>NC_064898.1:20391731-20694761 GCF_929443795.1 Astur gentilis
AAATCGCTGTGAAAGTGAGTGTTTCCACTTTTATTTCTACTTCCCATGGTAGGGAGGGCAGGAATTGCCTTGGCATCATTTTTGCTTTGTGGTTTGTTAATTCAACTTATTCTACAGCCTAAACCAATGATTCTCAGGAATGCTTCCAGCTAGAATTGCTGCTTTGATTTCTCCAGTCATTAAAGCCCAAATGTGAAAAATACCTTCCGATTCTGGATGCCTCACAGCTCACAAAGCTCTGCTTTATTGCTTGGAGCTGTGAGTGTTCAGCACTTCAAAAAATCAGGTTTAGGGTCAAATTCAAACATGACACAAGTTGCCAAAAGATTTTAGGTTCCAAATTGCTATTTTGGAACCTCTCCTCCTGTATTGGATAGGGGCCTAAGTACCTAAATACTATTCCAGATCTGGGCTTGTTGTCTAATTGTGGGATTGGTGCCCTGTATACATCAAATTTGTAATTCCTGGTCAGGGGACACCCACCGAGAATCACATTGGCCTGCTAGGAATTACTGGCAGATGCACAGTGTAGCTGAGGAGCTTAAGGGTGTGAGCGGAGGTGGGTAAAGGACTGCTCTCCTTCTTTAATTGCACATTCCAACCATTTTGCCAGGGCAGGGGTGTGCATTTCTAAGCAGCCAGTAATTGCAGGCAGCTTGCATTCCCTCACCCAAGGGATGAAGCGCAGCCGACTCACAGAATTGCATAAGAGAAAAAAGAAAAAAAGGACACAATTTTGAGGGGAGGAAAGAGGGAAAATACAGCCAGGGCCAAACTGCAGTTGGTTTCAACTTCATAATGTGCCAACCTTGTTTCATCAGTTCATTTTGCTTATCTTTTTGCAGATTGTTGACTGGGCCTACAAGCATGGTCTTGCTTCTTGGTACCCCGAGCCAGCAGACAAGGAAACCTTTGTGAAACGGCTTGTTTACAGTCCTGATTATGATTCGTTTGTTATTGATGATTACAGGTGGCCCCCCGCAGCCATGCAAACACAAGATGTATAAGTTTTTGTGAGAACTGTTTTTTCATTTTTATCATCAGTTCCCATAGTTCATACCACTGCTGATATAAATGCACCTCCAGGCTTGCAGAATGGTAAAAGTAAATGAATCCAAGTAGTTCTTTTATTTGCCGCTTTTTCTCTGTGGGAGCGTATCAGTAGGGAATAAAACAGAGTCCAAGCTGGGCAGTCAGTACTCCAAGGAAAGACAAAGACTATGGCTGCAGCCCGTCCCAGTCAACCAGTACTGCATGTTGCTGCCTGCTTAACATACTGCCCAGCTCTCAGCTCACCTGCCTTGGGAGAAGCTACCTGGGCCACCATGGAAGCAAAGAGTCCCATTCCTAGTGGGAGTGCCCATGGGAAGCTCAGAGCCCCACTTCCATGGTAGCAGCCGTGTGCGTGATCATCCCTCACACACAACAGTCACACTTTGCCCGTGGTTCTCTGGATGTGATGGGAAGGGTGTGCATTGCCCTGGGAGAGGTACACACTTGGGCAGCACTACCCTTTCCTGCTTTTGAAAGTCTCCATGCGGAGCCTCATGCAACCCAAGCTGGTGCACGGGCCACACAGCCTGGCACTGTCCTATGCCCCACACCTTTGGAAACAAACCCCAAAACCTCCCTCAGCCCCATGGGGACAACAGACTCCCTCCCCTCTGCAGTCCAGGCTGCTCTCCAAGGGAACAGGAGGCAAGGGACACACAGTGGGGAGCCGAGCTGGAGACCAGGGCACCCCCAAACCCACACGCGTCCACCCCACTGCATCTTCTGCTGGGCCCTGCTAAGGAAGCACTGCCACCAGCCACAGGCCCTCCTGGGGCTCTGTCCGTATCACAGCGTCCCAGGAAGGGATGCAAAACTGTCCCAAACTCTGTCCCAGTGGGATGATGGTGTTCCTGACTGTAACTGGGAAAGAACAGAGCGGCTTGCTGGCAGCTCTTCCCTTCCAAGTTCTCACCGCTCACACACAGCACAGCCAAGGCTGGTTACCACAGTCTTTATTTAGTATCTTTAAGTGGCTTTAGGTACCAGATAAAGCATCTTGTCCCTTTGCTGATGCACCGCTCCAGTGTCTGTGTGCTTTTAATGCCAGCACCTTTCACGCTCCTCATGTAGGTAGGTCTTGTCACCTACACTAAGGAAGGAAAGAGAAAGCCATCAAGTTTCAGGTTCAGGGAGAGGCACTGAGAAATACACTTCCTGAGCAAGAGACCTTGAAACTGAGGCTTCCTTTCCTTTTCCATGGCTTCTGGAAAAAAGTCTGCTTTTGAGAAGGGAGGTGGGAGGGTGGCAATTACTTTTTTTGTTTCAGAAAGGTGCCTACACAGCTTCTCTTACTTTCTTCCCTCTTCTCCTTCTCATGCACCTCCCCGTTGCTTGACCTTTCTGTGTGTTCAGCTTCTGAGCCTGACTTCTCAAATATTAGGCAAGGAAGAAAAAAATAAGAGGGAGAGAATGCCTTATAGGTGGAGCCACAAAGAGAGAAAATTTTCCTGAACACCCTGGGAGCATCGGGGAGCACTCATCCAGTCTCATGACAGTCACCTCACAGTCTTCCTCTTCAAACACTGCCAGCCAGAAAGGCGTCGTGCCTCTGCCAATGGGGCCAAAGGCAAGATGCGTTTTGACAGGCGGCTTGGAAGTCTTCTTCACTCGTCCAGTTTCAGACTTCCAGAAGCACGTTTTTTTTTACTGATTCTGGTCCAGCCTGTTTTAGCCAGGCGAATATTGAGTCCAAGAGAGGGAGGATCAAGCCCTGCCCTTGCCACAGAGGGGCCTCTTTTTATCCTCTGGCTCTACGTGATATCTGTCACGCCTTGTAGGGACAAGGCCAGCCAGAGAGATGGCAGCCCCTGCCTGGCTCTCTGAGGGCAACGATTAATCCTGGGACCTGGGTACCTTCAGCGCCCAGCTCCCCTGGAGGAGGCAACGGCTGTTTCGGGCAAAATCTGAAAGTGCCTCCCGTGCCTGGGCCCTCCTCCCTGTAAGCGTCTGAGCCATCTCTCACTGAACTCCAGAACAGGCCAGGGTGTTGAACAAGCTCAGACGCACATGGAGTGATCCCAGGAGCATGTGGCCCTCTCCCCATATCGTGAAGTCAGGCCTGATCACTGGTACCATCTGTTGATTAACGACTCTAGGCAGCTAAGCACCATAAAACAGCTTGCTCACTCCCTGGCAGTGACATGGGGAAGAGAATCAGAACAGTAAAAGTAAGAATATCTCTGGGCTGAGGTAAAAGATTAAGAAGTAAAGCAAAACCTGCACACACAGGTACTCCCAGCAGCCAGCTCCCACATTACTTGTGCTGTTAGGCTCTTCCTCTAGCCTTGCTTCTCCTTCTTTTCCTCCACATGCCCCTTGGGAGTCTGAAGAGCCCCTTCGTCAGCAGCTCTTCCAGGTGCTACACAGAGCCTGATCCTGGAAGCAAGGAGACAACCGGATCCAGTCCTTGGGAAAGATCTCCCCCTGGCTCCTTCCCAAGCAGTGGGCAAGCCCTGACACTGAAGGGAACCCCCCCACCCTCAGTCAGTCCCCCATTCTTGTAGCGACGCTGGGTTCCATCAGACAGGGCCCGTGTCCTGCAGGGTCGGGGAGAACAGGCAATCGCAGCGGAAGGAACCTGAGGACAAGGAGGACTGACCGAAGGCAGCGGTCTCCGAGGGCGTTAGCAAAAGAGTAAGGAGGAAAGCGAGCGTGCGAGAGCGGGGGGGCACGCGCAGTAACGGCACGGGTCCGTACCAGGTGCCTTTCCGGCCCTCGTGCGTCCCGCTCAGGCCAGGGTCCTCCGTCGGGGCGCTGGCGCGGGAAGCCGCCCGTGATGCCCTTCTCTGTCCCAGGAGGAATCCCAAGAAGGCCAACGGTATCCTGGCCTCTATGAGAAATAGTGTGGCTAGCAGGAGCAGGGCAGTGATCGTCCCCCTGTACTCGGCACTGGTGAGGCCGCACCTCGAGTCCTGTGTTCAGTTTTGGGCCCCTCACTACAGGAAAGACATGGAGGGGCTGGAGCGTGTCCAGAGAAGGGCAATGAAGCTGGTGAAGGGTCTGGAGCACAAGTCTTATGGGGAGCGGCTGAGGGAACTGGGGTTGTTCAGCCTGGAGAAAAGGAGGCTGAGGGGAGACCTGATCGCTCTCTACAACCACCTGAAAGGAGGGTGTAGTGAGGTGAGGGTCAGTCTCTTCTGTCAGGTGGCTGGAGATGATAGAACAAGAGGAAATGGCCTCAAGTTGCTGCAAGGGAGATTTAGGTTAGATATTAGGAAAAATTTCTTTACTGAGACGGTTGTCACACATTGAAACAGGCTGCCCAGGGAAGTGGGCTGGAGCCCTGGGGTACACTGCTAGTTACTGGCGTCCAACATGACTGTGTGCGGCTGATGACCACCCTCTGGGCCCAGCTGTTCACCAACTTTTCAATCTGTCTACTCATCCAACCAATATTTCCTCAACTTCTCTAGGAGGATCTTAGGGGAGACAGTGTCAGAGGCCTTACTGAAGTCTCAGTAGACAATACCCACTGCTCTCCCCTTGGGCTCGGAGCCAGTGATCCTGGAATATTAACCAGCTTTCCCAGGCCCCTCTTCCCTCCAGGGCCTTATCCCATGCTACTCTTCCAAGCAGACCTTTGAAGAGGTCACAGTGTGCTGTTCTGCTCTTTGCAGTCCCCCACACCATCCCACAAGTACTTATATTGAATGAAGCCAATTGTGGGAAGCACCATGGCATAAATATTTACTTGAATGGCCTCTTCTTGTCTAAAGGAACCCCAGGTGTAACAAGGCCTGGGGCTTCTTTTTGTGTGCAAGGATGGCACTGGGGGGGTCATTCCCACCCTGCCCCTGCCTGCAACAATCCTCTCGGCCAAGCTACACTGACAGCCTCGATGGAAAAGGTGAGTGCAGTGGGTTAACCCTGGCTAGCTGCCAGGTGCCCACCAAGCCACTCTACCACTCCCCCTCCTCAAAAGGGCAGCAGGGAGAAAAATACGACGAAAGGCTTGTGAATTAAGGACAGGGAGCTCACTCAGCAATTGCCATCATGGGCAAAACAGACCCGACTTGGGGAAATGAATTTAATTTATTGCCAGTTAATAAGAGAGTAGGATAACGAGAAATAAGAACAAATCTAAAAGGACCTTCCCCCCACCCCTCCCTTCATCCCGGGCTCAACTTCACTCCTGACTTCTCTACCTTCTCCACCCCAAGCAGCACAGGGAGGTGGGGAATGGGAGTTGCAATCAGTTCAAAACACCTCATCTCTGCCGCTCCTCCCTTCTCCCTCTCTTCCTTTGCTCCAGCATGGGGTCCTTCCCACGGGAGACAGTCCTTCTCAAACTTCTCCAATGCGGGTCCTTCCCAGGGACTGCAGTTCTTCAGGAACTGCTCCAGCGTGGGTCCCTTCCATGGGGTGCAGTCCTTCAGGAACGGACTGCTCCAGCATGGATCCCCTGTGGGGACATGGGTCCTGACAGAAAATGTGCTCCCTTGTCTCTTCTGACTGCTGCTGTGCAGTTTTCACCTCTTCTTAAACATGTTATCACAGAGGAGCTACCGACGTTGCTGACAGGCTCAGTTTTGGCCAGCGGTGGTGGGGGGGTCCATCTTGGGTCTGGCTGGAACTGTCTTTGATTGACATGAGGTAGCTTCTGGCACCTTCTCATAGAATCCCTGCAGCCCGACTATTACCAAAACCTTGTCACACAAACCTAATACAGTGAGCTTCGAGACTTCTACCTCTTCCCCATTCTGTCCCGTGCTAAGCACCTCTTTGTGCAGGCTCTCTTCTCCCCAGGCTGCTCACTGACTCCTCCCTGTAGCCTGGCATTGCTCCTCCAGTTGGTTCTCTTGGCCAAGGGCAGAAAGGTCTTGGGCCTTTAGGGAAAGAGAAGGCTTTTTTTTTTTCAAGGAAAAGCTGTCTTTGTGGCAGGCACAAGTGAAGCACCAAAGCAGGACTTCTTCCTACAGTAGATCGCTTTCTCTCTTGCCCTCTCTCCCAACAAGAATCCCCCTAAGGAACCTAGGCCAGCATTTTGGACCACCCAGCAGTGTCTCATGGAAGGGGCAGGGGAGAAGGGATGGCCACCCCCAGGCACCTGGCCTGTGGAGTGTCAGTATTGGTCTCTGTCCTGAGGGGAAGGCCTGCAGCTGAGCACCCGCGGCAGGAGGCCACAGCTGAGCAGCACAGCTCGGGGCTACCGCCATGTGCCATGCACCGTTCTCCAGCAGCCATGCCTTCTGCTGCACGCACGGGTAACCTTGTGGTAAGCACAAGCTGAGGAGGAGACGATTCCTGTTGCGTGTTTGCAGACTGCTGCCAGCATGGGAGGGCAGCTTGTGCGGGATGCCAGAAGGACAGAAAGAGCCAGAGCCCAGACGGAGACCTTTGTCTGAGACGGACATAAAGGAGCCAGAAAGGCACCTTCTACGTCTCTGTGTCATTAGCGTTCATATTTCATGAACACCAAGGAGCAGCAGCACAGAGAGACCAGAAGAGAAGTGTCTCTGGGCTGATTTCGAGGCTCACACGGAGCATATTGAGAGGGACAGAGCCCGGGCACGGGAGGCACTTTCAGATTTCGCCCAAAACAGCCGTTGCCTCCTCCAGGGGAGCTGGGCGCTGAAGGTACCCAGGTCCCAGGATTAATCGTTGCCCTCAGAGAGCCAGGCAGGGGCTGCCATCTCTCTGGCTGGCCTTGTCCCTACAAGGCGTGACAGATATCACGTAGAGCCAGAGGATAAAAAGAGGCCCCTCTGTGGCAAGGGCAGGGCTTGATCCTCCCTTTCTTGGAGTCTGGCAGCCCAGGAATTAGGGGCTGCCCTGGGGGTGGGTTGGCCCCAGGGGAGAGATGATCAGTCACTCGAACCCAAACACCCTGGAGGGGCCGAGCTGCTGGTGCATGATGTGCCCCCCGCTTGTGACACGCGCAGTGAGGTGGCGATGGGGCCAGTTGTGACCTAGAGACACCTCCCCCTGACCAGCGCTGCTGCCCGCGCCAGCCCACACTTGGCTGCGAGGCCTTCAGGAGCGAGGTGCTGGCTGCTGCTTCGCTCTTGAGGAGACGCCTCACAGCGAGGTGCAGAAGGCAACTGGAGGCAGCGAACCGGTGTGGGACGGCTGCTTGGTGAAGGACGGAGGAGGGCCGGAGCCAGATGGAGGCCAGGAGCGCTCCCATCCTGTGTCGTGGCCGCCTCATGATTCCAACTCTCATGAACCTCTCGGATGATGGTGAGGCCATCGGGCGCTGCCTGATGAGCGCTGCTGTAGGGGGGGCTCCCCTCTGGTGCCGCAGTTCTTCCTGGGGAGGGTGTATCCCAGGACACTGGCACCTGCCGCCTCTGCGACTTGGGCTGACGTGGAGCACGACCTCCCTTTCTCTTCCTTTCCAGAGATTGTGAGAATTTGGGATGGCGTATCCCAGTACATCCTCCGGCAGCTTGCGCTGAACAAGGTGGGCTTTGCCATCTCCTCATCCCCTCCTACCCTGCCCGTTCCAGCAGTCCTCAACATGCGAGCCAGCTGCTAAAGCACCAGAAACATCCCGGAGGCACCCTGCTGATCACAGGCGTGCCACCGGCCCCGCTGCTCTGACGCTTGGGACAAAAAGAAGAGCCCAGCTGCAGCAGAAGGAACCGATCCGCGCTGCCTGCAGCTTGCTCATAGCCCACTGCCAGCATGGGCAGCCCAGCATTCAGCCTGAGCCATTTCTCCAGGCTTTCCCCACTTGCTGGAAAGCCCCTGGGGGGTCCTCCCTAGCCGAGGGCGTTTCTCTGCTCTGGAGCATCTCTTGAGGGAGGTGAAAGGGGGTGAGACCATCTCCAAAGCTCACCAGGCTGCCACCGTCCAGCCCCTTCCCCATAAGCCGAGGCGCAACAGCCCATCGCCTTGCTCGCAGAAGCTGTGTCCCATTGCAGAAATCCTGAGCCCCGTTCTTCCTTTTGTCTCGCTTTTCAGGGCGTCACAATACCTGGACTGGGCACCTTCTGCCTTATTAAACACTATTTGTCCACGGGGGGCTCTGATCTCCTCCACACGCTGAAGCCCATCTTCCAGCTGTCGGAGAACTTTGCATGGGTTCACGGGCTCCAATACGAGAAAGAAACTCTTCCAGGTAAGCAGGCGGATGAACAGGATGGCCTCCCCTTGTGAGGCCGTCGGGGTGCCTGCGGAACTGCTGCTGCCAGGGGACTGAGAGGAGTCTAGGGCTCCTTGAGAAAGGCCTGAGATCAGCCCGAGCTCCTCACAAGCAAAGACAGCCCCCCGCCTTCCGCCGGCTGCCAAGCCGCAGCTCCCGAAAAGGTCCCTCTCTGCACTGTTTGCGCCCTGATGGCCGCATTGACCGTCCTTTCTGCTCAGGGCAGCTGGCACAGCTGCAGGTGCCGGCGGGCAGCAGGAAGGATGTGGTGTGGCGTGAGCGCTGTAGGGCACCAGGCCCTCGGAGCTCTGTGTTTTCAGGGAGTCTCTTCTCTCCAGTGTTGCCTCTCAGCCCGGAGAGTGCTTTGAGCTGGGGACAGGAAGGGGCTAGAAACATCTCGCTTTTGGGCTGCACCAGAGCAGTATTCGAGAGAAGCTCTGTAGCACAGCTTTGCCCGTGGGCTCGGTGGCGGCAGCCCGTACTTGACTGTCCTCTGCTTCAGCAAAGCTACTTTGCTCCGCACTTGTGTTTTCCTAGGTGCTCTTTCCATTGTTCTCTTGAATTACACCTCGGTATCCTTGGACACCCGCATTCCTCGGGACACGGTGCAGCGCTGCGTTCAAGAGACCCTGCTTTTTCTGTCTTACACCCTGGCAAAGAAGCAGGATGTGGACTTCATCTTCAAGGACATGGGCTGCCTGCGCTTCCGGAAGAACAAAGTCAAAATGCAGTTTTCCGCAGACTTTGTTTACAGCCTGGATAGCACCGGCCGCCTGCTGAAATCTCTCCTCAGCGTGAGTGTCTCGCTCCGCCAGCCCTGCCGTGGGTTCTTGGGAAATGCCCTGAAAGGCCGCTGGCATTGACTTCTCCTTGTGGGTCTGACTCGTCTCCTGCTTGAGACGGCTGCCTCTTGCCCTTGCACAAAGCCAGGCGGCATTATGACTGGGGAGCAGGCGCTCGCTGTGCAGCTCCTGCTTCCAGTAAGGACGGGGTTAACACGGAGGACGGGGAGCTCTGCCAGAGGGCGGCTTTCTGCCTTAGCGGCCCAAAGGCAACGGGCTCCTTTCCTGGCAATGGTCTCACGCGGGGCTGTCTCTCCTGCAGAGGTCAAGCATGACAGGGTCAGCCGTATCGGGCAGAAAGGACGCCCCTTCCCAGACGGCTTCTGGCGATGTCGTCGTGTTTCCCAAGTGAGTACGATTGCTTCTGCAGCCCTTGGCCGCTGACCACGTCGGCAGCTTCTCAGCTTCTCTTGGGTCAGCTGGTAGTGCCAGGGCCTGCCCGCTGCTCGGGAAGGAGCTGGAGGGAGATCTTTCCCAAGGCCTGGATCCCCCATTACTCCACGCTTGCTCCTGCTTATCTTGGAAGATGGGTGGATTCACAGCGCGGCCCATGGGCTAGTGATTGCCCCTTCCCTGCCCAACCCACAGCAAGCATCTCTCAGAAGGTGGCACCAAGCCCTGCAACCCTGGGAGGTGGCACCCTGGACTCAGGCTGCCGTTGTCATCTTGCTTCCAGGATCGGGCGCTATGTAGCACCTGGAAGAGCTGCTGGGGAAGGGGCTCTTCAGACTCCCAAGGGGCAGGCAGAGAAGAAGAAGAAGGGAGAAGCGAGGAGGGAGGAAGAGGCTAAGCGAACAGGTACTGTGAGAGCGGTGGCTCCTGCGAGACCTCTCTACCCTCCCCTTTTGTGCCTTCTGCTAAGGGCAAGGGGTTCAGAGCCACGGCCAAAAGCCTGTACTTTGTACAGGAGGAGGCCCTCCTGTGACAGTAGCTCTGCAGGCCCTTGGTAGGGCCCAAGATGGCAGGGCAGCCCAGCGCTTCCAGCTGCGTTCGATACTGCTTAGACCCCCTCTGCACTGGGCTCCCGTAGCTCCGCTCTGCTGACAACTCCTCCGTGGGCTGGATGTGCCCAAAGGCACACTCCGGGGCCACGATGGCAGCGGAGAGACGCAAGGCTCGCCTCCCCGCCTGTGAAATGCAGGGAGAAAGGAAGACCAGTGGGAGCACTGTCAGGCCACATAAATGAGAATCTGGGCAAGGTTCCGAGGGAGAAAGCCCCAGGCTCGGATTGGTGTGCGAGAGCATCCCCCTCCCTCTCTGCTAGCCCCTTTCCCCAGCAGCACGCAGAGAGGCTTGGTCCCTGCCTGGTCGCGTGGTCACCAAGGGGCTGCTCTGAGGAGCCTTTTTGTCACCTTCTTACAGGACCTCTCACTGAGAAGCGCCAGCTGCTCTCGCGCGAACGTCTCTCTCCGGCCAGACTGCCTCGGGTGACGGTCGAAGGAGACCTGGGCGAGGCTGCCGGGGCAAAAGAGCCTTCCCTCAGGTGCGGCTGGTGGGGAGGTGGAGGAGGCAACCCCAGGGCTCTGGTCCTTGGGGCAGCGAGAGCCTGTCTTTGGTCAGAGGGTCTTGGTGAACTCCAAAACCATTGCGACACGTGTCCTGGCAAGCTGCCCTCTCCTTGCGGGGCAGTGAGCAGAAAGCAGGTTTTAGCAGGGGTTGCTCTCGTGCCCCCGCTGCCAGCGTGCAGCCCTGTTGGGACCTGCCTGCAGACGCTCACAGCAGCAGGCTACGGTTGACTTTTCTCCTCCTCTGTGGCTGAAAGGGAGCCTCTTCTTATGGTCAGAGGGGGGCAGGGCTCGGGGACTGGCAAGGGAGAGGGTTCCTCTGGACGGGGTCTGCGTGTGGGCGCCTCAGCTCTGCTTCTGGGGGCTGCTGCCGCAGCTCGGGTCACAGCTTCTCCTAGGGACAGAGCATAGATAAGGGATGGTCCATGCGGAGAGCTGCCGTGTGCTGCCCATGCGGCAGCCGGCTGGCGAGCACAAGCCATAGCTGAAACTCCCCCTCTTGCTTTCTTGCAGACTGCCGGCAGTGCGCGAGGAGAACTCTTCAAGGAAGGGAGACGGGAAGAGCAAGCGGTCTGCTACGGCCCGGCCCCAGACTCAACCCCCTGTCTGTGAGGGTCACCGGAGAGCAGGACAGGTACCCCCTGCGGGCAGCATGCCTGTGTCATTCGATGCGCGCTGATTCTGGACATTTCCCTCATTGACTTCGCTCTCACCATTGCCTGCTTTTACTCCCGGCAGGAAGTCTGCTACCTGTGTATGCAGCGGGATGAAAGGAATGCCCGGGCATCGCTGGCTGAGGAGCGGCTCCAGAAAGAAAGGGAGGAGGAGCGCATGTGGGCAGAGTACCAGGCTCGCAGGGAGAGGAATGAGGCAGAGAGGGCCCGGGTATGTTTAAAGCACTCCAAAACCTAACCTTTCTCTGCCCACGGGGGGCCGCTGCAGACACTTTTGCCCTCTCTGTGCTTGGCCTGGAAGCTTCCCTCCAGGAGAAGGACCGGCGCTTTCTGAGCCTTTCCTCCCTTGAGGATGAGGCCTCCTTCCAAGGCCACCGCAGGGAAAGCCGCCTTCCCCTGGGCTTCAAGGCCAAAGGCTGAAGCCTTTCCCGCTGAATTCCTTGGAGACAGAAGGCTGCAGGGGAAACTGTCCTGAGCTTGGGCAGACCCCGCTGGGCGGCCTGCCGCACCGTCGAGTGACAGCTCCTGGCTTTGCACCTCCACCTAAAACGCGTCCTGTGGATTTGCTTGCCCCGTAGCTGAAAACGCAGGCTGACAAGCAGAAGCTGCTGGAAGACGGCGCATCCTCCCTGCAGCTTGCGGAGCTGGCGAGGAAGGGGAAGGCTGGCGAGAAGACAGCAAGTTCGGTAGGTGCTTTTCCTGGGAGGGAAGACCGTGCCCACCCCGGGAGCTTCCTTGCCAGAGCTGGGGCATTGTTTTCCCAAGGGCCACGGGCGAGGCAGAGCAGCGGCAGGAACGGGCTCTCCTGCTCCCCGGGAGCCATGGTGTGAAATGCCGTGAAACACACCCTCCTGGGGTGCCTGCTCGTGGAAGGGCGGCGAGCAGGGCGGTGGGCAGGGATGGTGGGTTACAAGCTGCAGGCAGCATGGCGTTTGCACTGGGAGCTCCTGCCGTGCCCAGCACGGTCCCCTCCCTGCCTTGTGCTGCCTGCAGGGAGCTGAGCGCGAGGTGCAGGGGCCACGGGGGGAGCGGGCCGGGCCCTGGCCCCGCTCTGAGGTGGCACTGACAGCTGTGCTGAGCACACGGCTGTGCTCAGGACCTGCAGCTACACCAGCGGCGTCCCTCACTGGGGCCGGTGCTCTAGCCTGGCTTCAGAACGCCCACTGGGTGGCCAGGGGGCTGGATGACGGGCGAGGTCTTTGCATCGCCGCCTCCCGCGGTGCTGCAGGTTGGAGTGGGCTCGGGCCGGGGTCCCACCTTCGTCTCATGCCAACACAGGTGCCGCTGATGCCCGGAGGATGGCTCGCCGTAGGGGGTGGCGGGCCGGGTGCTCAGATGGCGCCGGTGGAGCGGAAGCAGCAGCAGCTTCTCATCCCTCGCCCCCCAGAGAAGGCGGCAGAGGCAGCTGCTCTGGACGAGTCACTGAGCAGGTAAGCGAGTGCCAGCTCCCCCAAGGGCCCGTGCGAGCGGAGCGGCAGCGGGTCGTCGGAGGGACCCGGGGTGCAGGCTGTCTGCCCGTGGGCTTTGGTTCTCCATCCGTCCCCTGGCTGCTGCTGGCAGGGAACGACGGGGAAGAGGCCCCGACTCCCGCTGTCCCCCTGCAGCCCAGCGGCCGGCCGTGGGCTCAGGCTCCCCCGGAGACCGAGGGGAAGGAGGCTGGTGGCAGGCAGAGGCGGGCAGCTCGACAGCCCAAGCGAGAGTGTTCTCCTCTGCTGCCGCAGGTGCCGTCCCGTGCGGGGCATCCGGGTGCGGAGGCTGCTGGAGAAGAGAAGGGAGGCCCCGTAGGAAGACGGGCGCAAGAGCAGAGCGGTGGAAGTCCCGAGGGAGGCTGCAGAGGAGCTCCTGCTCTGGTGAGCCTCTCCCGCAATGGCCCGCGTCCCCCTGCCAGCAGCCCCTTGGGCAACCGGGGCCCCGGGCTCTCCCCGCTCCAGGGGCGGCAGCAGGCTTTGGATCCTGCGGCCCTCAACCAGACATCCCTCCTGCTGCAGGGCGAGCAGCCGGCTGCTCCCGGCGAGGGGTCCGGCTGGCGCCCGACACCCACGGGCGGCTCCACGCGGCTCCGTCTCCGGCGGGAGCCGGTGCTGGGCTCCAGCTCCTCAGAGCCCGTAGCCCCTGCTTCCTCCCAGCCAGCCTCTGCAGCCGCCCGTCTCTGCCCCGGCCTCGCCCGGCGCCTCAGCCCGGCGCCACGCAGCTTCCCCGCCACTGGCTGGGACACGAGGGGCGTCCGCAGAGCCACAGAGGGCGTCCGCAGAGCCACAGAGACCGTCCGCGGGCTTCGGGGCTCCCGCAGGCCAGGCGCACGGCCAGGGGCGCGGGGCTGGAGGGGGCCGGCAGCCTCCCTCTCTGGACCTGGCCCTCGGAGCTTTTCCTCGTCTCTCCTTAGCGCCTCTGAGAAGAGCCACCAGCAGGGCAGGACCAGCCTGAAGGGTCCCAGCGCTCTGAGTCCTGCAGCGTGGAGGAGAGGCTGGCGAGTCAGCGCTGCCCTCTTGCAGCTCTCGAGCTGCCAGCAGAGGAGGGGAGAGCGCTCCCCGGGGCGAAGCCCCACTGCCTAGTGAACAATAAAGAGAGTTGCTTCCAGCGGGAGGGTCTTCCGAAGTATTTGTCTGCGGAAGCTGGGAAAGGAAGATGGGTTAGCAATCCTCCAGGGCATCCCACAGGTTGTTGTGTGGCGCGAAGGCAACGTGCAATGTCTCACGGCATAAACGGTTGCCAGAACGGCCTCTCCTTTCTGCAACGAAGCTCAGGCGGACCCTCCGTCCTGCCCCAAGCAGCTTTGTGGCCGGGCTCACCAGGCTCTCTTCTCCCTAAGCTGCTCACTGCCCCGTCTCTGTAGGCTGGCATTGCTCCCCCTGTTAGTTCTCTCGGCCAAGGCCAAAGAGGTCGTTGATTTCTTTTTGCCCTTGTACACCTCACCCTCCCCATCATGGCCAAGGATACTGGTAGCCTGCTGGTGCTTTCTTTGGGGGGGGGCAGGGACAATTGCTCTGGGCTAGGGGAGGCCTCTCCAGGGCTCTGTGACACGGGGCCACCTCCGGAGAGAGCCTCTGGCTGTGGGCAGCGCTTCCTCGGCTGAGCCCAGGAGAAAATGCAAGGGTGGCACGTAGTGTGCACGCGTGTTATCCGCGGCTGGCCTCGGGAGGATCCGGGCCGCTAGCTTGGGTACGCTGGGGTTCCTACCACCCCTTGTCCCCTGAGAGCAGCTTGGAAACAGGACAGCTGGGGTGTTTGCTGGCTATGGCTTGCGTGAGGGATGAAGAAGCGTTCAGAGCGTGATCCAGCCCACGGGTCACAAGGGAGCATCACAGGCAGTCAGCCCAGGGGTTCAGACGAGCATCCCTTGGTAACTCCATGTCAAGGATTAGTCCAGAAGTCGGGGTCACTGCCTCTCTCTCTCATGATTTAATGGAGCCTGCCCGTCTTGTGGGACAGCAGCAGCGTTCAGGGCCGAGCTCACGAGGCGGGGAGAGCTCCACGTGCTCTCGGGATCACGCAGCGTGCGCTTGAGGTCGTTCAGCACCCTGGGCTGTCCCTGGAGGCCAGTGAGAACTGGCTCAGCCGTGCCTGAACCACACAGGGGCTCCTGCAGGGATGCCAGGTTGGGGCCTGACAGGGTCAGGAGAGGCTCGAGATCCTCCTGCCGCCAGCAGACAGCGCCCGCGCTGTCCGCACTGCGCGCTTGGGATTCCTCCTGGGACAGAGAAGGGCATCACGGGCGGCTTCCCGCGCCAGCGCCCCGACGGAGGACCCTGGCCTGAGCGGGACGCACGAGGGCCGGAAAGGCACCTGGTACGGACCCGTGCCGTTACTGCGCGTGCCCCCCCGCTCTCGCACGCTCGCTTTCCTCCTTACTCTTTTGCTAACGCCCTCGGAGACCGCTGCCTTCGGTCAGTCCTCCTTGCCCTCAGGTTCCTTCCGCTGCGATTGCCTGTTCTCCCCGACTCTGCAGGACACGGGCCCTGTCTGATGGAACCCAGCGTCGCTACAAGAATGGGGGACTGACTGAGGGCGCGGGGGTTCCCCTCAGCATTCCTGAGGCGATTTTGTGTCCCCCGGGGAGCGCAGCTTGCGGCCAAGGCTCCCTCTGTGTGCCCGGGCTCACGCTGGTGGGCAGGCTCCCGGTGGGGGCCAGCACCCCCGGCCCCAGCCGCCCACCCCCTCCCACCCCGGGTCCGGCCGCTCCTTCTGGAACCTTCCTGGGCTCTGAGAACTGGCACCGGGTGGGCGGCAGCCTGCCGGCTTGGCAGTGCTCGATTGGCGGGCCGCCCCTGCTGGGGGCGTGTGATTGGTGGGCCGTCCCCCAGGGGTGGCGTGTGATTGGTGGGCCTGACAGCCCGGGGCGGTGCTGGAGCTGGCTGGGGGAGAGGCGGAGGGAAGGAGGGATGGGGAGCCCGTGTGAGGAGCCTGTGTGAGGGAAGGCGAGCTGATGTAAAGGGCAGGGAGCCAGTGTGAGGAGCCGGTGTGAGGGAAAGCGAGCCGGTGTGAGGGGAAAGGAGCCGGTGTGAGGGGCGGGGGAGCCGGTGTGAGGGGCAAGCAGCCAGTGTGAGGGGCAAGCAGCCAGTGTGAGGGAAGGGGAGCCTGTGTGAGGGAAGCGGAGCCGATGTAAAGGGCAGGGAGCCAGTGTGAGGAGCCGGTGTGAGGGAAAGCGAGCCGGTGTGAGGAGCTGGTTTGAGGGCCAGGGAGGCGGTGTGAGGAGCCGGTGGGAGGGGCGGGGAGCCCGTGTGAGGGAAGGGGAGCCAGTGTGCGGGGCGAGGGCAGCGGCCGCGGGCTCGTTCCTGGGGAGTGAGGCAGCAAGCACCTCCTCGGGGCTGTGTCGCAGCCGGGGTCACGCCAGCATCCTGGGGAAGGCGGGTGCCCTCGTGCCGGGGTCAGGGCAGTTCAGCTGACGCGGGGACCCTGGGGTGCGGACGGGTGCCGCTGCAGAGCGGGCTCGCTCCAGCCCTGGGACGAGAGCCATTGTCGTGCCGAAGGCCTCGGCATCCCGCAGCTCCCGCTGGGGAGTGGGACACATCGGGAGGGCAGTCCCTTTGCCTCCCGTGCAGGCACCGCGCGGACCCACGGGGCAGAGCGAGCCCCGCGGGAGTTTAACGGGCAGCTGAGCAGCCCTGTTGGGCTGGGACTCGTCCTGGAGGGCGGGACGCGGTGTTTGAGGGCACTGGCATCTGCCACCATCCTGCTCGTCCCCACAAACTAATGCAAAAGAAACATCTTGGAGGTACCATGGGGGCTACAGGCGTGCCACCGCCCCGCTGCTCTGACTCTTGGCACAAAAAGAAGAGCCCAGCTGCAGCAGAAGGAACTGATCCGCGCTGCCTGCAGCTTGCTCATTGCCCACTGCCAGCGTGGGCAGCCCAGCATTCAGCCTGAGCCATTTCTCCAGGCTTTCCCCACTTGCTGGAAAGCCCCTGGGGGGTCCTCCCCAGCTGAGGGCGTTTCTCTGCTCTGGAGCATCTCTTGAGGGAGGTGAAAGAGGGTGAGACCATCCCCAAAGCTCACCAGGCTGCCACCGTCCAGCCCCTTCCCCATAAGCCGAGGCGCAACAGCCCATCGCCTTGCTCGCAGAAGCTGTGTCCCATTGCAGAAATCCTGAGCCCCGTTCTTCCTTTTGTCTCTCTTTTCAGGGCGTCACAATACCTGGACTGGGCACCTTCTGCCTTATTAAACACTGTTTGTCCACGGGGGGCTCTGATCTCCTCCACACGCTGGAGCCCATCTTCCAGCTGTCGGAGAACTTTGCATGGGTTCACGGGCTCCAATACGAGAAAGAAACTCTTCCAGGTAAGCAGGCGGATGAACGGGATGGCCTCCCCTAGTGAGGCCGTCAGGGTGCCTGCGGAACTGCTGCTGCCAGGGGACTGAGAGGAGTCTAGGGCTCCTTGAGAAAGGCCTGAGATCAGCCCGAGCTCCTCACAAGCCAAGACAGCCCCCCGCCTTCCGCCAGCTGCCAAGCCGCAGCTCCCGAAAAGGTCCCTCTCTGCACTGTTTGCGCCCTGATGGCCGCATTGACCGTCCTTTCTGCTCAGGACAGCAGGGACGATGTGCCGAGTCCCCAGAAATGCACCATGTGTGTGGGGAACTCGGCCCTCAGAGCCTGTTTTCAGGGATTGTCTTCTTTGCAGCATTCATCCTCTTTCTTTGCTCTAGCAGTCAGGGATATTGCCCTGCTTGACAGGATTTTGGTCCCCAAAGCTGTGACACCTGGGGACAACTCTGCTGGGAAAGGCAATGGCTGCATGTGGTGGGAAAGCAAAAGATTCCTCGGGGGGAGGGCAGCGCAGGTCTGGTGTTAGAAAGAAGTCCTTGCTATCCCCATGGCACCTCAGCTCAGAGAGTGCTTTGAGCTGGGGACACAAAGGGGCTACACCTCATTTTTGAGCTGCACCACAGGAATCTGCTAGACAGCTCTCTAGCAGAGCTTTGCCCGTGGGCTCGGCAGCTGCCCATACTTGACTGTCCACCGCTTCAGCACTAACTTAATTTGCTTCCTGCTTGTTTTTCCACAGGAGCTTCTATAATTGTTCTCTTGAATCATGCCTGCGTTCCTTGGGACATGGTGCAGTGCTGCGTGTTCCCAAGTCCTCAGAACGCTGTACCGAACTGTGGTCAAGAGACCCTGCTTTTTCTGTCTTACACCCTGGCAAAGAAGCAGGATGTGGACTTCATCTTCAAGGACATGGGCTGCCTGCGCTTCCGGAAGAACAAAGTCAAAATGCAGTTTTCCACAGACTTTGCAGCCTGGATAGGACCGGCTACCTGCTGAAATCTCTCCTCAGCGTGAGTATCTCACTCCGCCAGCCCTGCCGTGGGTTCTTGGGAAATGCCCTGAAAGGCCGCTGGCAGTGATTTCTCCTTGTGGGTCTGATTCGTCTCCTGCTTGAGACGGCTACCTCTTGCCCTTGCACAAAGCCAGGCGGCGTTATGACTGGGGAGCAGGCGCTCGCTGTGCAGCTCCTGCTTCCAGTAAGGACGGGGTTAACACGGAGGACGGGGAGCTCTGCCAGAGGGCGGCTTTCCGCCTTAGCGGCCCAAAGGCCGGCTGCCTCGGTCGGCAACGGGCTCCTTTCCTGGCAATGGTCTCACGCGGGGCTGTCTCTCCTGCAGAGGTCAAGCATGACAGGGTCGGCCGTATCGGGCAGAAAGGACGCCCCTTCCCAGACGGCTTCTGGCGATGTCGTCGTGTTTCCCAAGTGAGTACGATTGCTTCTGCAGCCCTTGGCCGCTGACCACGTCGGCAGCTTCTCAGCTTCTCTTGGGTCGGCCAGTAGTGCCGGGGCCTGCCCGCTGCTCGGGAAGGAGCCAGAGGGAGGTCTTTCCCAAGGAATGGATCCTGTTGTCTTCTTGTTTCCAGGATCAGGCTCTGTGTAGCACCTGGAAGAGCTGCTGAGGAAGGGGCTCTTCAGACTCCCAAGGGGCATGTGGAGGAAAAGAAGGAGAAGCAAGGCTAGAGGAAGAGCCTAACAGCACAAGTAATGTGGGAGCTGGCTGCTGGGAGTACCTGTGTGTGCAGGTTTTGCTTTACTTCTTAATCTTTTACCTCAGCCCAGAGATATTCTTACTTTTACTGTTCTGATTCTCTTCCCCATGTCACTGCCAGGGAGTGAGCAAGCTGTTTTATGGTGCTTAGCTGCCTAGAGTCGTTAATCAGCAGATGGTACCAGTGATCAGGCCTGACTTCACAATATGGGGAGAGGGCCACATGCTCCTGGGATCACTCCATGTGCGTCTGAGCTTGTTCAACACCCTGGGCTGTTCCTGGAGTTCAGTGAGAGATGGCTCAGACGCTTACAGGGAGAAGGGCCCAGGCACGGGAGGCACTTTCAGATTTCGCCCGAAACAGCCGTTGCCTCCTCCAGGGGAGTGGGGCGCTGAAGGTACCCAGGTCCCAGGATTAATCGTTGCCCTCAGAGAGCCAGGCAGGGACTGCCATCTCTCTGGCTGGCCTTGTCCCTACAAGGCGTGACAGATATCACGTAGAGCCAGAGGATAAAAAGAGGCCCCTCTGTGGCAAGGGCAGGGCTTGATCCTCCCTTTCTTGGAGTCTGGCAGCCCAGGAATTAGGGGCTGCCCTGGGGGTGGGTTGGCCCCAGGGGAGAGATGATCAGTCACTCGAACCCAAACACCCTGGAGGGGCCGAGCTGCATGATGTGCCCCCCGCTTGTGACACGCGCAGTGAGGTGGCGATGGGGCCAGTTGTGACCTAGAGACACCTCCCCCTGACCAGCGCTGCTGCCCGCGCCAGCCCACACTTGGCTGCGAGGCCTTCAGGAGCGAGGTGCTGGCTGCTGCTTCGCTCTTGAGGAGACGCCTCACAGCGAGGTGCAGAAGGCAACTGGAGGCAGCGAACCGGTGTGGGACGGCTGCTTGGTGAAGGACGGAGGAGGGCCGGAGCCAGATGGAGGCCAGGAGCGCTCCCATCCTGTGTCGTGGCCGCCTCATGATTCCAACTCTCATGAACCTCTCGGATGATGGTGAGGCCATCGGGCGCTGCCTGATGAGCGCTGCTGTAGGGGGGGCTCCCCTCTGGTGCCGCAGTTCTTCCTGGGGAGGGTGTATCCCAGGACACTGGCACCTGCCGCCTCTGCGACTTGGGCTGACGTGGAGCACGACCTCCCTTTCTCTTCCTTTCCAGAGATTGTGAGAATTTGGGATGGCGTATCCCAGTACATCCTCCGGCAGCTTGCGCTGAACAAGGTGGGCTTTGCCATCTCCTCATCCCCTCCTACCCTGCCCGTTCCAGCAGTCCTCAACATGCGAGCCAGCTGCTAAAGCACCAGAAACATCCCGGAGGCACCCTGCTGATCACAGGCGTGCCACCGGCCCCGCTGCTCTGACGCTTGGGACAAAAAGAAGAGCCCAGCTGCAGCAGAAGGAACCGATCCGCGCTGCCTGCAGCTTGCTCATAGCCCACTGCCAGCATGGGCAGCCCAGCATTCAGCCTGAGCCATTTCTCCAGGCTTTCCCCACTTGCTGGAAAGCCCCTGGGGGGTCCTCCCTAGCCGAGGGCGTTTCTCTGCTCTGGAGCATCTCTTGAGGGAGGTGAAAGGGGGTGAGACCATCTCCAAAGCTCACCAGGCTGCCACCGTCCAGCCCCTTCCCCATAAGCCGAGGCGCAACAGCCCATCGCCTTGCTCGCAGAAGCTGTGTCCCATTGCAGAAATCCTGAGCCCCGTTCTTCCTTTTGTCTCGCTTTTCAGGGCGTCACAATACCTGGACTGGGCACCTTCTGCCTTATTAAACACTATTTGTCCACGGGGGGCTCTGATCTCCTCCACACGCTGAAGCCCATCTTCCAGCTGTCGGAGAACTTTGCATGGGTTCACGGGCTCCAATACGAGAAAGAAACTCTTCCAGGTAAGCAGGCGGATGAACAGGATGGCCTCCCCTTGTGAGGCCGTCGGGGTGCCTGCGGAACTGCTGCTGCCAGGGGACTGAGAGGAGTCTAGGGCTCCTTGAGAAAGGCCTGAGATCAGCCCGAGCTCCTCACAAGCAAAGACAGCCCCCCGCCTTCCGCCGGCTGCCAAGCCGCAGCTCCCGAAAAGGTCCCTCTCTGCACTGTTTGCGCCCTGATGGCCGCATTGACCGTCCTTTCTGCTCAGGGCAGCTGGCACAGCTGCAGGTGCCGGCGGGCAGCAGGAAGGATGTGGTGTGGCGTGAGCGCTGTAGGGCACCAGGCCCTCGGAGCTCTGTGTTTTCAGGGAGTCTCTTCTCTCCAGTGTTGCCTCTCAGCCCGGAGAGTGCTTTGAGCTGGGGACAGGAAGGGGCTAGAAACATCTCGCTTTTGGGCTGCACCAGAGCAGTATTCGAGAGAAGCTCTGTAGCACAGCTTTGCCCGTGGGCTCGGTGGCGGCAGCCCGTACTTGACTGTCCTCTGCTTCAGCAAAGCTACTTTGCTCCGCACTTGTGTTTTCCTAGGTGCTCTTTCCATTGTTCTCTTGAATTACACCTCGGTATCCTTGGACACCCGCATTCCTCGGGACACGGTGCAGCGCTGCGTTCAAGAGACCCTGCTTTTTCTGTCTTACACCCTGGCAAAGCAGCAGGATGTGGACTTCATCTTCAAGGACATGGGCTGCCTGCGCTTCCGGAAGAACAAAGTCAAAATGCAGTTTTCCGCAGACTTTGTTTACAGCCTGGATAGCACCGGCCGCCTGCTGAAATCTCTCCTCAGCGTGAGTGTCTCGCTCCGCCAGCCCTGCCGTGGGTTCTTGGGAAATGCCCTGAAAGGCCGCTGGCATTGACTTCTCCTTGTGGGTCTGACTCGTCTCCTGCTTGAGACGGCTGCCTCTTGCCCTTGCACAAAGCCAGGCGGCATTATGACTGGGGAGCAGGCGCTCGCTGTGCAGCTCCTGCTTCCAGTAAGGACGGGGTTAACACGGAGGACGGGGAGCTCTGCCAGAGGGCGGCTTTCCGCCTTAGCGGCCCAAAGGCCGGCTGCCTCGGTCGGCAACGGGCTCCTTTCCTGGCAATGGTCTCACGCGGGGCTGTCTCTCCTGCAGAGGTCAAGCATGACAGGGTCGGCCGTATCGGGCAGAAAGGACGCCCCTTCCCAGACGGCTTCTGGCGATGTCGTCGTGTTTCCCAAGTGAGTACGATTGCTTCTGCAGCCCTTGGCCGCTGACCACGTCGGCAGCTTCTCAGCTTCTCTTGCGTCAGCTGGTAGTGCCAGGGCCTGCCCGCTGCTCGGGAAGGAGCTGGAGGGAGATCTTTCCCAAGGCCTGGATCCCCCATTACTCCACGCTTGCTCCTGCTTATCTTGGAAGATGGGTGGATTCACAGCGCGGCCCATGGGCTAGTGATTGCCCCTTCCCTGCCCAACCCACAGCAAGCATCTCTCAGAAGGTGGCACCAAGCCCTGCAACCCTGGGAGGTGGCACCCTGGACTCAGGCTGCCGTTGTCATCTTGCTTCCAGGATCGGGCGCTATGTAGCACCTGGAAGAGCTGCTGGGGAAGGGGCTCTTCAGACTCCCAAGGGGCAGGCAGAGAAGAAGAAGAAGGGAGAAGCGAGGAGGGAGGAAGAGGCTAAGCGAACAGGTACTGTGAGAGCGGTGGCTCCTGCGAGACCTCTCTACCCTCCCCTTTTGTGCCTTCTGCTAAGGGCAAGGGGTTCAGAGCCACGGCCAAAAGCCTGTACTTTGTACAGGAGGAGGCCCTCCTGTGACAGTAGCTCTGCAGGCCCTTGGTAGGGCCCAAGATGGCAGGGCAGCCCAGCGCTTCCAGCTGCGTTCGATACTGCTTAGACCCCCTCTGCACTGGGCTCCCGTAGCTCCGCTCTGCTGACAACTCCTCCGTGGGCTGGATGTGCCCAAAGGCACACTCCGGGGCCACGATGGCAGCGGAGAGACGCAAGGCTCGCCTCCCCGCCTGTGAAATGCAGGGAGAAAGGAAGACCAGTGGGAGCACTGTCAGGCCACATAAATGAGAATCTGGGCAAGGTTCCGAGGGAGAAAGCCCCAGGCTCGGATTGGTGTGCGAGAGCGTCCCCCTCCCTCTCTGCTAGCCCCTTTCCCCAGCAGCACGCAGAGAGGCTTGGTCCCTGCCTGGTCGCGTGGTCACCAAGGGGCTGCTCTGAGGAGCCTTTTTGTCACCTTCTTACAGGACCTCTCACTGAGAAGCGCCAGCTGCTCTCGCGCGAACGTCTCTCTCCGGCCAGACTGCCTCGGGTGACGGTCGAAGGAGACCTGGGCGAGGCTGCCGGGGCAAAAGAGCCTTCCCTCAGGTGCGGCTGGTGGGGAGGTGGAGGAGGCAACCCCAGGGCTCTGGTCCTTGGGGCAGCGAGAGCCTGCCTTTGGTCAGAGGGTCTTGGTGAACTCCAAAACCATTGCGACACGTGTCCTGGCAAGCTGCCCTCTCCTTGCGGGGCAGTGAGCAGAAAGCAGGTTTTAGCAGGGGTTGCTCTCGTGCCCCCGCTGCCAGCGTGCAGCCCTGTTGGGACCTGCCTGCAGACGCTCACAGCAGCAGGCTACGGTTGACTTTTCTCCTTCTCTGTGGCTGAAAGGGAGCCTCTTCTTATGGTCAGAGGGGGGCAGGGCTCGGGGACTGGCAAGGGAGAGGCTTCCTCTGGACGGGGTCTGCGTGTGGGCGCCTCAGCTCTGCTTCTGGGGGCTGCTGCCGCAGCTCGGGTCACAGCTTCTCCTAGGGACAGAGCATAGATAAGGGATGGTCCATGCGGAGAGCTGCCGTGTGCTGCCCATGCGGCAGCCGGCTGGCGAGCACAAGCCATAGCTGAAACTCCCCCTCTTGCTTTCTTGCAGACTGCCGGCAGTGCGCGAGGAGAACTCTTCAAGGAAGGGAGATGGGAAGAGCAAGCGGTCTGCTACGGCCCGGCCCCAGACTCAACCCCCTGTCTGTGAGGGTCACCGGAGAGCAGGACAGGTACCCCCTGCGGGCAGCATGCCTGCGTCATTCGATGCGCGCTGATTCTGGACATTTCCCTCATTGACTTCGCTCTCACCATTGCCTGCTTTTACTCCCGGCAGGAAGTCTGCTACCTGTGTATGCAGCGGGATGAAAGGAATGCCCGGGCATCGCTGGCTGAGGAGCGGCTCCAGAAAGAAAGTGAGGAGGAGCGCATGTGGGCAGAGTACCAGGCTCGCAGGGAGAGGAATGAGGCAGAGAGGGCCCGGGTATGTTTAAAGCACTCCAAAACCTAACCTTTCTCTGCCCACGGGGGGCCGCTGCAGACACTTTTGCCCTCTCTGTGCTTGGCCTGGAAGCTTCCCTCCAGGAGAAGGACCGGCGCTTTCTGAGCCTTTCCTCCCTTGAGGATGAGGCCTCCTTCCAAGGCCACCGCAGGGAAAGCCGCCTTCCCCTGGGCTTCAAGGCCAAAGGCTGAAGCCTTTCCCGCTGAATTCCTTGGAGACAGAAGGCTGCAGGGGAAACTGTCCTGAGCTTGGGCAGACCCCGCTGGGCGGCCTGCCGCGCCGTCGAGTGACAGCTCCTGGCTTTGCACCTCCACCTAAAACGCGTCCTGTGGATTTGCTTGCCCCGTAGCTGAAAACGCAGGCTGACAAGCAGAAGCTGCTGGAAGACGGCGCATCCTCCCTGCGGCTTGCGGAGCTGGCGAGGAAGGGGAAGGCTGGCGAGAAGACAGCAAGTTCGGTAGGTGCTTTTCCTGGGAGGGAAGACCGTGCCCACCCCGGGAGCTTCCTTGCCAGAGCTGGGGCATTGTTTTCCCAAGGGCCACGGGCGAGGCAGAGCAGCGGCAGGAACGGGCTCTCCTGCTCCCCGGGAGCCATGGTGTGAAATGCCGTGAAACACACCCTCCTGGGGTGCCTGCTCGTGGAAGGGCGGCGAGCAGGGCGGTGGGCAGGGATGGTGGGTTACAAGCTGCAGGCAGCATGGCGTTTGCACTGGGAGCTCCTGCCGTGCCCAGCACGGTCCCCTCCCTGCCTTGTGCTGCCTGCAGGGAGCTGAGCGCGAGGTGCAGGGGCCACGGGGGGAGCGGGCCGGGCCCTGGCCCCGCTCTGAGGTGGCACTGACAGCTGTGCTGAGCACACGGCTGTGCTCAGGACCTGCAGCTACACCAGCGGCGTCCCTCACTGGGGCCGGTGCTCTAGCCTGGCTTCAGAACGCCCACTGGGTGGCCAGGGGGCTGGATGACGGGCGAGGTCTTTGCATCGCCGCCTCCCGCGGTGCTGCAGGTTGGAGTGGGCTCGGGCCGGGGTCCCACCTTCGTCTCATGCCAACACAGGTGCCGCTGATGCCCGGAGGATGGCTCGCCGTAGGGGGTGGCGGGCCGGGTGCTCAGATGGCGCCGGTGGAGCGGAAGCAGCAGCAGCTTCTCATCCCTCGCCCCCCAGAGAAGGCGGCAGAGGCAGCTGCTCTGGACGAGTCACTGAGCAGGTAAGCGAGTGCCAGCTCCCCCAAGGGCCCGTGCGAGCGGAGCGGCAGCGGGTCGTCGGAGGGACCCGGGGTGCAGGCTGTCTGCCTGTGGGCTTTGGTTCTCCATCCGTCCCCTGGCTGCTGCTGGCAGGGAACGACGGGGAAGAGGCCCCGACTCCCGCTGTCCCCCTGCAGCCCAGCAGCCGGCCGTGGGCTCAGGCTCCCCCGGAGACCGAGGGGAAGGAGGCTGGTGGCAGGCAGAGGCGGGCAGCTCGACAGCCCAAGCGAGAGTGTTCTCCTCTGCTGCCGCAGGTGCCGTCCCGTGCGGGGCATCCGGGTGCGGAGGCTGCTGGAGAAGAGAAGGGAGGCCCCGTAGGAAGACGGGCGCAAGAGCAGAGCGGTGGAAGTCCCGAGGGAGGCTGCAGAGGAGCTCCTGCTCTGGTGAGCCTCTCCCGCAACGGCCCGCGTCCCCCTGCCAGCAGCCCCTTGGGCAACCGGGGCCCCGGGCTCTCCCCGCTCCAGGGGCGGCAGCAGGCTTTGGATCCTGCGGCCCTCAACCAGACATCCCTCCCGCTGCAGGGCGAGCAGCCGGCTGCTCCCGGCGAGGGCTCCGGCTGGCGCCCGACGCCCACGGGTGGCTCCACGCGGCTCCGTCTCCGGCGGGAGCCGGTGCTGGGCTCCAGCTCCTCAGAGCCCGTAGCCCCTGCTTCCTCCCAGCCAGCCTCTGCAGCCGCCCGTCTCTGCCCCGGCCTCGCCGGGCGCCTCAGCCCGGCGCCACGCAGCTTCCCCGCCACTGGCTGGGACACGAGGGGCGTCCGCAGAGCCACAGAGACCGTCCGCGGGCTTCGGGGCTCCCGCAGGCCAGGCGCACGGCCAGGGGCGCGGGGCTGGAGGGGGCCGGCAGCGTTTCACGGCCTCCCTCTCTGGACCTGGCCCTCGGAGCTTTTCCTCGTCTCTCCTTAGCGCCTCTGAGAAGAGCCACCGGCAGGGCAGGACCAGCCTGAAGGGTCCCAGCGCTCTGAGTCCTGCAGCGTGGAGGAGAGGCTGGCGAGTCAGCGCTGCCCTCTTGCAGCTCTCGAGCTGCCAGCAGAGGAGGGGAGGGCGCTCCCCGGGGCGAAGCCCCACTGCCTAGTGAACAATAAAGAGAGTTGCTTCCAGCGGGAGGGTCTTCCGAAGTATTTGTCTGCGGAAGCTGGGAAAGGAAGATGGGTTAGCAATCCTCCAGGGCATCCCACAGGTTGTTGTGTGGCGCGAAGGCAACGTGCAATGTCTCACGGCATAAACGGTTGCCAGAACGGCCTCTCCTTTCTGCAACGAAGCTCAGGCGGACCCTCCGTCCTGCCCCAAGCAGCTTTGTGGCCGGGCTCACCAGGCTCTCTTCTCCCTAAGCTGCTCACTGCCCCGTCTCTGTAGGCTGGCATTGCTCCCCCTGTTAGTTCTCTCGGCCAAGGCCAAAGAGGTCGTTGATTTCTTTTTGCCCTTGTACACCTCACCCTCCCCATCATGGCCAAGGATACTGGTAGCCTGCTGGTGCTTTCTTTGGGGGGGGGCAGGGACAATTGCTCTGGGCTAGGGGAAGCCTCTCCAGGGCTCTGTGACACGGGGCCACCTCCGGAGAGAGCCTCTGGCTGTGGGCAGCGCTTCCTCGGCTGAGCCCAGGAGAAAATGCAAGGGTGGCACGTAGTGTGCACGCGTGTTATCCGCGGCTGGCCTCGGGAGGATCCGGGCCGCTAGCTTGGGTACGCTGGGGTTCCTACCACCCCTTGTCCCCTGAGAGCAGCTTGGAAACAGGACAGCTGGGGTGTTTGCTGGCTATGGCTTGCGTGAGGGATGAAGAAGCGTTCAGAGCGTGATCCAGCCCACGGGTCACAAGGGAGCATCACAGGCAGTCAGCCCAGGGGTTCAGACGAGCATCCCTTGGTAACTCCATGTCAAGGATTAGTCCAGAAGTCGGGGTCACTGCCTCTCTCTCTCATGATTTAATGGAGCCTGCCCGTCTTGTGGGACAGCAGCAGCGTTCAGGGCCGAGCTCACGAGGCGGGGAGAGCTCCACGTGCTCTCGGGATCACGCAGCGTGCGCTTGAGGTCGTTCAGCACCCTGGGCTGTCCCTGGAGGCCAGTGAGAACTGGCTCAGCCGTGCCTGAACCACACAGGGGCTCCTGCAGGGATGCCAGGTTGGGGCCTGACAGGGTCAGGAGAGGCTCGAGATCCTCCTGCCGCCAGCAGACAGCGCCCGCGCTGTCCGCACTGCGCGCTTGGGATTCCTCCTGGGACAGAGAAGGGCATCACGGGCGGCTTCCCGCGCCAGCGCCCCGACGGAGGACCCTGGCCTGAGCGGGACGCACGAGGGCCGGAAAGGCACCTGGTACGGACCCGTGCCGTTACTGCGCGTGTCCCCCCGCTCTCGCACGCTCGCTTTCATCCTTCCTCTTTTGCTAACGCCCTCGGAGACCGCTGCCTTCGGTCAGTCCTCCTTGCCCTCAGGTTCCTTCCGCTGCTATTGCCTGTTCTCCCCGACCCTGCAGGACACGGGCCCTGTCTGATGGAACCCAGCGTCGCTACAAGAATGGGGGACTGACTGAGGGCGCGGGGGTTCCCCTCAGCATTCCTGAGGCGATTTTGTGTCCCCCGGGGAGCGCAGCTTGCGGCCAAGGCTCCCTCTGTGTGCCCGGGCTCACGCTGGTGGGCAGGCTCCCGGTGGGGGCCAGCACCCCCGGCCCCAGCCGCCCACCCCCTCCCACCCCGGGTCCGGCCGCTCCTTCTGGAACCTTCCTGGGCTCTGAGAACTGGCACCGGGTGGGCGGCAGCCTGCCGGCTTGGCAGTGCTCGATTGGCGGGCCGCCCCTGCTGGGGGCGTGTGATTGGTGGGCCGTCCCCCAGGGGTGGCGTGTGATTGGTGGGCCTGACAGCCCGGGGCGGTGCTGGAGCTGGCTGGGGGAGAGGCGGAGGGAAGGAGGGATGGGGAGCCCGTGTGAGGAGCCTGTGTGAGGGAAGGCGAGCTGATGTAAAGGGCAGGGAGCCAGTGTGAGGAGCCGGTGTGAGGGAAAGCGAGCCGGTGTGAGGGGAAAGGAGCCGGTGTGAGGGGCGGGGGAGCCGGTGTGAGGGGCAAGCAGCCAGTGTGAGGGGCAAGCAGCCAGTGTGAGGGAAGGGGAGCCTGTGTGAGGGAAGCGGAGCCGATGTAAAGGGCAGGGAGCCAGTGTGAGGAGCCGGTGTGAGGGAAAGCGAGCCGGTGTGAGGAGCTGGTTTGAGGGCCAGGGAGGCGGTGTGAGGAGCCGGTGTGAGGGGCGGGGAGCCCGTGTGAGGGAAGGGGAGCCAGTGTGCGGGGCGAGGGCAGCGGCCGCGGGCTCGTTCCTGGGGAGTGAGGCAGCAAGCACCTCCTCGGGGCTGTGTCGCAGCCGGGGTCACGCCAGCATCCTGGGGAAGGCGGGTGCCCTCGTGCCGGGGTCAGGGCAGTTCAGCTGACGCGGGGACCCTGGGGTGCGGACGGGTGCCGCTGCAGAGTGGGCTCGCTCCAGCCCTGGGACGAGAGCCATTGTCGTGCCGAAGGCCTCGGCATCCCGCAGCTCCCGCTGGGGAGTGGGACACATCGGGAGGGCAGTCCCTTTGCCTCCCGTGCAGGCACCGCGCGGACCCACGGGGCAGAGCGAGCCCCGCGGGAGTTTAACGGGCAGCTGAGCAGCCCTGTTGGGCTGGGACTCGTCCTGGAGGGCGGGACGCGGTGTTTGAGGGCACTGGCATCTGCCACCATCCTGCTCGTCCCCACAAACTAATGCAAAAGAAACATCTTGGAGGTACCATGGGGGCTACAGGCGTGCCACCGCCCCGCTGCTCTGACTCTTGGCACAAAAAGAAGAGCCCAGCTGCAGCAGAAGGAACTGATCCGCGCTGCCTGCAGCTTGCTCATTGCCCACTGCCAGCGTGGGCAGCCCAGCATTCAGCCTGAGCCATTTCTCCAGGCTTTCCCCACTTGCTGGAAAGCCCCTGGGGGGTCCTCCCCAGCTGAGGGCGTTTCTCTGCTCTGGAGCATCTCTTGAGGGAGGTGAAAGAGGGTGAGACCATCCCCAAAGCTCACCAGGCTGCCACCGTCCAGCCCCTTCCCCATAAGCCGAGGCGCAACAGCCTATCGCCTTGCTCGCAGAAGCTGTGTCCCATTGCAGAAATCCTGAGCCCCGTTCTTCCTTTTGTCTCTCTTTTCAGGGCGTCACAATACCTGGACTGGGCACCTTCTGCCTTATTAAACACTGTTTGTCCACGGGGGGCTCTGATCTCCTCCACACGCTGGAGCCCATCTTCCAGCTGTCGGAGAACTTTGCATGGGTTCACGGGCTCCAATACGAGAAAGAAACTCTTCCAGGTAAGCAGGCGGATGAACGGGATGGCCTCCCCTAGTGAGGCCGTCAGGGTGCCTGCGGAACTGCTGCTGCCAGGGGACTGAGAGGAGTCTAGGGCTCCTTGAGAAAGGCCTGAGATCAGCCCGAGCTCCTCACAAGCAAAGACAGCCCCCCGCCTTCCGCCAGCTGCCAAGCCGCAGCTCCCGAAAAGGTCCCTCTCTGCACTGTTTGCGCCCTGATGGCCGCATTGACCGTCCTTTCTGCTCAGGACAGCAGGGACGATGTGCCGAGTCCCCAGAAATGCACCATGTGTGTGGGGAACTCGGCCCTCAGAGCCTGTTTTCAGGGATTGTCTTCTTTGCAGCATTCATCCTCTCTTTGCTCTAGCAGTCAGGGATATTGCCCTGCTTGACAGGATTTTGGTCCCCAAAGCTGTGACACCTGGGGACAACTCTGCTGGGAAAGGCAATGGCTGCATGTGGTGGGAAAGCAAAAGATTCCTCGGGGGGAGGGCAGCGCAGGTCTGGTGTTAGAAAGAAGTCCTTGCTATCCCCATGGCACCTCAGCTCAGAGAGTGCTTTGAGCTGGGGACACAAAGGGGCTACACCTCATTTTTGAGCTGCACCACAGGAATCTGCTAGACAGCTCTCTAGCAGAGCTTTGCCCGTGGGCTCGGCAGCTGCCCATACTTGACTGTCCACCGCTTCAGCACTAACTTAATTTGCTTCCTGCTTGTTTTTCCACAGGAGCTTCTATAATTGTTCTCTTGAATCATGCCTGCGTTCCTTGGGACATGGTGCAGTGCTGCGTGTTCCCAAGTCCTCAGAACGCTGTACCGAACTGTGGTCAAGAGACCCTGCTTTTTCTGTCTTACACCCTGGCAAAGAAGCAGGATGTGGACTTCATCTTCAAGGACATGGGCTGCCTGCGCTTCCGGAAGAACAAAGTCAAAATGCAGTTTTCCACAGACTTTGCAGCCTGGATAGGACCGGCTACCTGCTGAAATCTCTCCTCAGCGTGAGTATCTCACTCCGCCAGCCCTGCCGTGGGTTCTTGGGAAATGCCCTGAAAGGCCGCTGGCAGTGATTTCTCCTTGTGGGTCTGATTCGTCTCCTGCTTGAGACGGCTACCTCTTGCCCTTGCACAAAGCCAGGCGGCGTTATGACTGGGGAGCAGGCGCTCGCTGTGCAGCTCCTGCTTCCAGTAAGGACGGGGTTAACACGGAGGACGGGGAGCTCTGCCAGAGGGCGGCTTTCCGCCTTAGCGGCCCAAAGGCCGGCTGCCTCGGTCGGCAACGGGCTCCTTTCCTGGCAATGGTCTCACGCGGGGCTGTCTCTCCTGCAGAGGTCAAGCATGACAGGGTCGGCCGTATCGGGCAGAAAGGACGCCCCTTCCCAGACGGCTTCTGGCGATGTCGTCGTGTTTCCCAAGTGAGTACGATTGCTTCTGCAGCCCTTGGCCGCTGACCACGTCGGCAGCTTCTCAGCTTCTCTTGGGTCGGCCAGTAGTGCCGGGGCCTGCCCGCTGCTCGGGAAGGAGCCAGAGGGAGGTCTTTCCCAAGGAATGGATCCTGTTGTCTTCTTGTTTCCAGGATCAGGCTCTGTGTAGCACCTGGAAGAGCTGCTGAGGAAGGGGCTCTTCAGACTCCCAAGGGGCATGTGGAGGAAAAGAAGGAGAAGCAAGGCTAGAGGAAGAGCCTAACAGCACAAGTAATGTGGGAGCTGGCTGCTGGGAGTACCTGTGTGTGCAGGTTTTGCTTTACTTCTTAATCTTTTACCTCAGCCCAGCGATATTCTTACTTTTACTGTTCTGATTCTCTTCCCCATGTCACTGCCAGGGAGTGAGCAAGCTGTTTTATGGTGCTTAGCTGCCTAGAGTCGTTAATCAACAGATGGTACCAGTGATCAGGCCTGACTTCACAATATGGGGAGAGGGCCACATGCTCCTGGGATCACTCCATGTGCGTCTGAGCTTGTTCAACACCCTGGGCTGTTCCTGGAGTTCAGTGAGAGATGGCTCAGACGCTTACAGGGAGAAGGGCCCAGGCACGGGAGGCACTTTCAGATTTCGCCCGAAACAGCCGTTGCCTCCTCCAGGGGAGCTGGGCGCTGAAGGTACCCAGGTCCCAGGATTAATCGTTGCCCTCAGAGAGCCAGGCAGGGACTGCCATCTCTCTGGCTGGCCTTGTCCCTACAAGGCGTGACAGATATCACGTAGAGCCAGAGGATAAAAAGAGGCCCCTCTGTGGCAAGGGCAGGGCTTGATCCTCCCTTTCTTGGAGTCTGGCAGCCCAGGAATTAGGGGCTGCCCTGGGGGTGGGTTGGCCCCAGGGGAGAGATGATCAGTCACTCGAACCCAAACACCCTGGAGGGGCCGAGCTGCATGATGTGCCCCCCGCTTGTGACACGCGCAGTGAGGTGGCGATGGGGCCAGTTGTGACCTAGAGACACCTCCCCCTGACCAGCGCTGCTGCCCGCGCCAGCCCACACTTGGCTGCGAGGCCTTCAGGAGCGAGGTGCTGGCTGCTGCTTCGCTCTTGAGGAGACGCCTCACAGCGAGGTGCAGAAGGCAACTGGAGGCAGCGAACCGGTGTGGGACGGTTGCTTGGTGAAGGACGGAGGAGGGCCGGAGCCAGATGGAGGCCAGGAGCGCTCCCATCCTGTGTCGTGGCCGCCTCATGATTCCAACTCTCATGAACCTCTCGGATGATGGTGAGGCCATCGGGCGCTGCCTGATGAGCGCTGCTGTAGGGGGGGCTCCCCTCTGGTGCCGCAGTTCTTCCTGGGGAGGGTGTATCCCAGGACACTGGCACCTGCCGCCTCTGCGACTTGGGCTGACGTGGAGCACGACCTCCCTTTCTCTTCCTTTCCAGAGATTGTGAGAATTTGGGATGGCGTATCCCAGTACATCCTCCGGCAGCTTGCGCTGAACAAGGTGGGCTTTGCCATCTCCTCATCCCCTCCTACCCTGCCCGTTCCAGCAGTCCTCAACATGCGAGCCAGCTGCTAAAGCACCAGAAACATCCCGGAGGCACCCTGCTGATCACAGGCGTGCCACCGGCCCCGCTGCTCTGACGCTTGGGACAAAAAGAAGAGCCCAGCTGCAGCAGAAGGAACCGATCCGCGCTGCCTGCAGCTTGCTCATTGCCCACTGCCAGCATGGGCAGCCCAGCATTCAGCCTGAGCCATTTCTCCAGGCTTTCCCCACTTGCTGGAAAGCCCCTGGGGGGTCCTCCCTAGCCGAGGGCGTTTCTCTGCTCTGGAGCATCTCTTGAGGGAGGTGAAAGGGGGTGAGACCATCTCCAAAGCTCACCAGGCTGCCACCGTCCAGCCCCTTCCCCATAAGCCGAGGCGCAACAGCCCATCGCCTTGCTCGCAGAAGCTGTGTCCCATTGCAGAAATCCTGAGCCCCGTTCTTCCTTTTGTCTCGCTTTTCAGGGCGTCACAATACCTGGACTGGGCACCTTCTGCCTTATTAAACACTATTTGTCCACGGGGGGCTCTGATCTCCTCCACACGCTGAAGCCCATCTTCCAGCTGTCGGAGAACTTTGCATGGGTTCACGGGCTCCAATACGAGAAAGAAACTCTTCCAGGTAAGCAGGCGGATGAACAGGATGGCCTCCCCTTGTGAGGCCGTCGGGGTGCCTGCGGAACTGCTGCTGCCAGGGGACTGAGAGGAGTCTAGGGCTCCTTGAGAAAGGCCTGAGATCAGCCCGAGCTCCTCACAAGCAAAGACAGCCCCCCGCCTTCCGCCGGCTGCCAAGCCGCAGCTCCCGAAAAGGTCCCTCTCTGCACTGTTTGCGCCCTGATGGCCGCATTGACCGTCCTTTCTGCTCAGGGCAGCTGGCACAGCTGCAGGTGCCGGCGGGCAGCAGGAAGGATGTGGTGTGGCGTGAGCGCTGTAGGGCACCAGGCCCTCGGAGCTCTGTGTTTTCAGGGAGTCTCTTCTCTCCAGTGTTGCCTCTCAGCCCGGAGAGTGCTTTGAGCTGGGGACAGGAAGGGGCTAGAAACATCTCGCTTTTGGGCTGCACCAGAGCAGTATTCGAGAGAAGCTCTGTAGCACAGCTTTGCCCGTGGGCTCGGTGGCGGCAGCCCGTACTTGACTGTCCTCTGCTTCAGCAAAGCTACTTTGCTCCGCACTTGTGTTTTCCTAGGTGCTCTTTCCATTGTTCTCTTGAATTACACCTCGGTATCCTTGGACACCCGCATTCCTCGGGACACGGTGCAGCGCTGCGTTCAAGAGACCCTGCTTTTTCTGTCTTACACCCTGGCAAAGCAGCAGGATGTGGACTTCATCTTCAAGGACATGGGCTGCCTGCGCTTCCGGAAGAACAAAGTCAAAATGCAGTTTTCCGCAGACTTTGTTTACAGCCTGGATAGCACCGGCCGCCTGCTGAAATCTCTCCTCAGCGTGAGTGTCTCGCTCCGCCAGCCCTGCCGTGGGTTCTTGGGAAATGCCCTGAAAGGCCGCTGGCATTGACTTCTCCTTGTGGGTCTGACTCGTCTCCTGCTTGAGACGGCTGCCTCTTGCCCTTGCACAAAGCCAGGCGGCATTATGACTGGGGAGCAGGCGCTCGCTGTGCAGCTCCTGCTTCCAGTAAGGACGGGGTTAACACGGAGGACGGGGAGCTCTGCCAGAGGGCGGCTTTCCGCCTTAGCGGCCCAAAGGCCGGCTGCCTCGGTCGGCAACGGGCTCCTTTCCTGGCAATGGTCTCACGCGGGGCTGTCTCTCCTGCAGAGGTCAAGCATGACAGGGTCGGCCGTATTGGGCAGAAAGGACGCCCCTTCCCAGACGGCTTCTGGCGATGTCGTCGTGTTTCCCAAGTGAGTACGATTGCTTCTGCAGCCCTTGGCCGCTGACCACGTCGGCAGCTTCTCAGCTTCTCTTGCGTCAGCTGGTAGTGCCAGGGCCTGCCCGCTGCTCGGGAAGGAGCTGGAGGGAGATCTTTCCCAAGGCCTGGATCCCCCATTACTCCACGCTTGCTCCTGCTTATCTTGGAAGATGGGTGGATTCACAGCGCGGCCCATGGGCTAGTGATTGCCCCTTCCCTGCCCAACCCACAGCAAGCATCTCTCAGAAGGTGGCACCAAGCCCTGCAACCCTGGGAGGTGGCACCCTGGACTCAGGCTGCCGTTGTCATCTTGCTTCCAGGATCGGGCGCTATGTAGCACCTGGAAGAGCTGCTGGGGAAGGGGCTCTTCAGACTCCCAAGGGGCAGGCAGAGAAGAAGAAGAAGGGAGAAGCGAGGAGGGAGGAAGAGGCTAAGCGAACAGGTACTGTGAGAGCGGTGGCTCCTGCAAGACCTCTCTACCCTCCCCTTTTGTGCCTTCTGCTAAGGGCAAGGGGTTCAGAGCCACGGCCAAAAGCCTGTACTTTGTACAGGAGGAGGCCCTCCTGTGACAGTAGCTCTGCAGGCCCTTGGTAGGGCCCAAGATGGCAGGGCAGCCCAGCGCTTCCAGCTGCGTTCGATACTGCTTAGACCCCCTCTGCACTGGGCTCCCGTAGCTCCGCTCTGCTGACAACTCCTCCGTGGGCTGGATGTGCCCAAAGGCACACTCCGGGGCCACGATGGCAGCGGAGAGACGCAAGGCTCGCCTCCCCGCCTGTGAAATGCAGGGAGAAAGGAAGACCAGTGGGAGCACTGTCAGGCCACATAAATGAGAATCTGGGCAAGGTTCCGAGGGAGAAAGCCCCAGGCTCGGATTGGTGTGCGAGAGCGTCCCCCTCCCTCTCTGCTAGCCCCTTTCCCCAGCAGCACGCAGAGAGGCTTGGTCCCTGCCTGGTCGCGTGGTCACCAAGGGGCTGCTCTGAGGAGCCTTTTTGTCACCTTCTTACAGGACCTCTCACTGAGAAGCGCCAGCTGCTCTCGCGCGAACGTCTCTCTCCGGCCAGACTGCCTCGGGTGACGGTCGAAGGAGACCTGGGCGAGGCTGCCGGGGCAAAAGAGCCTTCCCTCAGGTGCGGCTGGTGGGGAGGTGGAGGAGGCAACCCCAGGGCTCTGGTCCTTGGGGCAGCGAGAGCCTGCCTTTGGTCAGAGGGTCTTGGTGAACTCCAAAACCATTGCGACACGTGTCCTGGCAAGCTGCCCTCTCCTTGCGGGGCAGTGAGCAGAAAGCAGGTTTTAGCAGGGGTTGCTCTCGTGCCCCCGCTGCCAGCGTGCAGCCCTGTTGGGACCTGCCTGCAGACGCTCACAGCAGCAGGCTACGGTTGACTTTTCTCCTTCTCTGTGGCTGAAAGGGAGCCTCTTCTTATGGTCAGAGGGGGGCAGGGCTCGGGGACTGGCAAGGGAGAGGCTTCCTCTGGACGGGGTCTGCGTGTGGGCGCCTCAGCTCTGCTTCTGGGGGCTGCTGCCGCAGCTCGGGTCACAGCTTCTCCTAGGGACAGAGCATAGATAAGGGATGGTCCATGCGGAGAGCTGCCGTGTGCTGCCCATGCGGCAGCCGGCTGGCGAGCACAAGCCATAGCTGAAACTCCCCCTCTTGCTTTCTTGCAGACTGCCGGCAGTGCGCGAGGAGAACTCTTCAAGGAAGGGAGATGGGAAGAGCAAGCGGTCTGCTACGGCCCGGCCCCAGACTCAACCCCCTGTCTGTGAGGGTCACCGGAGAGCAGGACAGGTACCCCCTGCGGGCAGCATGCCTGCGTCATTCGATGCGCGCTGATTCTGGACATTTCCCTCATTGACTTCGCTCTCACCATTGCCTGCTTTTACTCCCGGCAGGAAGTCTGCTACCTGTGTATGCAGCGGGATGAAAGGAATGCCCGGGCATCGCTGGCTGAGGAGCGGCTCCAGAAAGAAAGTGAGGAGGAGCGCATGTGGGCAGAGTACCAGGCTTGCAGGGAGAGGAATGAGGCAGAGAGGGCCCGGGTATGTTTAAAGCACTCCAAAACCTAACCTTTCTCTGCCCACGGGGGGCCGCTGCAGACACTTTTGCCCTCTCTGTGCTTGGCCTGGAAGCTTCCCTCCAGGAGAAGGACCGGCGCTTTCTGAGCCTTTCCTCCCTTGAGGATGAGGCCTCCTTCCAAGGCCACCGCAGGGAAAGCCGCCTTCCCCTGGGCTTCAAGGCCAAAGGCTGAAGCCTTTCCCGCTGAATTCCTTGGAGACAGAAGGCTGCAGGGGAAACTGTCCTGAGCTTGGGCAGACCCCGCTGGGCGGCCTGCCGCGCCGTCGAGTGACAGCTCCTGGCTTTGCACCTCCACCTAAAACGCGTCCTGTGGATTTGCTTGCCCCGTAGCTGAAAACGCAGGCTGACAAGCAGAAGCTGCTGGAAGACGGCGCATCCTCCCTGCGGCTTGCGGAGCTGGCGAGGAAGGGGAAGGCTGGCGAGAAGACAGCAAGTTCGGTAGGTGCTTTTCCTGGGAGGGAAGACTGTGCCCACCCCGGGAGCTTCCTTGCCAGAGCTGGGGCATTGTTTTCCCAAGGGCCACGGGCGAGGCAGAGCAGCGGCAGGAACGGGCTCTCCTGCTCCCCGGGAGCCATGGTGTGAAATGCCGTGAAACACACCCTCCTGGGGTGCCTGCTCGTGGAAGGGCGGCGAGCAGGGCGGTGGGCAGGGATGGTGGGTTACAAGCTGCAGGCAGCATGGCGTTTGCACTGGGAGCTCCTGCCGTGCCCAGCACGGTCCCCTCCCTGCCTTGTGCTGCCTGCAGGGAGCTGAGCGCGAGGTGCAGGGGCCACGGGGGGAGCGGGCCGGGCCCTGGCCCCGCTCTGAGGTGGCACTGACAGCTGTGCTGAGCACACGGCTGTGCTCAGGACCTGCAGCTACACCAGCGGCGTCCCTCACTGGGGCCGGTGCTCTAGCCTGGCTTCAGAACGCCCACTGGGTGGCCAGGGGGCTGGATGACGGGCGAGGTCTTTGCATCGCCGCCTCCCGCGGTGCTGCAGGTTGGAGTGGGCTCGGGCCGGGGTCCCACCTTCGTCTCATGCCAACACAGGTGCCGCTGATGCCCGGAGGATGGCTCGCCGTAGGGGGTGGCGGGCCGGGTGCTCAGATGGCGCCGGTGGAGCGGAAGCAGCAGCAGCTTCTCATCCCTCGCCCCCCAGAGAAGGCGGCAGAGGCAGCTGCTCTGGACGAGTCACTGAGCAGGTAAGCGAGTGCCAGCTCCCCCAAGGGCCCGTGCGAGCGGAGCGGCAGCGGGTCGTCGGAGGGACCCGGGGTGCAGGCTGTCTGCCTGTGGGCTTTGGTTCTCCATCCGTCCCCTGGCTGCTGCTGGCAGGGAACGACGGGGAAGAGGCCCCGACTCCCGCTGTCCCCCTGCAGCCCAGCAGCCGGCCGTGGGCTCAGGCTCCCCCGGAGACCGAGGGGAAGGAGGCTGGTGGCAGGCAGAGGCGGGCAGCTCGACAGCCCAAGCGAGAGTGTTCTCCTCTGCTGCCGCAGGTGCCGTCCCGTGCGGGGCATCCGGGTGCGGAGGCTGCTGGAGAAGAGAAGGGAGGCCCCGTAGGAAGACGGGCGCAAGAGCAGAGTGGTGGAAGTCCCGAGGGAGGCTGCAGAGGAGCTCCTGCTCTGGTGAGCCTCTCCCGCAACGGCCCGCGTCCCCCTACCAGCAGCCCCTTGGGCAACCGGGGCCCCGGGCTCTCCCCGCTCCAGGGGCGGCAGCAGGCTTTGGATCCTGCGGCCCTCAACCAGACATCCCTCCCGCTGCAGGGCGAGCGGCCGGCTGCTCCCGGCGAGGGCTCCGGCTGGCGCCCGACGCCCACGGGCGGCTCCACGCGGCTCCGTCTCCGGCGGGAGCCGGCGCTGGGCTCCAGCTCCTCAGAGCCCGTAGCCCCTGCTTCCTCCCAGCCAGCCTCTGCAGCCGCCCGTCTCTGCCCCGGCCTCGCCGGGCGCCTCAGCCCGGCGCCACGCAGCTTCCCCGCCACTGGCTGGGACACGAGGGGCGTCCGCAGAGCCACAGAGACCGTCCGCGGGCTTCGGGGCTCCCGCAGGCCAGGCGCACGGCCAGGGGCGCGGGGCTGGAGGGGGCCGGCAGCGTTTCACGGCCTCCCTCTCTGGACCTGGCCCTCGGAGCTTTTCCTCGTCTCTCCTTAGCGCCTCTGAGAAGAGCCACCGGCAGGGCAGGACCAGCCTGAAGGGTCCCAGCGCTCTGAGTCCTGCAGCGTGGAGGAGAGGCTGGCGAGTCAGCGCTGCCCTCTTGCAGCTCTCGAGCTGCCAGCAGAGGAGGGGAGGGCGCTCCCCGGGGCGAAGCCCCACTGCCTAGTGAACAATAAAGAGAGTTGCTTCCAGCGGGAGGGTCTTCCGAAGTATTTGTCTGCGGAAGCTGGGAAAGGAAGATGGGTTAGCAATCCTCCAGGGCATCCCACAGGTTGTTGTGTGGCGCGAAGGCAACGTGCAATGTCTCACGGCATAAACGGTTGCCAGAACGGCCTCTCCTTTCTGCAACGAAGCTCAGGCGGACCCTCCGTCCTGCCCCAAGCAGCTTTGTGGCCGGGCTCACCAGGCTCTCTTCTCCCTAAGCTGCTCACTGCCCCGTCTCTGTAGGCTGGCATTGCTCCCCCTGTTAGTTCTCTCGGCCAAGGCCAAAGAGGTCGTTGATTTCTTTTTGCCCTTGTACACCTCACCCTCCCCATCATGGCCAAGGATACTGGTAGCCTGCTGGTGCTTTCTTTGGGGGGGGGCAGGGACAATTGCTCTGGGCTAGGGGAGGCCTCTCCAGGGCTCTGTGACACGGGGCCACCTCCGGAGAGAGCCTCTGGCTGTGGGCAGCGCTTCCTCGGCTGAGCCCAGGAGAAAATGCAAGGGTGGCACGTAGTGTGCACGCGTGTTATCCGCGGCTGGCCTCGGGAGGATCCGGGCCGCTAGCTTGGGTACGCTGGGGTTCCTACCACCCCTTGTCCCCTGAGAGCAGCTTGGAAACAGGACAGCTGGGGTGTTTGCTGGCTATGGCTTGCGTGAGGGATGAAGAAGCGTTCAGAGCGTGATCCAGCCCACGGGTCACAAGGGAGCATCACAGGCAGTCAGCCCAGGGGTTCAGACGAGCATCCCTTGGTAACTCCATGTCAAGGATTAGTCCAGAAGTCGGGGTCACTGCCTCTCTCTCTCATGATTTAATGGAGCCTGCCCGTCTTGTGGGACAGCAGCAGCGTTCAGGGCCGAGCTCACGAGGCGGGGAGAGCTCCACGTGCTCTCGGGATCACGCAGCGTGCGCTTGAGGTCGTTCAGCACCCTGGGCTGTCCCTGGAGGCCAGTGAGAACTGGCTCAGCCGTGCCTGAACCACACAGGGGCTCCTGCAGGGATGCCAGGTTGGGGCCTGACAGGGTCAGGAGAGGCTCGAGATCCTCCTGCCGCCAGCAGACAGCGCCCGCGCTGTCCGCACTGCGCGCTTGGGATTCCTCCTGGGACAGAGAAGGGCATCACGGGCGGCTTCCCGCGCCAGCGCCCCGACGGAGGACCCTGGCCTGAGCGGGACGCACGAGGGCCGGAAAGGCACCTGGTACGGACCCGTGCCGTTACTGCGCGTGCCCCCCCGCTCTCGCACGCTCGCTTTCCTCCTTACTCTTTTGCTAACGCCCTCGGAGACCGCTGCCTTCGGTCAGTCCTCCTTGCCCTCAGGTTCCTTCCGCTGCGATTGCCTGTTCTCCCCGACTCTGCAGGACACGGGCCCTGTCTGATGGAACCCAGCGTCGCTACAAGAATGGGGGACTGACTGAGGGCGCGGGGGTTCCCCTCAGCATTCCTGAGGCGATTTTGTGTCCCCCGGGGAGCGCAGCTTGCGGCCAAGGCTCCCTCTGTGTGCCCGGGCTCACGCTGGTGGGCAGGCTCCCGGTGGGGGCCAGCACCCCCGGCCCCAGCCGCCCACCCCCTCCCACCCCGGGTCCGGCCGCTCCTTCTGGAACCTTCCTGGGCTCTGAGAACTGGCACCGGGTGGGCGGCAGCCTGCCGGCTTGGCAGTGCTCGATTGGCGGGCCGCCCCTGCTGGGGGCGTGTGATTGGTGGGCCGTCCCCCAGGGGTGGCGTGTGATTGGTGGGCCTGACAGCCCGGGGCGGTGCTGGAGCTGGCTGGGGGAGAGGCGGAGGGAAGGAGGGATGGGGAGCCCGTGTGAGGAGCCTGTGTGAGGGAAGGCGAGCTGATGTAAAGGGCAGGGAGCCAGTGTGAGGAGCCGGTGTGAGGGAAAGCGAGCCGGTGTGAGGGGAAAGGAGCCGGTGTGAGGGGCGGGGGAGCCGGTGTGAGGGGCAAGCAGCCAGTGTGAGGGGCAAGCAGCCAGTGTGAGGGAAGGGGAGCCTGTGTGAGGGAAGCGGAGCCGATGTAAAGGGCAGGGAGCCAGTGTGAGGAGCCGGTGTGAGGGAAAGCGAGCCGGTGTGAGGAGCTGGTTTGAGGGCCAGGGAGGCGGTGTGAGGAGCCGGTGTGAGGGGCGGGGAGCCCGTGTGAGGGAAGGGGAGCCAGTGTGCGGGGCGAGGGCAGCGGCCGCGGGCTCGTTCCTGGGGAGTGAGGCAGCAAGCACCTCCTCGGGGCTGTGTCGCAGCCGGGGTCACGCCAGCATCCTGGGGAAGGCGGGTGCCCTCGTGCCGGGGTCAGGGCAGTTCAGCTGACGCGGGGACCCTGGGGTGCGGACGGGTGCCGCTGCAGAGTGGGCTCGCTCCAGCCCTGGGACGAGAGCCATTGTCGTGCCGAAGGCCTCGGCATCCCGCAGCTCCCGCTGGGGAGTGGGACACATCGGGAGGGCAGTCCCTTTGCCTCCCGTGCAGGCACCGCGCGGACCCACGGGGCGGAGCGAGCCCCGCGGGAGTTTAACGGGCAGCTGAGCAGCCCTGTTGGGCTGGGACTCGTCCTGGAGGGCGGGACGCGGTGTTTGAGGGCACTGGCATCTGCCACCATCCTGCTCGTCCCCACAAACTAATGCAAAAGAAACATCTTGGAGGTACCATGGGGGCTACAGGCGTGCCACCGCCCCGCTGCTCTGACTCTTGGCACAAAAAGAAGAGCCCAGCTGCAGCAGAAGGAACTGATCCGCGCTGCCTGCAGCTTGCTCATTGCCCACTGCCAGCGTGGGCAGCCCAGCATTCAGCCTGAGCCATTTCTCCAGGCTTTCCCCACTTGCTGGAAAGCCCCTGGGGGGTCCTCCCCAGCTGAGGGCGTTTCTCTGCTCTGGAGCATCTCTTGAGGGAGGTGAAAGAGGGTGAGACCATCCCCAAAGCTCACCAGGCTGCCACCGTCCAGCCCCTTCCCCATAAGCCGAGGCGCAACAGCCTATCGCCTTGCTCGCAGAAGCTGTGTCCCATTGCAGAAATCCTGAGCCCCGTTCTTCCTTTTGTCTCTCTTTTCAGGGCGTCACAATACCTGGACTGGGCACCTTCTGCCTTATTAAACACTGTTTGTCCACGGGGGGCTCTGATCTCCTCCACACGCTGGAGCCCATCTTCCAGCTGTCGGAGAACTTTGCATGGGTTCACGGGCTCCAATACGAGAAAGAAACTCTTCCAGGTAAGCAGGCGGATGAACGGGATGGCCTCCCCTAGTGAGGCCGTCAGGGTGCCTGCGGAACTGCTGCTGCCAGGGGACTGAGAGGAGTCTAGGGCTCCTTGAGAAAGGCCTGAGATCAGCCCGAGCTCCTCACAAGCAAAGACAGCCCCCCGCCTTCCGCCGGCTGCCAAGCCGCAGCTCCCGAAAAGGTCCCTCTCTGCACTGTTTGCGCCCTGATGGCCGCATTGACCGTCCTTTCTGCTCAGGACAGCAGGGACGATGTGCCGAGTCCCCAGAAATGCACCATGTGTGTGGGGAACTCGGCCCTCAGAGCCTGTTTTCAGGGATTGTCTTCTTTGCAGCATTCATCCTCTTTCTTTGCTCTAGCAGTCAGGGATATTGCCCTGCTTGACAGGATTTTGGTCCCCAAAGCTGTGACACCTGGGGACAACTCTGCTGGGAAAGGCAATGGCTGCATGTGGTGGGAAAGCAAAAGATTCCTCGGGGGGAGGGCAGCGCAGGTCTGGTGTTAGAAAGAAGTCCTTGCTATCCCCATGGCACCTCAGCTCAGAGAGTGCTTTGAGCTGGGGACACAAAGGGGCTACACCTCATTTTTGAGCTGCACCACAGGAATCTGCTAGACAGCTCTCTAGCAGAGCTTTGCCCGTGGGCTCGGCAGCTGCCCATACTTGACTGTCCACCGCTTCAGCACTAACTTAATTTGCTTCCTGCTTGTTTTTCCACAGGAGCTTCTATAATTGTTCTCTTGAATCATGCCTGCGTTCCTTGGGACATGGTGCAGTGCTGCGTGTTCCCAAGTCCTCAGAACGCTGTACCGAACTGTGGTCAAGAGACCCTGCTTTTTCTGTCTTACACCCTGGCAAAGAAGCAGGATGTGGACTTCATCTTCAAGGACATGGGCTGCCTGCGCTTCCGGAAGAACAAAGTCAAAATGCAGTTTTCCACAGACTTTGCAGCCTGGATAGGACCGGCTACCTGCTGAAATCTCTCCTCAGCGTGAGTATCTCACTCCGCCAGCCCTGCCATGGGTTCTTGGGAAATGCCCTGAAAGGCCGCTGGCAGTGATTTCTCCTTGTGGGTCTGATTCGTCTCCTGCTTGAGACGGCTACCTCTTGCCCTTGCACAAAGCCAGGCGGCGTTATGACTGGGGAGCAGGCGCTCGCTGTGCAGCTCCTGCTTCCAGTAAGGACGGGGTTAACACGGAGGACGGGGAGCTCTGCCAGAGGGCGGCTTTCCGCCTTAGCGGCCCAAAGGCCGGCTGCCTCGGTCGGCAACGGGCTCCTTTCCTGGCAATGGTCTCACGCGGGGCTGTCTCTCCTGCAGAGGTCAAGCATGACAGGGTCGGCCGTATCGGGCAGAAAGGACGCCCCTTCCCAGACGGCTTCTGGCGATGTCGTCGTGTTTCCCAAGTGAGTACGATTGCTTCTGCAGCCCTTGGCCGCTGACCACGTCGGCAGCTTCTCAGCTTCTCTTGGGTCGGCCGGTAGTGCCGGGGCCTGCCCGCTGCTCGGGAAGGAGCCAGAGGGAGGTCTTTCCCAAGGAATGGATCCTGTTGTCTTCTTGTTTCCAGGATCAGGCTCTGTGTAGCACCTGGAAGAGCTGCTGAGGAAGGGGCTCTTCAGACTCCCAAGGGGCATGTGGAGGAAAAGAAGGAGAAGCAAGGCTAGAGGAAGAGCCTAACAGCACAAGTAATGTGGGAGCTGGCTGCTGGGAGTACCTGTGTGTGCAGGTTTTGCTTTACTTCTTAATCTTTTACCTCAGCCCAGAGATATTCTTACTTTTACTGTTCTGATTCTCTTCCCCATGTCACTGCCAGGGAGTGAGCAAGCTGTTTTATGGTGCTTAGCTGCCTAGAGTCGTTAATCAGCAGATGGTACCAGTGATCAGGCCTGACTTCACAATATGGGGAGAGGGCCACATGCTCCTGGGATCACTCCATGTGCGTCTGAGCTTGTTCAACACCCTGGGCTGTTCCTGGAGTTCAGTGAGAGATGGCTCAGACGCTTACAGGGAGAAGGGCCCAGGCACGGGAGGCACTTTCAGATTTCGCCCGAAACAGCCGTTGCCTCCTCCAGGGGAGCGGGGCGCTGAAGGTACCCAGGTCCCAGGATTAATCGTTGCCCTCAGAGAGCCAGGCAGGGGCTGCCATCTCTCTGGCTGGCCTTGTCCCTACAAGGCGTGACAGATATCACGTAGAGCCAGAGGATAAAAAGAGGCCCCTCTGTGGCAAGGGCAGGGCTTGATCCTCCCTTTCTTGGAGTCTGGCAGCCCAGGAATTAGGGGCTGCCCTGGGGGTGGGTTGGCCCCAGGGGAGAGATGATCAGTCACTCGAACCCAAACACCCTGGAGGGGCCGAGCTGCATGATGTGCCCCCCGCTTGTGACACGCGCAGTGAGGTGGCGATGGGGCCAGTTGTGACCTAGAGACACCTCCCCCTGACCAGCGCTGCTGCCCGCGCCAGCCCACACTTGGCTGCGAGGCCTTCAGGAGCGAGGTGCTGGCTGCTGCTTCGCTCTTGAGGAGACGCCTCACAGCGAGGTGCAGAAGGCAACTGGAGGCAGCGAACCGGTGTGGGACGGCTGCTTGGTGAAGGACGGAGGAGGGCCGGAGCCAGATGGAGGCCAGGAGCGCTCCCATCCTGTGTCGTGGCCGCCTCATGATTCCAACTCTCATGAACCTCTCGGATGATGGTGAGGCCATCGGGCGCTGCCTGATGAGCGCTGCTGTAGGGGGGGCTCCCCTCTGGTGCCGCAGTTCTTCCTGGGGAGGGTGTATCCCAGGACACTGGCACCTGCCGCCTCTGCGACTTGGGCTGACGTGGAGCACGACCTCCCTTTCTCTTCCTTTCCAGAGATTGTGAGAATTTGGGATGGCGTATCCCAGTACATCCTCCGGCAGCTTGCGCTGAACAAGGTGGGCTTTGCCATCTCCTCATCCCCTCCTACCCTGCCCGTTCCAGCAGTCCTCAACGTGCGAGCCAGCTGCTAAAGCACCAGAAACATCCCGGAGGCACCCTGCTGATCACAGGCGTGCCACCGGCCCCGCTGCTCTGACGCTTGGGACAAAAAGAAGAGCCCAGCTGCAGCAGAAGGAACCGATCCGCGCTGCCTGCAGCTTGCTCATAGCCCACTGCCAGCATGGGCAGCCCAGCATTCAGCCTGAGCCATTTCTCCAGGCTTTCCCCACTTGCTGGAAAGCCCCTGGGGGGTCCTCCCTAGCCGAGGGCGTTTCTCTGCTCTGGAGCATCTCTTGAGGGAGGTGAAAGAGGGTGAGACCATCTCCAAAGCTCACCAGGCTGCCACCGTCCAGCCCCTTCCCCATAAGCCGAGGCGCAACAGCCCATCGCCTTGCTCGCAGAAGCTGTGTCCCATTGCAGAAATCCTGAGCCCCGTTCTTCCTTTTGTCTCTCTTTTCAGGGCGTCACAATACCTGGACTGGGCACCTTCTGCCTTATTAAACACTATTTGTCCACGGGGGGCTCTGATCTCCTCCACACGCTGAAGCCCATCTTCCAGCTGTCGGAGAACTTTGCATGGGTTCACGGGCTCCAATACGAGAAAGAAACTCTTCCAGGTAAGCAGGCGGATGAACGGGATGGCCTCCCCTTGTGAGGCCGTCGGGGTGCCTGCGGAACTGCTGCTGCCAGGGGACTGAGAGGAGTCTAGGGCTCCTTGAGAAAGGCCTGAGATCAGCCCGAGCTCCTCACAAGCAAAGACAGCCCCCCGCCTTCCGCCGGCTGCCAAGCCGCAGCTCCCGAAAAGGTCCCTCTCTGCACTGTTTGCGCCCTGATGGCCGCATTGACCGTCCTTTCTGCTCAGGGCAGCTGGCACAGCTGCAGGTGCCGGCGGGCAGCAGGAAGGATGTGGTGTGGCGTGAGCGCTGTAGGGCACCAGGCCCTCGGAGCTCTGTGTTTTCAGGGAGTCTCTTCTCTCCAGTGTTGCCTCTCAGCCCGGAGAGTGCTTTGAGCTGGCGACAGGAAGGGGCTAGAAACATCTCGCTTTTGGGCTGCACCAGAGCAGTATTCGAGAGAAGCTCTGTAGCACAGCTTTGCCCGTGGGCTCGGTGGCGGCAGCCCGTACTTGACTGTCCTCTGCTTCAGCAAAGCTACTTTGCTCCGCACTTGTGTTTTCCTAGGTGCTCTTTCCATTGTTCTCTTGAATTACACCTCGGTATCCTTGGACACCCGCATTCCTCGGGACACGGTGCAGCGCTGCGTTCAAGAGACCCTGCTTTTTCTGTCTTACACCCTGGCAAAGAAGCAGGATGTGGACTTCATCTTCAAGGACATGGGCTGCCTGCGCTTCCGGAAGAACAAAGTCAAAATGCAGTTTTCCGCAGACTTTGTTTACAGCCTGGATAGCACCGGCCGCCTGCTGAAATCTCTCCTCAGCGTGAGTGTCTCGCTCCGCCAGCCCTGCCGTGGGTTCTTGGGAAATGCCCTGAAAGGCCGCTGGCATTGACTTCTCCTTGTGGGTCTGACTCGTCTCCTGCTTGAGACGGCTGCCTCTTGCCCTTGCACAAAGCCAGGCGGCATTATGACTGGGGAGCAGGCGCTCGCTGTGCAGCTCCTGCTTCCAGTAAGGACGGGGTTAACACGGAGGACGGGGAGCTCTGCCAGAGGGCGGCTTTCCGCCTTAGCGGCCCAAAGGCCGGCTGCCTCGGTCGGCAACGGGCTCCTTTCCTGGCAATGGTCTCACGCGGGGCTGTCTCTCCTGCAGAGGTCAAGCATGACAGGGTCGGCCGTATTGGGCAGAAAGGACGCCCCTTCCCAGACGGCTTCTGGCGATGTCGTCGTGTTTCCCAAGTGAGTACGATTGCTTCTGCAGCCCTTGGCCGCTGACCACGTCGGCAGCTTCTCAGCTTCTCTTGCGTCAGCTGGTAGTGCCAGGGCCTGCCCGCTGCTCGGGAAGGAGCTGGAGGGAGATCTTTCCCAAGGCCTGGATCCCCCATTACTCCACGCTTGCTCCTGCTTATCTTGGAAGATGGGTGGATTCACAGCGCGGCCCATGGGCTAGTGATTGCCCCTTCCCTGCCCAACCCACAGCAAGCATCTCTCAGAAGGTGGCACCAAGCCCTGCAACCCTGGGAGGTGGCACCCTGGACTCAGGCTGCCGTTGTCATCTTGCTTCCAGGATCGGGCGCTATGTAGCACCTGGAAGAGCTGCTGGGGAAGGGGCTCTTCAGACTCCCAAGGGGCAGGCAGAGAAGAAGAAGAAGGGAGAAGCGAGGAGGGAGGAAGAGGCTAAGCGAACAGGTACTGTGAGAGCGGTGGCTCCTGCGAGACCTCTCTACCCTCCCCTTTTGTGCCTTCTGCTAAGGGCAAGGGGTTCAGAGCCACGGCCAAAAGCCTGTACTTTGTACAGGAGGAGGCCCTCCTGTGACAGTAGCTCTGCAGGCCCTTGGTAGGGCCCAAGATGGCAGGGCAGCCCAGCGCTTCCAGCTGCGTTCGATACTGCTTAGACCCCCTCTGCACTGGGCTCCCGTAGCTCCGCTCTGCTGACAACTCCTCCGTGGGCTGGATGTGCCCAAAGGCACACTCCGGGGCCACGATGGCAGCGGAGAGACGCAAGGCTCGCCTCCCCGCCTGTGAAATGCAGGGAGAAAGGAAGACCAGTGGGAGCACTGTCAGGCCACATAAATGAGAATCTGGGCAAGGTTCCGAGGGAGAAAGCCCCAGGCTCGGATTGGTGTGCGAGAGCATCCCCCTCCCTCTCTGCTAGCCCCTTTCCCCAGCAGCACGCAGAGAGGCTTGGTCCCTGCCTGGTCGCGTGGTCACCAAGGGGCTGCTCTGAGGAGCCTTTTTGTCACCTTCTTACAGGACCTCTCACTGAGAAGCGCCAGCTGCTCTCGCGCGAACGTCTCTCTCCGGCCAGACTGCCTCGGGTGACGGTCGAAGGAGACCTGGGCGAGGCTGCCGGGGCAAAAGAGCCTTCCCTCAGGTGCGGCTGGTGGGAAGGTGGAGGAGGCAACCCCAGGGCTCTGGTCCTTGGGGCAGCGAGAGCCTGCCTTTGGTCAGAGGGTCTTGGTGAACTCCAAAACCATTGCGACACGTGTCCTGGCAAGCTGCCCTCTCCTTGCGGGGCAGTGAGCAGAAAGCAGGTTTTAGCAGGGGTTGCTCTCGTGCCCCCGCTGCCAGCGTGCAGCCCTGTTGGGACCTGCCTGCAGACGCTCACAGCAGCAGGCTACGGTTGACTTTTCTCCTTCTCTGTGGCTGAAAGGGAGCCTCTTCTTATGGTCAGAGGCGGGCAGGGCTCGGGGACTGGCAAGGGAGAGGGTTCCTCTGGACGGGGTCTGCGTGTGGGCGCCTCAGCTCTGCTTCTGGGGGCTGCTGCCGCAGCTCGGGTCACAGCTTCTCCTAGGGACAGAGCATAGATAAGGGATGGTCCATGCGGAGAGCTGCCGTGTGCTGCCCATGCGGCAGCCGGCTGGCGAGCACAAGCCATAGCTGAAACTCCCCCTCTTGCTTTCTTGCAGACTGCCGGCAGTGCGCGAGGAGAACTCTTCAAGGAAGGGAGACGGGAAGAGCAAGCGGTCTGCTACGGCCCGGCCCCAGACTCAACCCCCTGTCTGTGAGGGTCACCGGAGAGCAGGACAGGTACCCCCTGCGGGCAGCATGCCTGCGTCATTCGATGCGCGCTGATTCTGGACATTTCCCTCATTGACTTCGCTCTCACCATTGCCTGCTTTTACTCCCGGCAGGAAGTCTGCTACCTGTGTATGCAGCGGGATGAAAGGAATGCCCGGGCATCGCTGGCTGAGGAGCGGCTCCAGAAAGAAAGGGAGGAGGAGCGCATGTGGGCAGAGTACCAGGCTCGCAGGGAGAGGAATGAGGCAGAGAGGGCCCGGGTATGTTTAAAGCACTCCAAAACCTAACCTTTCTCTGCCCACGGGGGGCCGCTGCAGACACTTTTGCCCTCTCTGTGCTTGGCCTGGAAGCTTCCCTCCAGGAGAAGGACCGGCGCTTTCTGAGCCTTTCCTCCCTTGAGGATGAGGCCTCCTTCCAAGGCCACCGCAGGGAAAGCCGCCTTCCCCTGGGCTTCAAGGCCAAAGGCTGAAGCCTTTCCCGCTGAATTCCTTGGAGACAGAAGGCTGCAGGGGAAACTGTCCTGAGCTTGGGCAGACCCCGCTGGGCGGCCTGCCGCGCCGTCGAGTGACAGCTCCTGGCTTTGCACCTCCACCTAAAACGCGTCCTGTGGATTTGCTTGCCCCGTAGCTGAAAACGCAGGCTGACAAGCGGAAGCTGCTGGAAGACGGCGCTTCCTCCCTGCGGCTTGCGGAGCTGGCGAGGAAGGGGAAGGCTGGCGAGAAGACAGCAAGTTCGGTAGGTGCTTTTCCTGGGAGGGAAGACCGTGCCCACCCCGGGAGCTTCCTTGCCAGAGCTGGGGCATTGTTTTCCCAAGGGCCACGGGCGAGGCAGAGCAGCGGCAGGAACGGGCTCTCCTGCTCCCCGGGAGCCATGGTGTGAAATGCCGTGAAACACACCCTCCTGGGGTGCCTGCTCGTGGAAGGGCGGCGAGCAGGGCGGTGGGCAGGGATGGTGGGTTACAAGCTGCAGGCAGCATGGCGTTTGCACTGGGAGCTCCTGCCGTGCCCAGCACGGTCCCCTCCCTGCCTTGTGCTGCCTGCAGGGAGCTGAGCGCGAGGTGCAGGGGCCACGGGGGGAGCGGGCCGGGCCCTGGCCCCGCTCTGAGGTGGCACTGACAGCTGTGCTGAGCACACGGCTGTGCTCAGGACCTGCAGCTACACCAGCGGCGTCCCTCACTGGGGCCGGTGCTCTAGCCTGGCTTCAGAACGCCCACTGGGTGGCCAGGGGGCTGGATGACGGGCGAGGTCTTTGCATCGCCGCCTCCCGCGGTGCTGCAGGTTGGAGTGGGCTCGGGCCGGGGTCCCACCTTCGTCTCATGCCAACACAGGTGCCGCTGATGCCCGGAGGATGGCTCGCCGTAGGGGGTGGCGGGCCGGGTGCTCAGATGGCGCCGGTGGAGCGGAAGCAGCAGCAGCTTCTCATCCCTCGCCCCCCGGAGAAGGCGGCAGAGGCAGCTGCTCTGGACGAGTCACTGAGCAGGTAAGCGAGTGCCAGCTCCCCCAAGGGCCCGTGCGAGCGGAGCGGCAGCGGGTCGTCAGAGGGACCCGGGGTGCAGGCTGTCTGCCCGTGGGCTTTGGTTCTCCATCCGTCCCCTGGCTGCTGCTGGCAGGGAACGACGGGGAAGAGGCCCCGACTCCCGCTGTCCCCCTGCAGCCCAGCGGCCGGCCGTGGGCTCAGGCTCCCCCGGAGACCGAGGGGAAGGAGGCTGGTAGCAGGCAGAGGCGGGCAGCTCGACAGCCCAAGCGAGAGTGTTGTCCTCTGCTGCCGCAGGTGCTGTCCCGTGCGGGGCATCCGGGTGCGGAGGCTGCTGGAGAAGAGAAGGGAGGCCCCGTAGGAAGACGGGCGCAAGAGCAGAGCGGTGGAAGTCCCGAGGGAGGCTGCAGAGGAGCTCCTGCTCTGGTGAGCCTCTCCCGCAACGGCCCGCGTCCCCCTGCCAGCAGCCCCTTGGGCAACCGGGGCCCCGGGCTCTCCCCGCTCCAGGGGTGGCAGCAGGCTTTGGATCCTGCGGCCCTCAACCAGACATCCCTCCCGCTGCAGGGCGAGCGGCCGGCTGCTCCCGGCGAGGGCTGCGGCTGGTACCCGACGCCCACCGGTGGCTCCACGCGGCTCCGTCTCCGGCGGGAGCCGGTGCTGGGCTCCAGCTCCTCAGAGCCCGTAGCCCCTGCTTCCTCCCAGCCAGCCTCTGCAGCCGCCCGTCTCTGCCCCGGCCTCGCCCGGCGCCTCAGCCCGGCGCCACGCAGCTTCCCCGCCACTGGCTGGGACACGAGGGGCGTCCGCAGAGCCACAGAGACCGTCCGCGGGCTTCGGGGCTCCCGCAGGCCAGGCGCACGGCCAGGGGCGCGGGGCTGGAGGGGGCCGGCAGCGTTTCTTGGCCTCCCTCTCTGGACCTGGCCCTCGGAGCTTTTCCTCGTCTCTCCTTAGCGCCTCTGAGAAGAGCCACCGGCAGGGCAGGACCAGCCTGAAGGGTCCCAGCGCTCTGAGTCCTGCAGCGTGGAGGAGAGGCTGGCGAGTCAGCGCTGCCCTCTTGCAGCTCTCGAGCTGCCAGCAGAGGAGGGGAGGGCGCTCCCCGGGGCGAAGCCCCACTGCCTAGTGAACAATAAAGAGAGTTGCTTCCAGCGGGAGGGTCTTCCGAAGTATTTGTCTGCGGAAGCTGGGAAAGGAAGATGGGTTAGCAATCCTCCAGGGCATCCCACAGGTTGTTGTGTGGCGCGAAGGCAACGTGCAATGTCTCACGGCATAAACGGTTGCCAGAACGGCCTCTCCTTTCTGCAACGAAGCTCAGGCGGACCCTCCGTCCTGCCCCAAGCAGCTTTGTGGCCGGGCTCACCAGGCTCTCTTCTCCCTAAGCTGCTCACTGCCCCGTCTCTGTAGGCTGGCATTGCTCCCCCTGTTAGTTCTCTCGGCCAAGGCCAAAGAGGTCGTTGATTTCTTTTTGCCCTTGTACACCTCACCCTCCCCATCATGGCCAAGGATACTGGTAGCCTGCTGGTGCTTTCTTTGGGGGGGGGCAGGGACAATTGCTCTGGGCTAGGGGAGGCCTCTCCAGGGCTCTGTGACACGGGGCCACCTCCGGAGAGAGCCTCTGGCTGTGGGCAGCGCTTCCTCGGCTGAGCCCAGGAGAAAATGCAAGGGTGGCACGTAGTGTGCACGCGTGTTATCCGCGGCTGGCCTCGGGAGGATCCGGGCCGCTAGCTTGGGTACGCTGGGGTTCCTACCACCCCTTGTCCCCTGAGAGCAGCTTGGAAACAGGACAGCTGGGGTGTTTGCTGGCTATGGCTTGCGTGAGGGATGAAGAAGCGTTCAGAGCGTGATCCAGCCCACGGGTCACAAGGGAGCATCACAGGCAGTCAGCCCAGGGGTTCAGACGAGCATCCCTTGGTAACTCCATGTCAAGGATTAGTCCAGAAGTCGGGGTCACTGCCTCTCTCTCTCATGATTTAATGGAGCCTGCCCGTCTTGTGGGACAGCAGCAGCGTTCAGGGCCGAGCTCACGAGGCGGGGAGAGCTCCACGTGCTCTCGGGATCACGCAGCGTGCGTTTGAGGTCGTTCAGCACCCTGGGCTGTCCCTGGAGGCCAGTGAGAACTGGCTCAGCCATGCCTGAACCACACAGGGGCTCCTGCAGGGATGCCAGGTTGGGGCCTGACAGGGTCAGGAGAGGCTCGAGATCCTCCTGCCGCCAGCAGACAGCGCCCGCGCTGTCCGCACTGCGCGCTTGGGATTCCTCCTGGGACAGAGAAGGGCATCACGGGCGGCTTCCCGCGCCAGCGCCCCGACGGAGGACCCTGGCCTGAGCGGGACGCACGAGGGCCGGAAAGGCACCTGGTACGGACCCGTGCCGTTACTGCGCGTGCCCCCCCGCTCTCGCACGCTCGCTTTCCTCCTTACTCTTTTGCTAACGCCCTCGGAGACCGCTGCCTTCGGTCAGTCCTCCTTGCCCTCAGGTTCCTTCCGCTGCGATTGCCTGTTCTCCCCGACCCTGCAGGACACGGGCCCTGTCTGATGGAACCCAGCGTCGCTACAAGAATGGGGGACTGACTGAGGGCGCGGGGGTTCCCCTCAGCATTCCTGAGGCGATTTTGTGTCCCCCGGGGAGCGCAGCTTGCGGCCAAGGCTCCCTCTGTGTGCCCGGGCTCACGCTGGTGGGCAGGCTCCCGGTGGGGGCCAGCACCCCCGGCCCCAGCCGCCCACCCCCTCCCACCCCGGGTCCGGCCGCTCCTTCTGGAACCTTCCTGGGCTCTGAGAACTGGCACCGGGTGGGCGGCAGCCTGCCGGCTTGGCAGTGCTCGATTGGCGGGCCGCCCCTGCTGGGGGCGTGTGATTGGTGGGCCGTCCCCCAGGGGTGGCGTGTGATTGGTGGGCCTGACAGCCCGGGGCGGTGCTGGAGCTGGCTGGGGGAGAGGCGGAGGGAAGGAGGGATGGGGAGCCCGTGTGAGGAGCCTGTGTGAGGGAAGGCGAGCTGATGTAAAGGGCAGGGAGCCAGTGTGAGGAGCCGGTGTGAGGGAAAGCGAGCCGGTGTGAGGGGAAAGGAGCCGGTGTGAGGGGCGGGGGAGCCGGTGTGAGGGGCAAGCAGCCAGTGTGAGGGGCAAGCAGCCAGTGTGAGGGAAGGGGAGCCTGTGTGAGGGAAGCGGAGCCGATGTAAAGGGCAGGGAGCCAGTGTGAGGAGCCGGTGTGAGGGAAAGCGAGCCGGTGTGAGGAGCTGGTTTGAGGGCCAGGGAGGCGGTGTGAGGAGCCGGTGTGAGGGGCGGGGAGCCCGTGTGAGGGAAGGGGAGCCAGTGTGCGGGGCGAGGGCAGCGGCCGCGGGCTCGTTCCTGGGGAGTGAGGCAGCAAGCACCTCCTCGGGGCTGTGTCGCAGCCGGGGTCACGCCAGCATCCTGGGGAAGGCGGGTGCCCTCGTGCCGGGGTCAGGGCAGTTCAGCTGACGCGGGGACCCTGGGGTGTGGACGGGTGCCGCTGCAGAGCGGGCTCGCTCCAGCCCTGGGACGAGAGCCATTGTCGTGCCGAAGGCCTCGGCATCCCGCAGCTCCCGCTGGGGAGTGGGACACATCGGGAGGGCAGTCCCTTTGCCTCCCGTGCAGGCACCGCGCGGACCCACGGGGCAGAGCGAGCCCCGCGGGAGTTTAACGGGCAGCTGAGCAGCCCTGTTGGGCTGGGACTCGTCCTGGAGGGCGGGACGCGGTGTTTGAGGGCACTGGCATCTGCCACCATCCTGCTCGTCCCCACAAACTAATGCAAAAGAAACATCTTGGAGGTACCATGGGGGCTACAGGCGTGCCACCGCCCCGCTGCTCTGACTCTTGGCACAAAAAGAAGAGCCCAGCTGCAGCAGAAGGAACTGATCCGCGCTGCCTGCAGCTTGCTCATTGCCCACTGCCAGCATGGGCAGCCCAGCATTCAGCCTGAGCCATTTCTCCAGGCTTTCCCCACTTGCTGGAAAGCCCCTGGGGGGTCCTCCCCAGCTGAGGGCGTTTCTCTGCTCTGGAGCATCTCTTGAGGGAGGTGAAAGAGGGTGAGACCATCCCCAAAGCTCACCAGGCTGCCACCGTCCAGCCCCTTCCCCATAAGCCGAGGCGCAACAGCCCATCGCCTTGCTCGCAGAAGCTGTGTCCCATTGCAGAAATCCTGAGCCCCGTTCTTCCTTTTGTCTCGCTTTTCAGGGCGTCACAATACCTGGACTGGGCACCTTCTGCCTTATTAAACACTGTTTGTCCACGGGGGGCTCTGATCTCCTCCACACGCTGGAGCCCATCTTCCAGCTGTCGGAGAACTTTGCATGGGTTCACGGGCTCCAATACGAGAAAGAAACTCTTCCAGGTAAGCAGGCGGATGAACGGGATGGCCTCCCCTAGTGAGGCCGTCAGGGTGCCTGCGGAACTGCTGCTGCCAGGGGACTGAGAGGAGTCTAGGGCTCCTTGAGAAAGGCCTGAGATCAGCCCGAGCTCCTCACAAGCAAAGACAGCCCCCCGCCTTCCGCCGGCTGCCAAGCCGCAGCTCCCGAAAAGGTCCCTCTCTGCACTGTTTGCGCCCTGATGGCCGCATTGACCGTCCTTTCTGCTCAGGGCAGCAGGGACGATGTGCCGAGTCCCCAGAAATGCACCATGTGTGTGGGGAACTCGGCCCTCAGAGCCTGTTTTCAGGGATTGTCTTCTTTGCAGCATTCATCCTCTTTCTTTGCTCTAGCAGTCAGGGATATTGCCCTGCTTGACAGGATTTTGGTCCCCAAAGCTGTGACACCTGGGGACAACTCTGCTGGGAAAGGCAATGGCTGCATGTGGTGGGAAAGCAAAAGATTCCTCGGGGGGAGGGCAGCGCAGGTCTGGTGTTAGAAAGAAGTCCTTGCTATCCCCATGGCACCTCAGCTCAGAGAGTGCTTTGAGCTGGGGACACAAAGGGGCTACACCTCATTTTTGAGCTGCACCACAGGAATCTGCTAGACAGCTCTCTAGCAGAGCTTTGCCCGTGGGCTCGGCAGCTGCCCATACTTGACTGTCCACCGCTTCAGCACTAACTTAATTTGCTTCCTGCTTGTTTTTCCACAGGAGCTTCTATAATTGTTCTCTTGAATCATGCCTGCGTTCCTTGGGACATGGTGCAGTGCTGCGTGTTCCCAAGTCCTCAGAACGCTGTACCGAACTGTGGTCAAAAGACCCTGCTTTTTCTGTCTTACACCCTGGCAAAGAAGCAGGATGTGGACTTCATCTTCAAGGACATGGGCTGCCTGCGCTTCCGGAAGAACAAAGTCAAAATGCAGTTTTCCGCAGACTTTGCAGCCTGGATAGGACCGGCTACCTGCTGAAATCTCTCCTCAGCGTGAGTATCTCACTCCGCCAGCCCTGCCGTGGGTTCTTGGGAAATGCCCTGAAAGGCCGCTGGCAGTGATTTCTCCTTGTGGGTCTGATTCGTCTCCTGCTTGAGACGGCTGCCTCTTGCCCTTGCACAAAGCCAGGCGGCGTTATGACTGGGGAGCAGGCGCTCGCTGTGCAGCTCCTGCTTCCAGTAAGGACGGGGTTAACACGGAGGACGGGGAGCTCTGCCAGAGGGCGGCTTTCCGCCTTAGCGGCCCAAAGGCCGGCTGCCTCGGTCGGCAACGGGCTCCTTTCCTGGCAATGGTCTCACGCGGGGCTGTCTCTCCTGCAGAGGTCAAGCATGACAGGGTCGGCCGTATCGGGCAGAAAGGACGCCCCTTCCCAGACGGCTTCTGGCGATGTCGTCGTGTTTCCCAAGTGAGTACGATTGCTTCTGCAGCCCTTGGCCGCTGACCACGTCGGCAGCTTCTCAGCTTCTCTTGGGTCGGCCGGTAGTGCCGGGGCCTGCCCGCTGCTCGGGAAGGAGCCAGAGGGAGGTCTTTCCCAAGGAATGGATCCTGTTGTCTTCTTGTTTCCAGGATCAGGCTCTGTGTAGCACCTGGAAGAGCTGCTGAGGAAGGGGCTCTTCAGACTCCCAAGGGGCATGTGGAGGAAAAGAAGGAGAAGCAAGGCTAGAGGAAGAGCCTAACAGCACAAGTAATGTGGGAGCTGGCTGCTGGGAGTACCTGTGTGTGCAGGTTTTGCTTTACTTCTTAATCTTTTACCTCAGCCCAGAGATATTCTTACTTTTACTGTTCTGATTCTCTTCCCCATGTCACTGCCAGGGAGTGAGCAAGCTGTTTTATGGTGCTTAGCTGCCTAGAGTCGTTAATCAACAGATGGTACCAGTGATCAGGCCTGACTTCACAATATGGGGAGAGGGCCACATGCTCCTGGGATCACTCCATGTGCGTCTGAGCTTGTTCAACACCCTGGGCTGTTCCTGGAGTTCAGTGAGAGATGGCTCAGACGCTTACAGGGAGAAGGGCCCAGGCACGGGAGGCACTTTCAGATTTCGCCCGAAACAGCCGTTGCCTCCTCCAGGGGAGCTGGGCGCTGAAGGTACCCAGGTCCCAGGATTAATCGTTGCCCTCAGAGAGCCAGGCAGGGGCTGCCATCTCTCTGGCTGGCCTTGTCCCTACAAGGCGTGACAGATATCACGTAGAGCCAGAGGATAAAAAGAGGCCCCTCTGTGGCAAGGGCAGGGCTTGATCCTCCCTTTCTTGGAGTCTGGCAGCCCAGGAATTAGGGGCTGCCCTGGGGGTGGGTTGGCCCCAGGGGAGAGATGATCAGTCACTCGAACCCAAACACCCTGGAGGGGCCGAGCTGCTGGTGCATGATGTGCCCCCCGCTTGTGACACGCGCAGTGAGGTGGCGATGGGGCCAGTTGTGACCTAGAGACACCTCCCCCTGACCAGCGCTGCTGCCCGCGCCAGCCCACACTTGGCTGCGAGGCCTTCAGGAGCGAGGTGCTGGCTGCTGCTTTGCTCTTGAGGAGACGCCTCACAGCGAGGTGCAGAAGGCAACTGGAGGCAGCGAACCGGTGTGGGACGGCTGCTTGGTGAAGGACGGAGGAGGGTCGGAGCCAGATGGAGGCCAGGAGCGCTCCCATCCTGTGTCGTGGCCGCCTCATGATTCCAACTCTCATGAACCTCTCGGATGATGGTGAGGCCATCGGGCGCTGCCTGATGAGCGCTGCTGTAGGGGGGGCTCCCCTCTGGTGCCGCAGTTCTTCCTGGGGAGGGTGTATCCCAGGACACTGGCACCTGCCGCCTCTGCGACTTGGGCTGACGTGGAGCACGACCTCCCTTTCTCTTCCTTTCCAGAGATTGTGAGAATTTGGGATGGCGTATCCCAGTACATCCTCCGGCAGCTTGCGCTGAACAAGGTGGGCTTTGCCATCTCCTCATCCCCTCCTACCCTGCCCGTTCCAGCAGTCCTCAACGTGCGAGCCAGCTGCTAAAGCACCAGAAACATCCCGGAGGCACCCTGCTGATCACAGGCGTGCCACCAGCCCCGCTGCTCTGACGCTTGGGACAAAAAGAAGAGCCCAGCTGCAGCAGAAGGAACCGATCCGCGCTGCCTGCAGCTTGCTCATTGCCCACTGCCAGCATGGGCAGCCCAGCATTCAGCCTGAGCCATTTCTCCAGGCTTTCCCCACTTGCTGGAAAGCCCCTGGGGGGTCCTCCCTAGCCGAGGGCATTTCTCTGCTCTGGAGCATCTCTTGAGGGAGGTGAAAGAGGGTGAGACCATCCCCAAAGCTCACCAGGCTGCCACCGTCCAGCCCCTTCCCCATAAGCCGAGGCACAACAGCCCATCGCCTTGCTCGCAGAAGCTGTGTCCCATTGCAGAAATCCTGAGCCCCGTTCTTCCTTTTGTCTCGCTTTTCAGGGCGTCACAATACCTGGACTGGGCACCTTCTGCCTTATTAAACACTATTTGTCCACGGGGGGCTCTGATCTCCTCCACACGCTGAAGCCCATCTTCCAGCTGTCGGAGAACTTTGCATGGGTTCACGGGCTCCAATACGAGAAAGAAACTCTTCCAGGTAAGCAGGCGGATGAACGGGATGGCCTCCCCTTGTGAGGCCGTCGGGGTGCCTGCGGAACTGCTGCTGCCAGGGAACTGAGAGGAGTCTAGGGCTCCTTGAGAAAGGCCTGAGATCAGCCCGAGCTCCTCACAAGCAAAGACAGCCCCCCGCCTTCCGCCGGCTGCCAAGCCGCAGCTCCCGAAAAGGTCCCTCTCTGCACTGTTTGCGCCCTGATGGCCGCATTGACCGTCCTTTCTGCTCAGGGCAGCTGGCACAGCTGCAGGCACCGGCGGGCAGCAGGAAGGATGTGGTGTGGCGTGAGCGCTGTAGGGCACCAGGCCCTCGGAGCTCTGTGTTTTCAGGGAGTCTCTTCTCTCCAGTGTTGCCTCTCAGCCCGGAGAGTGCTTTGAGCTGGGGACAGGAAGGGGCTAGAAACATCTCGCTTTTGGGCTGCACCAGAGCAGTATTCGAGAGAAGCTCTGTAGCACAGCTTTGCCCGTGGGCTCGGTGGCGGCAGCCCGTACTTGACTGTCCTCTGCTTCAGCAAAGCTACTTTGCTCCGCACTTGTGTTTTCCTAGGTGCTCTTTCCATTGTTCTCTTGAATTACACCTCGGTATCCTTGGACACCCGCATTCCTCGGGACACGGTGCAGCGCTGCGTTCAAGAGACCCTGCTTTTTCTGTCTTACACCCTGGCAAAGAAGCAGGATGTGGACTTCATCTTCAAGGACATGGGCTGCCTGCGCTTCCGGAAGAACAAAGTCAAAATGCAGTTTTCCGCAGACTTTGTTTACAGCCTGGATAGCACCGGCCGCCTGCTGAAATCTCTCCTCAGCGTGAGTGTCTCGCTCCGCCAGCCCTGCCGTGGGTTCTTGGGAAATGCCCTGAAAGGCCGCTGGCATTGACTTCTCCTTGTGGGTCTGACTCGTCTCCTGCTTGAGACGGCTGCCTCTTGCCCTTGCACAAAGCCAGGCGGCATTATGACTGGGGAGCAGGCGCTCGCTGTGCAGCTCCTGCTTCCAGTAAGGACGGGGTTAACACGGAGGACGGGGAGCTCTGCCAGAGGGCGGCTTTCCGCCTTAGCGGCCCAAAGGCCGGCTGCCTCGGTCGGCAACGGGCTCCTTTCCTGGCAATGGTCTCACGCGGGGCTGTCTCTCCTGCAGAGGTCAAGCATGACAGGGTCGGCCGTATCGGGCAGAAAGGACGCCCCTTCCCAGACGGCTTCTGGCGATGTCGTCGTGTTTCCCAAGTGAGTACGATTGCTTCTGCAGCCCTTGGCCGCTGACCACGTCGGCAGCTTCTCAGCTTCTCTTGGGTCAGCTGGTAGTGCCAGGGCCTGCCCGCTGCTCGGGAAGGAGCTGGAGGGAGATCTTTCCCAAGGCCTGGATCCCCCATTACTCCACGCTTGCTCCTGCTTATCTTGGAAGATGGGTGGATTCACAGCGCGGCCCATGGGCTAGTGATTGCCCCTTCCCTGCCCAACCCACAGCAAGCATCTCTCAGAAGGTGGCACCAAGCCCTGCAACCCTGGGAGGTGGCACCCTGGACTCAGGCTGCCGTTGTCATCTTGCTTCCAGGATCGGGCGCTATGTAGCACCTGGAAGAGCTGCTGGGGAAGGGGCTCTTCAGACTCCCAAGGGGCAGGCAGAGAAGAAGAAGAAGGGAGAAGCGAGGAGGGAGGAAGAGGCTAAGCGAACAGGTACTGTGAGAGCGGTGGCTCCTGCAAGACCTCTCTACCCTCCCCTTTTGTGCCTTCTGCTAAGGGCAAGGGGTTCAGAGCCACGGCCAAAAGCCTGTACTTTGTACAGGAGGAGGCCCTCCTGTGACAGTAGCTCTGCAGGCCCTTGGTAGGGCCCAAGATGGCAGGGCAGCCCAGCGCTTCCAGCTGCGTTCGATACTGCTTAGACCCCCTCTGCACTGGGCTCCCGTAGCTCCGCTCTGCTGACAACTCCTCCGTGGGCTGGATGTGCCCAAAGGCACACTCCGGGGCCACGATGGCAGCGGAGAGACGCAAGGCTCGCCTCCCCGCCTGTGAAATGCAGGGAGAAAGGAAGACCAGTGGGAGCACTGTCAGGCCACATAAATGAGAATCTGGGCAAGGTTCCGAGGGAGAAAGCCCCAGGCTCGGATTGGTGTGCGAGAGCGTCCCCCTCCCTCTCTGCTAGCCCCTTTCCCCAGCAGCACGCAGAGAGGCTTGGTCCCTGCCTGGTCGCGTGGTCACCAAGGGGCTGCTCTGAGGAGCCTCTTTGTCACCTTCTTACAGGACCTCTCACTGAGAAGCGCCAGCTGCTCTCGCGCGAACGTCTCTCTCCGGCCAGACTGCCTCGGGTGACGGTCGAAGGAGACCTGGGCGAGGCTGCCGGGGCAAAAGAGCCTTCCCTCAGGTGCGGCTGGTGGGGAGGTGGAGGAGGCAACCCCAGGGCTCTGGTCCTTGGGGCAGCGAGAGCCTGCCTTTGGTCAGAGGGTCTTGGTGAACTCCAAAACCATTGCGACACGTGTCCTGGCAACCTGCCCTCTCCTTGCGGGGCAGTGAGCAGAAAGCAGGTTTTAGCAGGGGTTGCTCTCGTGCCCCCGCTGCCAGCGTGCAGCCCTGTTGGGACCTGCCTGCAGACGCTCACAGCAGCAGGCTACGGTTGACTTTTCTCCTCCTCTGTGGCTGAAAGGGAGCCTCTTCTTATGGTCAGAGGGGGGCAGGGCTCGGGGACTGGCAAGGGAGAGGGTTCCTCTGGACGGGGTCTGCGTGTGGGCGCCTCAGCTCTGCTTCTGGGGGCTGCTGCCGCAGCTCGGGTCACAGCTTCTCCTAGGGACAGAGCATAGATGAGGGATGGTCCATGCGGAGAGCTGCCGTGTGCTGCCCATGCGGCAGCCGGCTGGCGAGCACAAGCCATAGCTGAAACTCCCCCTCTTGCTTTCTTGCAGACTGCCGGCAGTGCGCGAGGAGAACTCTTCAAGGAAGGGAGATGGGAAGAGCAAGCGGTCTGCTACGGCCCGGCCCCAGACTCAACCCCCTGTCTGTGAGGGTCACCGGAGAGCAGGACAGGTACCCCCTGCGGGCAGCATGCCTGCGTCATTCGATGCGTGCTGATTCTGGACATTTCCCTCATTGACTTCGCTCTCACCATTGCCTGCTTTTACTCCCGGCAGGAAGTCTGCTACCTGTGTATGCAGCGGGATGAAAGGAATGCCCGGGCATCGCTGGCTGAGGAGCGGCTCCAGAAAGAAAGGGAGGAGGAGCGCATGTGGGCAGAGTACCAGGCTCGCAGGGAGAGGAATGAGGCAGAGAGGGCCCGGGTATGTTTAAAGCACTCCAAAACCTAACCTTTCTCTGCCCACGGGGGGCCGCTGCAGACACTTTTGCCCTCTCTGTGCTTGGCCTGGAAGCTTCCCTCCAGGAGAAGGACCGGCGCTTTCTGAGCCTTTCCTCCCTTGAGGATGAGGCCTCCTTCCAAGGCCACCGCAGGGAAAGCCGCCTTCCCCTGGGCTTCAAGGCCAAAGGCTGAAGCCTTTCCCGCTGAATTCCTTGGAGACAGAAGGCTGCAGGGGAAACTGTCCTGAGCTTGGGCAGACCCCGCTGGGCGGCCTGCCGCGCCGTCGAGTGACAGCTCCTGGCTTTGCACCTCCACCTAAAACGCGTCCTGTGGATTTGCTTGCCCCGTAGCTGAAAACGCAGGCTGACAAGCGGAAGCTGCTGGAAGACGGCGCTTCCTCCCTGCGGCTTGCGGAGCTGGCGAGGAAGGGGAAGGCTGGCGAGAAGACAGCAAGTTCGGTAGGTGCTTTTCCTGGGAGGGAAGACCGTGCCCACCCCGGGAGCTTCCTTGCCAGAGCTGGGGCATTGTTTTCCCAAGGGCCACGGGCGAGGCAGAGCAGCGGCAGGAACGGGCTCTCCTGCTCCCCGGGAGCCATGGTGTGAAATGCCGTGAAACACACCCTCCTGGGGTGCCTGCTCGTGGAAGGGCGGCGAGCAGGGCGGTGGGCAGGGATGGTGGGTTACAAGCTGCAGGCAGCATGGCGTTTGCACTGGGAGCTCCTGCCGTGCCCAGCACGGTCCCCTCCCTGCCTTGTGCTGCCTGCAGGGAGCTGAGCGCGAGGTGCAGGGGCCACGGGGGGAGCGGGCCGGGCCCTGGCCCCGCTCTGAGGTGGCACTGACAGCTGTGCTGAGCACACGGCTGTGCTCAGGACCTGCAGCTACACCAGCGGCGTCCCTCACTGGGGCCGGTGCTCTAGCCTGGCTTCAGAACGCCCACTGGGTGGCCAGGGGGCTGGATGACGGGCGAGGTCTTTGCATCGCCACCTCCCGCGGTGCTGCAGGTTGGAGTGGGCTCGGGCCGGGGTCCCACCTTCGTCTCATGCCAACACAGGTGCCGCTGATGCCCGGAGGATGGCTCGCCGTAGGGGGTGGCGGGCCGGGTGCTCAGATGGCGCCGGTGGAGCGGAAGCAGCAGCAGCTTCTCATCCCTCGCCCCCCGGAGAAGGCGGCAGAGGCAGCTGCTCTGGACGAGTCACTGAGCAGGTAAGCGAGTGCCAGCTCCCCCAAGGGCCCGTGCGAGCGGAGCGGCAGCGGGTCGTCGGAGGGACCCGGGGTGCAGGCTGTCTGCCCGTGGGCTTTGGTTCTCCATCCGTCCCCTGGCTGCTGCTGGCAGGGAACGACGGGGAAGAGGCCCCGACTCCCGCTGTCCCCCTGCAGCCCAGCGGCCGGCCGTGGGCTCAGGCTCCCCCGGAGACCGAGGGGAAGGAGGCTGGTGGCAGGCAGAGGCGGGCAGCTCGACAGCCCAAGCGAGAGTGTTGTCCTCTGCTGCCGCAGGTGCCGTCCCGTGCGGGGCATCCGGATGCGGAGGCTGCTGGAGAAGAGAAGGGAGGCCCCGTAGGAAGACGGGCGCAAGAGCAGAGCGGTGGAAGTCCCGAGGGAGGCTGCAGAGGAGCTCCTGCTCTGGTGAGCCTCTCCCGCAACGGCCCGCGTCCCCCTGCCAGCAGCCCCTTGGGCAACCGGGGCCCCGGGCTCTCCCCGCTCCAGGGGCGGCAGCAGGCTTTGGATCCTGCGGCCCTCAACCAGACATCCCTCCCGCTGCAGGGCGAGCGGCCGGCTGCTCCCGGCGAGGGCTCCGGCTGGCGCCCGACGCCCACGGGCGGCTCCACGCGGCTCCGTCTCCGGCGGGAGCCGGTGCTGGGCTCCAGCTCCTCAGAGCCCGTAGCCCCTGCTTCCTCCCAGCCAGCCTCTGCAGCCGCCCGTCTCTGCCCCGGCCTCGCCCGGCGCCTCAGCCCGGCGCCACGCAGCTTCCCCGCCACTGGCTGGGACACGAGGGGCGTCCGCAGAGCCACAGAGACCGTCCGCGGGCTTCGGGGCTCCCGCAGGCCAGGCGCACGGCCAGGGGCGCGGGGCTGGAGGGGGCCGGCAGCGTTTCTCGGCCTCCCTCTCTGGACCTGGCCCTCGGAGCTTTTCCTCGTCTCTCCTTAGCGCCTCTGAGAAGAGCCACCGGCAGGGCAGGACCAGCCTGAAGGGTCCCAGCGCTCTGAGTCCTGCAGCGTGGAGGAGAGGCTGGCGAGTCAGCGCTGCCCTCTTGCAGCTCTCGAGCTGCCAGCAGAGGAGGGGAGGGCGCTCCCCGGGGCGAAGCCCCACTGCCTAGTGAACAATAAAGAGAGTTGCTTCCAGCGGGAGGGTCTTCCGAAGTATTTGTCTGCAGAAGCTGGGAAGGGAGCAAGTGCAGTAGGCGCCCCTTCGAGGGGAGACCGTGACCGCCCTGGGGGCTTCCTTGCCGGGGCCGGGACGCCGACGTGTAGGATTCAACGGGAACCACTTGAGGGCTGCCGAGGACTGACTTTTGGCCGTGGCATCTAGGTGGCTGAGCAGTGCCTGTTAGTGGTCCATCCCATTTTACCAGGGACTGAAGCAGTGGCAATGATATTTTTTTTTTCTCTTGGCTGGTCTGTTATAAGACAACTCTTCTGCGGAGGGACTCCTCACGGGAAGCTGAAATTGCTGTGTGGCTGCCCTACCAGATGATACGTTAGTCAATAAAAGGGATTAAATCAGTGTAGGAAAACCAGAAGTTGAATATCGTGGGACTTCTAGGTGCTGTCTGTGTGCAGTTTGCTTTCTAATTTAAGCAAGAATATTCACAGCCAATCATTTTGGCTTTCTCTGTTTGCTCCCACTTTTTCTCTCAGCAGCAGAACAAGTCCTGTGTTCCAAGCTGTTCTTTGTCTCTTCCTATCAAAAATGACGTGATTTGAAACCAGTGATAAAAATAGAGTAAATTCAGGAAAGAGGTATCAATCAGGCAATGATGTGACAATACCAATGCCTCTTTCAAGCCCAGAAAGTGTCACTATGGCATCCTAACATGATGCTAAGCCTAGCGTTTGACTGATACCTGAATTGCCTCTGCCAGGAAAAACCCTTCACTTCTCTTTGCCTGGTCACTCTCGTCTTTCCTCTTATTTAACAAAATTGCATCTTCTTTGTAATCCCACCTGCTCTGGTTTAGTCAGGTAGTGTTTGTCCCATAGTAAAACGTGTTCTTCCTTCCCCAGCAGGGCCCGTCTATCAGCCCAGGCAGCGCATTGCTGGGAGCACTCTGCAGCAGGCTGCAGCGCTGGCTGATCCCCAGCATCCAGGAGCCAGCGTGTGGCTCTCACAACCAAAGGGTCTCTTCACAATACAATAAAAACAAACTATCTCGAAGTCAGGGCCATGCTCCTCCGGCCCGACTTTTTACCTCAGCCCTTGTGCCTGGTGTTTCTGTCACCTGGCTCTAGGCCTGAAGGTTTATCTAATCCATAGAAAATGTTAATCACAGACTTTTGGATAAAATTTCAGCTATCTGGTCATCACGTTTGTGCTTAGCACACCAGGCGTGTTCATACAAGTAGCCACCCTGAATTAAACCTCTACCCTTTAAGTCATTTTCTGAGGCTTCCTCCTCACAAGCCTTGACTTCATGTGCAAATTGGAGACATTTGTTTTGTTAGCACTTCAAGGGTGTGCTGACCTTTCAGTCCTGAAAGGAAAATCTTGATAAAAATCACTAATTAATGACTGAGTTTGAATCATTTGTCCCAGATATGTAGATAAACAAAGAAGCTAAAGGTCTGGCTATTAAACAGGAAATAAAGGTTTTTCTTCATAGAGCAAGCTTGGCTGTTCAAATACCTAAAATGGGGGTAATTGATTTATATTCAATTATTTGAGTGCACAGAAGCAATTATAGCTATTCTTTAAAGCCCAGTTCTACTGTGGAGCGTTACTATGCAAAAAATGATTCCTTATTAGTTACCCGCTGATGACAAATGGTGGTAGAAGGATGGAATTTCCCTTCTATTTAGAATTTGCATCCAATTTTACCTATCATCTGATCTATGCCTTCTGCATATCGAGAACAACAGGGCTGCTTGCTCCAGACCTAATGAATCTAGCTGACAAACCACTGACAGGGAAGAGACTGCTGGAACTGGGAAGGGATTTGATCGCAGAATTGTAACACCAGCTGGTATTATTCGAACAAGAGATCCGTTGGAGTCCAGCTCAACTCACAGTCACCCTGGCTGTATTCATATAGTCAACAGTCAGGACAATAAATCCTATTTTAACCTATAACTCCTGCAGATTGGTTTGGAAAATCACTGAGATTTCCAGAGATCTCACAAATTGACTGTGAACCGCGTTTTTTAACCACTGGGAGGAAAGAGCACCTTTCAGGATGCTCAGCCTCAATACCCAGAGAAGCACTCCAGCTAGCTCAGGAGCTGAACACATCAACGAGACATGGGAGGAGAAGGAAACGGGACGTATGTCATACTAAGGGAGCGTCCGGGAGAGCTCTCAAGGCCACCCTGGAGCGTTGTCTCAGCCTGAACCCGCAGTAGAGACCGCAGTACGCTCAGCACAGGCTCGGGCTCTCCACCGTGAGCTTTGGATGACCACCTGCAGAAAGGGCCACGTCTGCTTCGTGTCACAGAAACGGGTCGTGGGGATCAGTCCCTATAAACTTGTTCTTTACTTGTAGTGTAGAAGGGCCTGTGCCACAGTCTGCAATTAAGAGAAGAGACAAAATCTGGGCTGCTGCCTCTCCTGTGCCACCATCCCTGGTCCAGCAGCCTGTGTCAGGCAGGGTTCTTTACATTTGGAGAGTGTCTCGGCAGCATCAAATTAAAAATCAGTGATGATTATGCCCAGCTTCTACTCAAGAAACAGCGGTATCTACCTACAGCTACTAGTACAGTAATATTGTTGTCACCCAGTATCTCAGATTTAACTCACTCCCAGCCTGCAGGCAGATTTGCTTAGCTGAGCTGTGGCTGAAATGGCTGAGCTGAACTCCAGCCGTTCCTGAGCTAATTGGTACAAGCCCCAGTTCACTTCCAACCATCCTTGACGATGGACTTGGGCACTGACCACAGGCTGGAGTAACGGAGGCACAGATACAGTTGCCTTCAGTACACACAGCAAAGGTATGTCACCTGTGGCAAAGAGGCAGGATAGCAAATGGGGACAGTCACCTCTTCATCTGGCACAGCAGGATTTGCCAGAATTTGTTCAGCAGAGCCCGCAGACTGAATAACAATTAGCTGCAAAGGCTGAAGCAGTCTAAAATGCCCAACAGGAGACATCCTAGCACACAGAACACGCACTAACAGGAGCACCAGAACCCGTTAATACAAAGCTTGACTCCGGTCCTCCATCCCTTATTATGGACCAATTCACATTTTCTTATATGCCCAACATTGCCGGGGAATACCTGGAGGGAGCACAGCATAAAGCGTGCGGTTTTAGCTGTCTCTGGGAGGGTCACAGAGATTTCATAAGACGTGATTCCCCCATCTCAGAGAAGGAGAGATGAAGGGTAATTTGAGAAATGCTACGTGTTCCTCAAAGCCTACACTGGCCAATTCAAGCAATTAAAAATATTTCCCATGGACAGCAATGCAGTGATGTTGAGTCTGTGATCTCTGGACAACTGTGGGTCTGTGGACTACAACCAAAAAAAAAAAAAAACCCACAAAAAAAATAAGGCTTTGACAGCACATTTACAGTTGCTATGGAGGGGATCCAAAAAGCATAAAAGACTAAAAACCTCCAGTCTGGTGAAGTAGTTCTCTGCCAGTGATGGAGGGGAGTCACCAAGGTTAATCAAGGTTACAGTGAGGTACTGAAAAAATACTATAATACACAGAAAATAGAAGTTGTCCCCTCAACTTTCATAACATTCACCTTTCAGCAATCCTCTGCCAATCTTTATCCACACAGATTTTGGGAGAGGGCGTCACTATAATGCACTTCATTTTTACTCTTTTCTGTAGATGTGTTACAAAAACCATTGGATTTTAAACAAGTGGTTACCAATCTTAAAAATGAGAGGTGAGTTTATTACAGAGCATGCAGGCTGCAGTCTCTTCAGTTGACACAAAGCTATCCTAAAAGCATTCCCAACTCTCATTTCATATAGTCAGGTTTGTAGGCTTGAACTCTCACATTTCCATCGCAATTGCTTGCACATCACTACGGAATTGCTTCACCAACTTTTTCCTCCTGTTGCCAATAACTGCAGAATGACCTTCAGTTTTTGCCAAAAGGAGTTTATTCAAAAAGCCAGAAAACAAAAAGAGTTTACAAGAAACTTCTGTACCTTTCTTCCTAACATTGTTTGAACAACTATGTAAGCTCATCGAAGGTGACTCATCGTCGACGGTCAGGCCATATTAGAGCAATCCCAAGCTCAGGTCATGAAATAGTTAGTGAGCCTTTTTCAAAAGCCCATCCAAGAAAATAAAGGGATCTTTCTGCTTTCTTGAAGCGGCTTTGGAAAAGACCCAGACCGTTTAAGTCACAAAATACTGAGACGCAGTAATAACTACTCATGGTGAACCCTTTGTTGTTCATCAGTAAATCTCCATTAAGGAGAGGTAAGATTCCCTCACTTAAAAAGAGAACAAGGGGTTCTTGTTATTCCCCTTTATCATCTTTGACTGCATATGAAAAATTATTCAGCTGTGTATGCTTTTCCACCAAAATCTCCAGTAAAATCAGATGGTATGTGTAAAATACACCGGCAACAAAATGGAATTTAGTATATCTGAGGAACCCAGTGCAGGGGCTTTGCAAAACGAAATAGTTTGATAGTCTGACCTTGATCCAACCAAACGAGAACCCGCTGCCATTCAAAGGGACACACTTCTTTTAAGACAGAAAAGCTAAAAAGGATCAGCTTTAGTTAGGGACAGACTCCTCGTAAAAGTGCAGCAGATAAACCAAAATATCTTGCTCGATTACAACAGGTTTTATTCTTACAGACGCTTAAGATGATGCTCTTCAGTGTTTCAGTGGAGAAAACAAGTTCCCAAGGGTGTTCCTGAGCGAGACTCTTGTGACATTTTTCAGTGCCTGCACTATTCAAGCTGGGGGAAACAACCACAACAAAAAGAGCCCACACATGCACAAAGCAGCTGAAAGCTGCAGCTCCGCTAGATGGCAAGCCCTGGTCTGGTAGCCGTGCCCTCGCCTCCTCCGCAGCAGGGAGAGGAGCTCCAGCACTCCTCAGGAGTTGCACAGAAGTCCTTTGTCTGGCCTCTGCTGTGGGGAAAGCTGCCGGGATCGACCCAGCCATTGTTAGCTCCTTTCCAGCCTCATCAGGCTTCCCGTCCCAGGTACTCCTCAAATACATCCATCCTCTGGCAAAAATGCAGCAGTGCTTTGAAGAATACTAATTTTTTTATTGATTTTTTTTTATTTTTTCAGTGTAATCTCCCATGAACTGAAAATCCCCCTCTAAGAAGCTATTGCAGAATAGAAGCTAAGCCGAAGCAACATCCGCAGCTGCTCTTCAGTCAGGCTGACTCCTGGAGCCCATTCCCAACTTCTTGCAAGCCCACAAAGAACCCTCCCAACCTGGCAGCATCTGGAGCGGACCACCGCGCCAGTTTTACACCAGCCCGGCTCTGCTGACACCCACAGAGCCGCTTCTCCCACCGGTCTGAGACAAGATCTCGCCCAAGAAGGCTGATGATGCTCAGCTGCTGAGCACCACAGGGCACCAAGGCAGCAGAGCACCAAACAAGTGAAAACCACCGGTAGGTCAGATTTATGGCACTTCACGGCTACTTGGAATCAAAAGGTGAGGCCTGTGGGCAACCAAACCGTTCAGATTTGCACCGTCTACATAGCATATCCCAGACTCTGTTCCCGAAGACCTCTTTTAGACTTCTTCTGGGCAAAACCTCACTGAAGTCTGTGAGACAGCTGACGGGATAGGCCGCAAGGTCTTCAGGATTAGATCCCGGTTAATACACACTTGCATATTGAGCTTGTGAAATAAATAAAATGCTCAGTGAAATCCTAAGTGAAAAAGGCGTTTTCTTGCCTTAGCAGAGACCATTCCTTTATCAGCTTCCCCTTCATCTGCTCAGCCCGCTGAATGCGCCGACCTCGGGCGCACAGCTCAGGTGAGAAAGCTGGGCAATACGATAGATCAGCACAGCACCCTCGAGCTGAGATACTCCAAGCAGCTGCCAGTTCGTGCTACAAATTCACATGCTTGGAGCAGTTGCTAAACAAACAAGACCACCTCTCCAGCTGAAATAACCCCCCAGCTGGCCCTGTCTAGGTAAGCTAAACCGTGGTTATACGCAGGCTCTGCTTGGACCTGGCAGGGCACTGCTTGTGAATGCAAACTTCACCGGGAGGTTTGCCAAAGTGAAGGCGGCAGGACTGAGTTCACAGAGCAGGACATTGTCCCGTCATCAAAACCAGCAGCGGGGCAGGATTAACCTAATTTGTAGCTACCTTGGCTGGACCGGCCGCCCATTGTTCCTCATACACGCTCTCGTGAAGCTTAGTTAAATAAACTACTGCAAAATTATACTTGAAAAGAGCATTTCCTTAACAGCGTGCAGCTATTAGACGCTGGAGTGTTGTGGACATTCATCCACGGTGGTTCCCTTCCATACAGCTTTTGTGGAGACCCTGGGCAGCTTTCAGGGAGACCTTGGGCAGCTTTCGGGGAGGAAAGAGGCAGCAGCGTAAGTTACAGCTCTTGCCGTTTAAAAGTAAAATGAAGCCAATTCCTAAAACAAACTATCTGCAGGTTTATTTCCAGAAGATCTTGCTTCACCTCTCCACGCACCCCAACGCCTTGACCCTGAGTCTCTGAAAAGTTAAATCTGGGTTGATGAACGAAGAAAACTGTTTTTACCTTTCACGTTATCTTTTAAAAGAGAGAAGGCACAAGGATTTGTCTCCACCAAGGGTAAAACCTCAGGCTGATCCGTATGTGGATCCCGTTTCAAAAACAAACAATCCCCTTGGGGCTGGCGGGGAGCCAGACTGCGGGATTGCCTTTTAAGACTTGCATCTCAATAGGAAACCTCCGAGCATTTTGATCTGTTTTCATAACTGTAACAATTTTCATCCCTTGGCTTTGTAGCGTATTATCATTCCCTTCTTTCTAGTAAGTTAAAGAAACAGCCGGTACAAATGAAGGCAAAACACACACGGGCCGCTCTGTATAAAATACGGCATTTCAAAAGATTCAGGAAAGACAAAAACCTCTGCCCGTCTTAACTCCTGCCAAGAAACCATTACGGAGGGTGGAGGCGCGGTGAAAGCCCCTTGAACGCCGCGTTTCAACGGCAGTAACAGCCACAGACCTTAGATCTATTGTGTAGCTTTATTTTTATAGGACCTATCATAGACTCTTTTACATAACTTAAATGATTATCAAATAATCTCCTGTACACAATGAGACCGAGCCGCGTTGCTGTCCGAGCTTGGACACATTCCTGGAAGGAATCCAACCGTCCGAAGGAATCACACCGCCGCAGCGGCTACAGTACATTTTCGTCCCGAACTCACGCCGTCCATTAACTTACGTATCGCTGTAAATTGCTGTTTGCAAGATCCCGCAAGACATTGTTAAATTTCAGGACACTAAGTTTTGGTAGCAGCATTTTTAATCTTGCTTCCCTTTTTAATTTTTTATGGTCTTTCCTCGCCTTTGTGTCCTCAGCTGAACATCCGCCAGCGCCTGCGATGCACGCCAACCTGGGAAAAATTTTAACCGCACCGCAAGAGTTGACCGAGTTTTACTGTCAGACCGAAACCGCGTCCGAGCGGTCCCGGCCGCCTTCGCCAAGCGCGGCCCCCGTTCCAACGCCGCCCAAGGACAGGTGCGCCGAGGGCCTCTGCCTACGGCAAGACACAACCTGACCCCGAAGGAAAAGGGCTAAGGAAAGGTAGTCGCCGGCCGCTAGAAAAACACCTGAAGGAACCCAGTATTTCACATTTTATTTGCAGCGTCTCCCAAACCGCAGGAGGCGGGCGACTCGCAGAGCACACGGGTGAATCCTGCGGGGGGCCGTGGTTTCGGGACACGCACACCCACCCGCACACACACCCCCACACCCCCAACCCCCCCCCCCCCCCCCCCCCCGAGCTCCCGTCAGGTCCCCGCGGGTGGGCCTCCCCCGGCCCCCCCCCCCCCACCCCCCCCGCCATTTCATCGTCCCGGGCGGAGCGCTGCGGGGCCGGGGCGGTTCGCCGAGCCCTCCGGCGCGGCCCTACAGGCCCGGGTAGGCCGGGCGGTGGTAGCCGGCGCTGTAGTCGTAGGGCACCTGCGGCGGGGGCAGCGGGCACTCGGGGAAGAAGGGGGCGAAGTGCCCGCCGGGCTCCTCGCCGCCGCCGGGGACCGGCTCCCCGCCGCCGGGGTAGAGCGGGCGCAGCGCCTCGGCCGGCGCCTTCTTCGGGGGGCTGCAGGGCCCGGCCGGGCTCCAGGGCGGCTCGGGGTAGAGCAGCCCGCCCAGCAAGGGGTGATGGTGGGCGGCGGGCAGAGGCAGCGGCGCTTCGTAGAGGCCGTGCTCCAGGCCCAGCTCGGCGGGCAGGCGGGCGGCCGCCCCGCCGCCGGGGAAGGCGTCCGGCGGGGCGGCGTGTTCGGGCAGCAACGCGCCGTACTCGGGGCCCAGCAGCTCGAAGAACTCGGTCGCCTCCGCCCCGCCGCCGCCTCCTCCGCCCTTCTCCAGCTCCTTGGCCCCCGGCGGCGGCCCCCGGGCGGCGGCGGGCAGCGCCGGCTCCGTGAAGAAGGAGGGCGGCAGGTTGCGGTCCCGCAGCGGCACCTTCCGCGGGCCGCCCGCCGCCGCTGTCGCCCCCCCGCCGCCGCCGCTCTCCGCTTCTCCTCCTCCTCCTCCTCCTCCTCCTCCTCCTCCACCGCCGCCGCCGCCGCCCGCCGGCCCCCGGCCCTGCTGCAGGGAGCCGAAGAGGGCCGCCAGGCTCTTGCTCTGGAGGCTGCTGGCCGCCTGCGAGGCCTCCCGGCGCGGCGGGGGCTTGGCGGGGCAGGCGGCGGGCGGGGAGGAGGAGGAGGCGGCGGCGGCGGCGGCGGGCGGCGGCGGGGCGGGAGGCGGCGGGGGGGGAGCGGCGATGATGCCGGTGCAGCGCTTGATCTGCTTCTGCAGGTACTTCCGATGGTTCACCTTCCGCTTGGACTTCACCGGCTTGTCCAGCGCCAGCTTGATGTTGCTGGAGGCCGAGTCGATGAAGCTCAGCAGGTCCCTGGTGGCTTCTTTAAAGTCCCCCGCCTCGCCCGCGCCGCCGCCCTCGTAGCCCTTCTCCAGGTCGGCATAGCCCAGCAGGCCGCCGGCGGCGGCGGCGGGGAAGCAGAAGGAGAGGAGGTGGTGGGGGCTGAGCAGGGCGGCTGGCACGGCCATGGCCGGCGGCCCGGCGCCGCCGCCCCGAGCTCCGCAGGGCTGCGCGGGGCGGGCGGGCGGCGGCGGCGGCGGGGAAAAGGCGGCGGGCGGGGGCGGAGGGAGGGCTCAGCGGCGGGGCTGGCCCCGGCCCTCCCCGCCTACCCCGCCGGGCCACCGGGGGCCGGGCCGGGCCGCGCCGGGCCGGCTGCGCCCACCCACACCCACACCCCACGCAACACCACCCCCCCTTGGCCGGCCGGGGGGCACCGGCGGTGCCGCGGGAGCGGGACCGGGCAGCGCCCCCGGGGGGGGAAACACGCACACAGGGACAGGGACACACAGGGACACGACACACAGACCCCAGGGACACACAGGGACAGGGACACACAGGGACAGGGACACACAGACCCCCAGGACAGGGACACACAGGGACAGGGACACACAGGGACACACAGACCCCCGGGACAGGGACACACAGACACTGGGACAGGGACACACCCCCGGGACAGGGACACACAGGGACAGGGACACACAGGGACAGGGACACACAGACCCCAGGGACACACAGGGACAGGGACACACAGGGACAGGGACACACAGACCCCCGGGACAGGGACACACAGACACTGGGACAGGGACACACAGGGACAGGGACACACAGGGACAGGGACAGGGACACACAGACCCCTGGGACAGGGACACACAGGGACAGGGACACACAGACACTGGGACAGGGACACACAGACCACAGGGACAGGGACACACAGGGACAGGGACACACAGACACTGGGACAGGGACACACAGACCCCCGGGACAGGGACACACAGGGACAGGGACACACAGACACTGGGACAGGGACACACAGACCCCCGGGACAGGGACACACAGGGACAGGGACACACAGACACTGGGACAGGGACACACAGACCCCAGGGACAGGGACACACAGGGACAGGGACACACAGACACTGGGACAGGGACACACAGACCCCCGGGACAGGGACACACAGACCCCAGGGACAGGGACACACAGGGACAGGGACACACAGACACTGGGACAGGGACACACAGACCCCAGGGACAGGGACACACAGGGACAGGGACACACAGACCCCAGGGACAGGGACACACAGGGACAGGGACACACAGACACTGGGACAGGGACACACAGGGACAGGGACACACAGAGACAGGGACACACAGACACTGGGACAGGGACACACAGACCCCCGGGACAGGGACACACAGGGACAGGGACACACAGACCCCAGGGACAGGGACACACAGGGACAGGGACACACAGACACTGGGACAGGGACACACAGACCCCCGGGACAGGGACACACAGGGACAGGGACAGGTACACACACACACCGGGACAGGTACACACGCACAGGGACAGATAGACACGCACCCCCGGGACAGGTACACAGCATCCCCCAGACCTGACCAGTGTGAACCCCATCACCAGCGTGCGGCCACCCCCGGAGCTGTCCCCCCTCCTGCTCGGCCGGCACAAAACGTGTTCCTCTGCCCGAGGTCAGCCCCGCTGGTGCTGGATCACCCGCACAGCTCTAGGTGCACGGGCACGGCGGCACGCTCTTGCTCTGACCCCTGCCACGATGCGTGAACCTAATTTAATTTGCAAAGGAGTTTTTTTCCAAGCTCATTGCTATGCACATTACCTGGCATATTGTGTTTTCCTAGTCGGGTCAATTCTTGAGAAAATCTAGCACTGTGATCCAGCAGAGATTTTAAATGACCGGGCTGCATTCAGTTAACACTGGAGGTTTTTACTTGCATGCCTTTAGTGAAGCAGCAGTATAAATCTCCCATACAGAAGGTAGAAAAATTAGTGAAGTGGCTACTGAAAGTACTGATAACGGCTCCTGAAGGAACTATCTTGTCTTTTCTGGGGGGGAAAGGTATTTGGTGGATTTTTCTTTAGAAAACTTTTGCACTGATGCAGAGGTCCAGATTTATTTTCGGTGATTTTATACATCCAAATATGAATAAAGATGCATATCGGATTTTGACTGAAAAAGTGAGTTTTCCTGGTCTGCATCGACTCATTAGAAATGCAGTAGTTTTGTGTTGGAAGGAAAAAAAACGGAAAGCGAAACTCTGCGGAAGGAAAGGGAAACAGGCTCCTAAGACTCTACTTCGTGGTAAAAAAAAAGGAAAAATCGGCCAAATTCACCTGACTTGTTTCAAACACTTGTTGAATGCAAAGCAAATATTGCAAGGAGAAAAGAGGGGAAAGCATGTATTTCATGAGAGGGAAAAAAGGCTCAAAATCTTCTGCAAAACAAAAATGCTGATTTTCTTGGTTTCTCACCTGCATCTCAGCAGGTCCCAGCAGCAGGCAGAGCCCGGCGGTCCCAGGCACAGCCTCGGCTCTGGTGCCGCCACATCTGGACTGGGTTTCCTTGCAAAACCTGCTCAGCTGGAGCCTCCCAGACTCTCTTCTTCGGAGAGTCGCTCTGAGTGCAATTGTGTAATTGAAGCAAAAAAACCCCGGTAGGCAGAGGGCTATGGGAAATCTATATACGTCTCCATATCAGAATGAGTAGGTCTACACAGAAGGTGGATTTAAACTACTTAGCTTGAATACAACCGGCCACGGATTAGCTACCCGAGCTTTTGCCCTCAGGTCCTGTCAAGCGCTGTCAAGCTTTGCAGTCTGCTCCAAGCACCCTTATTGATGGGGAAATGTAAAGAACAACGTATATATCCCGTCTGCTGCGCTAGATAGTTTTGCATCTACTCTGAGGCCACTTCAAGCTGCACATGGGTCTAGAAAATGGGGATCGCTATCTGTCGCTGGATGTGCAGCCAGTCGGGGACCATTTCTTAGCTAAGCAACATGAAACGGCTCTCGTAGAGCGGCAAGTAAGTTGTCCTCAAGTTAGTATCTGCTTCACCATTACAGCGGCAATATTTCATAGCCTGTCTAAAGGGGGTTGTTAATGAGTCTGGGTGGTATTATATGCAGAGTGGCTAAATATCCGGTGGCTTAGAGAAAAAAAAAGCTGAAAGCCCTGGCTTCTCTTCTGTAAGGCTGAATTCATTCAATTAAACAGCTTTGAGAGCTCAGCTACGGTTTAGTGGGAGACTTTATTACCTCCTAAAAATTGGAGAGTATTAAAACAGTTGTCAGGCATGCAAAGGAAAGTTTGCATTCAGTTGTGCTAAGCAGCCGAATTTACATATTCTCAACCAGATCTGGAGATTTAGAAAGCCTTCATAATTGCATTAAACATGCTTATTCTCCGTGTTCTCTCAAGCAGAGCTGATTACCCCAAGTTGGGCAATGCCTGGGGGGAAATTTGCTAAGCCACATGATGTCAACAACTTGCAAAGAAACTTAATTTTTCCAGGGAAATAGCGGTTTGGTCATTCCTGCAAAACACCTCTCTTTCCCAGCGGCTGTACGAGCCAATGCTTCTCTTCTGCCTGTGCTCGTTCAGGTTGATGATGCTCAGCCTGCGCAGGGCGGCTCTCACGCCCCACCAGCGATCCACCTCGGCTCACTGGCAAGGTCTAGTGTCTGGGAAGTGCTGGGATCAGACCCGCAAAATAACCCCAACCCCAGGCAAATGTTCGGACCAGATGTCCTCGTCCCTCCACTCTCCCCCCATCAGACCGAGGTTGAGTGGAGTGGCTGCAGGAGTGCGTCCTCCACCCCAAACCTTCATCCCGCAGGATAGCGTTCAGTGCTCAATGAGGGGCTCCAGGGGCTCTACTGCTGTTTTCTTGCCCACTTTTGTGGAGGAAATTTATCTGGGTTTTGTTTATTTTCTTGCTCATTATAGGTAGCAGCATCTCAACCAGCTCTGGGGATTAAACCAAGGCTTTTCAGAACGATGCCCTTGGCATCAAGTGTGGCTTTTTTGAGGGAACCGTAGCACGGTCACCCTGTGAATCAAAGGGAGCAGGGACACGCCGTGCTCACTAATGCTTCGCACAGGCCACAAATTGAGCTCGTAGCCACACGATCAAGCCCTTCGCAAGAAGAACAATTTGTTATCCTTACAGACCAAGCGGGCCAGAAAGGAGAGAGCGGCTTACGCAAACAAGAAAGCCTTGCACAGCTGAGGACCGCCTTACGGTGCCAGCACTTTTGTGGAGCAGCTCTTCACTGGGGGTGGTTGCAGAAGCTGAATCTGCCCTCCTGATGCTCGTGGGACCACCCGTCTCTGTGTCCAACACTGGGGTAAATCCTCTGCAATGCTAGGATGGGATCCCACTAGGATCCAGCCTGAAGGAAACTTCTCATGCTGCGCCCCGTTGCTAAAACAGGGTAGAATCAGGCTGATATAAAGCAGATTTTTTTTTACAATGAGGGTGGTGAAACAGGTTGCCCAGAGAGGTGGTCGATGCCCCATCCCTGGAAACGTTCACGGTCAGGCTGGACGGGGCTCTGAGCAACTGATCTGGTTGAAGACGTCCCTGGCCGTGGCAGGGGGTTGGAACTAGATGACCTTTAAAGGTCCCTTCCAACCCAAACCGTTCCATGATTCTATGATCACTAGCAAAACCTTCCCTTGGGGAAGGCAAACCAAATCCAGCGCGCTGAGCCCGGCCCTCACAATTCACAACACCCGTTTTCCTTTCACCCCAGCATCGGGAAGGCAGCGTGAAAGTAAGAAAATCTCTACGACAGGGGAGGGAGGACTTTTTCTTCCCTGCCCGGTTGTACGGCCCATATGGTTGTCGAGTTATGGGAAAATCTGGCTGCCCAAACAGGTGTCACCGCTCACAACCTACAGTCTCATTTCCTGATCGCGTCTTAATCGGCGAGTTGGTTGTGAAAGTTGATTTCTTGCACATTCTTATATCAGTGGGAATTTCTGCCCTTCCCTGACAAGTATTATAGGCAGCCTTTGACATACAGCCCTACAGGACCTAAATAGGCTGCTATTCTTTCCCTACGCTGAAAGGGAGCTTTGTGCCAGGGATTCATTAAACTGCACTGCACAGCCCTTCATAAATGGGCTCAATAATGAACAGTCGATTTAACTGGAAAAGCTGCTGGAGCTGTTAAATTAAAGGGAAATAAAGTGCACTTCAGGCTCAGTCTGCCAGAAGAAAATGTTGACCTAAAAAAAGTCTTCATTTTACTGAATCTCTTGCAAACAGGCTAAAATCTTCAGGAAGTTTATACTTGCAACAGTGGGAGAAATTTTAAAACACACTGGTTTGCTTCCCGACTAATAAAGAAAGAAGAACTGACAAGAAAATAGTCAGTAAAATCAGAAGGAAGGTTGAAAGGCATATTCCGCTTAAGCCAAATTTAAGCCACTTAACCTAAATTTAGTATATGTTGATAGTGTTGATACAAGATCGTGTGACTTACATAGACTCAGTCCTCACCTGCCTTAAATCGTTATAGACCCTCTCAAATGATGCACGTTCATACGCGCGCATATACACAGTTCCTTCCTTTATGGTCTTGGCTTCTTAGAGATGCCGTTTTATTCGGATGAAATTATTAGTGGACACAGGACTGCAGACTTGGCACCCTGCAAATGAAGCCCTGTTCTCCTTTTGCAGTTTCTGGATGCCGTTGTCTCAGTTTCCCTTCCCCTCTTTCAATCTTGGTGTGTGTTTCATGTTCTCCTGGGATATATTCCCTCCAGAAGAAAGGGCAAAGCAAGTTTTGGTGGGTCTGCTGGCACCGGTGAGCGGGTGACGTGTACTTGTAAGCACTGCATCACATTGGAAAGAGTTGTACAAGGATAAAGCACAGAGCTGTGTTGTGCGTGTTCAGGGGATCATCACTCCATCAGGAGATCCTGTAAAGGCTCTCCTGGTCCTTGGCCAGGCTGGGCTGAGCTCTGAGATGCCACTGGAGACTTCTGGGTTTCAGCAAAGTATTGCTGGGCTAGGCACAAGTGTCTGAGGTGGACTTTAAACATTTAACCTGAGATTTTTTTATATGCTTATTTTAAGCAAGCAAGGGGAAAAAGCATATACGGTTTAGAACTGGAAAAGAAATAGTGGCTCACTTCAAGCCCTCATCCAATCAAGTTTGTATAACCAAAGTTTCCACTGGAACAGAGTTCATAAATTCATCAGGGAGAGACGTTATTTCCCATATGCCAGTATTTTCTGAAATCTTGAGGATTTACACAGCCCGGTCCTGCAGCATCCTATCCTGGGATCGTGTTGCTCATAAGGCAATGGTTGCTTCGCCCATGTGAGGAGTGCAGGACGCAGCTGAAACTCGGACCACATGTGGGGGGACTGTATTTAACCTTATGGATGAATAGGAAAGTCCATCGTTCAGCTGAGCCCGACCCAACTCTTGGTTTTAGAAGAGTAGAATTCCTTATTTCAGTGGGGTTACTTGTCGTAAAACTGGGGTTGCTTGTCGGTGAATCAGCTCTTCCATCATGGCCGTCTCATTCTCCTTCATCTGAGCAGTTGTAAATGCTCTTCCACAGCTGTGTTATACACTTTATATATGATATATTGTGAAGGAAATCTATCTATGGGAACGTAGACTGGAACCCTAAGGACAACAAGATCAGAAGCAGCATGCAATGGGGAAGGGACCGTGTCCAAATCTAATTCCTGGGGCAGCTCATCTGAAAACAAACCTCAGCACCAGCTTAACAAACTTTGTGTTGCTTTCACTATTTTAGACTGTAGCTGGTTTTGTCATTATATAAACCTGCCACTTGGAGAAACACTCATCTTCTTCATTCTGTTGTGACTTTTGTTCAAATCTTTTATATAATTTTAAAGGTGATGGCAGCAGGCTTTCAGCTCTTCACTGGAGTTGCCTTCAGTGGGTTAAAAATTTTTTCATACACTCTGAAAACATGGGCATTCAGGAAGAGTATTAGCTGTAATATATCAGTCTTCCACCTAAATTTTGCATAATCATTTATGGCTTGCTTAAAAATGACCTGGTATAGATCAAAATCCCACAGAAGTTGAGAAAACATGAACTTCTCTGCCACAAAAATGGTGCAAGTTTTGTGGGCTGCTTTCTTGAATACAGCACTTGGGTATACTGCGGGTGGTTCTCTGTCACTACTACAAGAGCTATGCAAAACCCATCACTTGCCTCTTCAGGGAAGAGTTTTGGGGATTGAAATTCTAATTTCACTTCATAAAGTCCTGGTCGTAGTCCGGCACTTGGCTACTGGTAGAAATATGCATTTAGGAAACATTTACAGATACTTGAAAAGAATAAGAAAGGAAATTACTTTTCATATTGTTGAGAAATATTTTTTTCATATTTCTTTTTCCTAAGTCCTTGCATATTACTTGAAATTTGCTGGGTCTTATCTTCACTCGGAGGTGTTTCTGCAGGTAAACGTGTGGGTTTTGAGATCAAAATCATTCTTCCATTTTTGCTAGTCGTGCAGGGTGCTGCTTGGAAGACCTTTGCTGGGTGGAAATAAAATGTGAAATGCAAACAGATAGCAACTAATGTCAAGCACTGCCTTGTTTGCTGCACGCTGTCCTTCCACTAATCTCTGTTTGCTTGGCAGGAACCAGTTTATTTGATCTCATGGTTCCTGGCAGGCTTTGCTGGGAAGTGCTGCATGGCTTTGGGGAGGACAGGAGCTCCTCAAATCTTACCTGATGCAAACAGTGAGGATTTAGCAAACGCTGCAAAATAGTCTTCACGTATCTCAGAATGGTCACTGAAACCAAAGGCACGGCGGTGTTTCTCAGAGGTCCGGCCGTGCGCCATCCACAACACGGGAGAGCGTAGGAGGGCTGGGTGCTGTTCGGTGTGTGGTCCATGGTCGAACACAGCTCGGCACCAGTGCTTCAGAAAGGGGTCTTCTCATTTATTATTTATGCTGTGAAGTAAGGACCTGGTCCAACCCCCAGTGAAGCCATTTCCATTGCCTTTCACTGAATGATGAATAACCCCAATTCATGGACCTTCATTTTCAGAATTGCTGAGCATCAGCGACTCCCAGGACTCTCGTGAGTCAGTCCCTGTCTCTTTGCCCTCCACTTGGGAATAACCAATTTTCTTGAGCGAGGAAACCCCATGCCAAAATCTTCATACGACATGTGGCATCTTGCTTCCATGTAGCTCTGAGCTAAACTCTGCTTGTCCTTCCAGCTCTCCCATGGCCCTCTCTCCCACTCCGGGTAGCTCTCAAATGATGCTTCAACCACGCTGAAGAGTCTCTGACTTGGAGGTGACTTCAGGTACCTGTGACCATGGCAATGCCATCATAACTCTTCTTATTCCTTTATGTCTCTTAAAAAAACCCGATGCAGCTCAGCTGATGGATCTGTAACGTGATGACCCTGCCAACAAGGTGGTCTCCGCCTATGGAAGCTGCTCTGGCACCATCTCATCCTTTACCTAAAGGATTTTTTTTTTTTTTTCTGGTGTGTTACAATAGTTATGAGATATTTGCAACACAGGATCATCTTTAAAAATGTTGGTCAACACTGTGTTCCAGTATTTAAATGGTTAAGCCCTGTTTCTTTCCAATAATTTTCATTTTTTCCAAAAAAAAAAAAAAAAAAAAAAAGATAGTTGTGGAATTTTTGATTGCTCTATTTTTAATTGAAAATGCTATCAAAACTGTGATCAGTTTTGCCTATTGAAATTGCCCATTAGAAAGGTTCCAGTTTTTAATAAGCTTAACTAAACAGGCAAATACCGTTTTCTATTCCCAGTCTCACCACCCCCTCCCCGCAGCCCTGGGCTCCTCTGAGGAGGTTTCCAAGGCCTGGAGCTGGACCAGGAATATGTTTTTGCCGGAGTGACATGAAGATCTGACACATCCATGTCAAAAAAACATGGGGTGCAGGACAGCTGATTCCCCTTGCTGAGCTGCCACGGGGAAATCCAAATCTCAGATGAATTAATTCCATGACCTCCTGATACCAGCACCAATTTTATTAACTCCTTTTATTTTTTTTCACCATTTATTCTCTCCCCTGCTGAGGTATGTCTGCAGGGAGTTTAATCCCATCAGGAGCAGGAATTGGTCCCAGGACCCCTTTCTTACAGGAAAAATAAGCTTCTCCATGGTGCAGCACAGTCTGCAGGCTGAGATGGTCACCGCTCTGCAGGACGCGGGGACGGCAGGAGTCCCTGCTCCTGCTGCTTTGGCCCACCCTTGGCCACGATACGTTCTCATATGGAAAGCCCCAGACCCTAAATCAGCACAACTCAAGTGTCAGCCACCCAAGTCAACCTCTGGATTTCAATGCGTTTGCTCTCATGCTTAGATTTGGGCATATCTTGCTGAACAGGAGACTTCGTTCACAGCAAGGGGTGTTCAAAACCAGTCTGCGGGGCAGAGCTACCTTTTAAATTTTCACAGGATTCACTAAGAGTTTAAATCTTAATATCTTACTTGTCTATAAATTATCTAGATAAACACATAATAAATCATTATATATACATATATACCCAAAGTGGGAGTATACTGTGGTTATGAGCTTTGCATACAGCAAACACGTATAGATTAAAAATACTGTAAGTAAAAAAAAAAAAAAAAAAAAGACTTTTTTTTTTGAAAGCTAAAGCTAACAAAAATGTTGGATTTTTGTTTTCTTAACCAGATGTTTTCAGTCTTTTCTTAACAGAGCCACTCACAGATTGTTCCCTGAATTATTTCATGTTTAGAAATGGTGTCTTGTTAAAAGAGAGACGGAGACGGAGGGAGAGAGTCGCACAAACTGCCATTATCATGCAAATATCCCCAGAGGAAAAAGGACAGTGAAAATGATAGCACTGATCTAATTATCTGCAGGCCAATATAGCTAAGTCACTGAAAGAGGCCCACAGAAAAGGCTGCCACAGAAACACAAAAAACAGCCAGAAAACAATAAGGAACTTAGCAACAGTATAAAAACGGACTTCTTTCTGTGCACAAAGAGTAGTTTTATGAGCATTTTTCTTGCTTTCAGTTTGCAGAAAAGGTTAGAGCGCATTTTAAATTCTATGCCAGGATTTCCCCCCCCCCAGCCCCTAAAGATCCTTTGGCATGCCGTCATATCGCTGCGCGCCCGGCGGTGGGAACGCGGCCGCTCCTGCTTAGCGTGTCCGAACCGCCACGCGTGTCGGGGGGGGCTGCTGAGTTCGTCCGAGGTGGATTTTCGGTAGAGCCCTTCTCGGGGCTTGGATTTTGACCAAGGCATTCAGGCTTCGCCCTTTTTGCGTGTTAACGCTCTCGTCTCCCTTCTGGTGCTCCCGGGGGGTTCCCCGCTGGAGGACGGAGGTTTGTACGCCGCACACCCTCCATCGGGTGACCCACGCGAGGGTCTCGGAGGAGTCCGGGCACTGCCGTCCCCACGGCCGTAATTCACCCCAGTAAGGACCGCAAGGTGATGCTCACCAGATTGCCAAATACAGACGCTGACAGTCAAAAAAGACCCAAAAGCCACTGATCGTGGCTCTCGAAGAGGACCCCACATGAGCATCGCACCCACAGGTCCTCTTCTGTGGACGTGGTGCTTAGGGACACACTTTAGTGGTGGACTCGGTAGTGTCAGGTTAACGGCTGGGCTCGATGATCTTAAGCGTCTTTTCCAACCTAAATGATTCTGTGATTCTTGGCAGAGAGAAACGGGCAGCTCCAGAGTAACTTTCCTGCCGTATTTTAGTGATCCTGCCTTGCGATTGCCTGTTTTCCCGCTGACCTTGAAGGGAGCCCCCGTGATCAACATAATCAAACTAATCCCACCCAGACCTTAAAATCTCAGGGCATCTGCCAACTCGGCCCAACGTCCTTTGGAGCAACAGGTGTCAAAACAGTGCAGGACAGTTGCCCAAAATGTCCTGAAAATCCTTTTTAGCCACTCAGAGGTCATCACACTCCTTTTTGAGGGGGAAAACTCCCAGCCAGTAACTGTTTCTGTTCATTGCAGGTTTAAACTGGACTGGGACCAAAGCTGGAAAGAGAAAAAAATGCAGAGCATCTCTCTCGCGAAATCCTCCAAGTCATCTGATCCCTCCTACTCCCATTTTGAAGCTTAACAAGCTTAATAAGATCTCAAAATATCCATAATTAGCCTCATGTCAAGAATGTACAGATGCTACAACAAATAGTTGCCAGATGTCATAAGCCTTGTCCATATGGCTGGATGCTTTAGGAAAATGAAAGAGAGGAAGGGCAATATCTTCTCTGGGGTAGGGCTTTGAATTATTTCCTTTGGGCCTATGGAAGGGGCTTTTAAGAAGGATCTGAATAGGAATATGGAGAACTCATTCAACTTGAGTGGGGAGAGTCATCAATATAGGCAAAATTCAGTCTTCTGGTGGCAACACAAGGAGGAAGACGAGAAACCACTGGAAAACCCTGAGGGATGAGGGGATTCAGGCTACATCCTCCGACACAGACAAGGTGGGCACTTTTGTCAATGACTCGAGCCAGTTCTGAGCCTGGCACCCGTCACAAACAGCCAGACATGCAAAATATGGCAATACACACATTGTGCACTCAATTTTGCCCAGAGGCAGTTTATTTAGACCTGCTTGGAGGAAGTCTGGTGATTTTTTTGCAAGGTACGGTCTTTAAGCCATTCCCTCTGTAGTCCGGGGCCTTCAGCTCTGATCTTCAGGTGAGGACCACTAGGTCTGGACCGCTGCAGAGGGTACACGTGGTCTAGATGCACTATTTGAAGGTGGATTTTCCTTAGAAGCATGATATGGGTTCATGGGATGGCATGGGCTTCATGGAGGAAGAGTCAGAAGGAGAAAGAGGGCAGAAGTACTCAAAGAAAATGCAAACAACAGACTTTTGGAAGAAATGAGCAGATCCACTTGAAGAATTCAGTTCTTCAGAAAGATAAGTTAACTCTCAAGTGCTTAAAAACTCTTTGTGGATAAAAGATTCCTGTATGTAGCAATCAAGTGCTCCTTGCCCTCCTGCGCAGTCTGTGTCCCAAGAGGATAAACTGGGGATTTATAACGCACATGACTTGAGTGGAGATCTATGGAGACACAGGTCAGCAAAGGGAATTGGTCTGGGCAGCAGAGCCTTATTAGATTAGAAATCTGCTAACGAGCCACGGGCAAACCTGTGTGCATCTGCCCTGGTCCTTCCTTCTCCCTCTGTCTCAGCCCCAGCTCCCACCACTGGCTGGAGCCAGCATCATCTGCAGCCCCATGGTGAACAGCCCGAGGAGCTGCTCAAAGTCAAACCTCTTCTTTTTTGATCTTGCCAAGTTCATCTGAACCCCGATCAATTCTCCAGTGCCCTTCACTGCATCGCCAAATGCTTGTGCCACCTTTTCCTACCTTACAGACCTCTTGAGAACACAGATTAGAAAAGGACAGAGAAAGAAAGAGCAGAAGTTAAGTTGGCATGAAGAGGGTGGCAGGCAGCTATTTCTCCAGCTTGGCCATCCAATTGCACAAAGTCTTTCTATATTTGAAGACGCAACCCACAACAGCAAAATAAATAAATCAGGTGAAGGAAACTACCACAAATACTAAGACCGAGAAATAAAAGGCACTCGGCCCCTCCATCCAGCTCTTCGGAGCACTCATTGCCTCTTATTTTGACTTTATAAAGTGTCCACAAAACTCATCGATTTCCTAGGAGAGGAGCTTTGTTAGCATTTATACTGGGGGAGGGTGGGGAGCTTTCATTTCTGTGAATAGTCAGTTAAGGTCAGAAAACAGATTTTGGTAGCAAAATTGGCTGTTTCAGATAAATTTTAGTCATGGTGATTATCTGCCAGGGAACACAAACAGGCTACAAAGCGATAAGAGGAGCTGCTGGCACCAGACATCCTGTTCAAATTTTTTCTACGTACGTGGAATTTAATTTATGCAGGCTTTGCAAACAACATCAGATAGCTCTGTCAGATGGTCCAGCACCAGATCAGCAGCCCCCAAACTTGTACCTAACCGAACTCACCTCCTCATTTGCTGCACTGGAGAGAGACAGAAGGGGTTTGAGCCTTCTTCCTCACAACTCTTGGTGCATTTTTAAGGTCTTCCATGTAGCAAGCCTCTCCCCATTTTATCTCTTTTGTGACAGTATCTACCCAATACACATTCTTTCCTCCCTGTTTGTTTTTATTTGCTGCTTCCCAGGCCACTCGGTTGGAAAAAATGACATCATCAGAGAAATATCTGACATTTCAGCTGATCTAAATTCAAAATACACCGAGTATTGAATAGCATGGCACAGCACACAAAGACCACTGACAGTCACAGGCCATAGCAGATTCCTCAGGGAGGAACTAGATCGAGCACTATTTAACAAGGACCATGAAAACTAGACTTGTCAATATCTAAAACACACCCTTATCATTTCAGTATGTAATAGGTTTAATTCCTTTCTGTGTTTCCCACCTGCAAAATACACACCAGTAATCTGCTGTGACAGAGGTGTGGAGGTGAGCCTCACGGTCTGATGCCCACAGCCCATGATTTGCACCATGACATGAAGGGCTATGTAGAAAGGTCCAGCAATAACCCAACAGGGTAACGCTTCATTAGGGCTCCTCTGGATTACGGGGAGAAGGAGCTGAGACCAGCGGTGACTTTGTGAAGATGCCCTGGGCCAGGCACCATCAGCATGACATTAAGGGCTGCCAGTCTAAGCACACCAGCTCTTCCCATCACCAAGCCAAAATATGACCTTTTTTAAAGCACCTGGGATACACAGGTCCCTTTCTGACCACATGGAGGATGTGTCTGTACTGGTAGCCCAGGGAGCTGGTTTCCAGCCAATTAGACTAATGGTCTGATTTCCGGCTTGCCCTCATCCTTGCCTTGGTTGATTCTGCTGGCCCTGGTCCATAGTTACTGGCCAAGGAGGGGTTGCTTATGCTCCTACGACATTAGTCAAAGTTGGATACTTGGGGCCACAGGGGCTGCCTGGGTGGTATGTTTTTCGGCTTATACAGGACCAGAAGACGCCATCTGGGTCGTGAAGCCCAGACAGCTACGCAACCAGATGTCCCCAAGCCATGAATTGGAAGAGGATGGGGGCAGACGGGGGGGAGTGTTGCTCTGTGCTCATCCCATTCTCATAGCTCTTCCCAAGGGTCTCCTCTAGCCTCTGTCAGGGAGAGGACATCAAGCTGCTGTAGCAGACATATAGTTCAGGATCTACAGACCGTCCATTCCACCTGCCACTACGGACCCTGGGCCATAGGAAATAAATGCCAGCAAAAGACCAAATCAGGAACTGTAACGTGCCTCAGGAAGAGAGGAGGAGAGACCTGCAATGTCGGTGTCTAGGTTTCTACGATAGCAGGGAATTCATGGAGTAAAATCTCAGACGATGCTATGAAGTGTGCCGAGCTTCACTCTACAGCAGAAGGAAAAAAATATGCTAATTTAAGAACACAGTGCAGAAAGAGTTGACTTGCACCCCTCACACTGATGTCCAATAATTCAGGATCCATTGGGACAGAGAGCAGAAGTATTCCTGCAGCTTCATGCCACAGGCACCTGCATGGGATGCAAAGCCCTGGGTTCAGGTGTCTGCTCCCGGTGCTGCTTTGCTATTTAACATGAAAGACCAAACTGCTGCCCTCTCTCACTTCCATCCTCCCCATCTCCTCCTCCATCAGCAATGACTGATGGATGTCCTTGCATCCCCAGGATGTTCCCTGATGTCCCCTTCAGTTGTGACAGCAACCCACTGCCTTGAGGATAAGCCCCGAAGACAAGGATGTTTTATCCATTGGGGTTTTAGCTGGAGATCAGGTATAAATCCCTGCCCAGAGGGACGTTTCTTGCTGCGATAAACCTTGAGGCTCACCCCTAAAGGTGCCTAATCCCTACCAGTTTCTAGTGTGACTCAGGGAATATTGCCTAAATTCAGAGATGAGCTGTGATGGTAACTATCCAGAGCTCCAAGACTTAAAGGAGAATATGTCATACTTGGACAGGCACAACCCCTTCCAACTAAAGCAAATCAAAAAGAAGAAATAAATTTTTAAAAAATTAATGTCCCCAAATACTTTAGAAACTTTGCAATTTTATCCACATTTTTCAGTTTTCCTTTTTCCATCCACCACACGCTTTACTATACTTTTGCTTTTGAAAAAGAGCGAGAAAAAGAGAGAAGAATGGAGAAGTAGGAAATAGTAAAATAAATAATTTTCTAGCTATCTAGTCAGGAAAACAGCCTCCCCAGCTTAAAAAAAAAAAAAAAAAATTCAACACGTTTTATTTTGAGAATACTTGGTGAAACCAATCTCAATTAGAAATCTCATCCAGCTCTCGATAACAAGTTGCCCAAAGAGCAGCACCATATTCCCGCGTCCATCACCACGGGCACATCGTTCACGCTGCTTTTCTTCCTCCCTGACACGCGGCTCCACATAACGTCGCTGCAAACGTAACGGAGAGCAGCTCGTGATCTCCCACCGCTGCCGCTTTCTCCGGCACCGGTCTGGCTGCGTGCTCTGCGCATGCGTGTGCGTGTGCCCACGTGTCCACATGTGTGCGCACGTACAAATTCCCGTGCTAAGCCAGGGGCTGCTGTAGTTTGACTTTCTCTCAAGAAAAGATGCGCACGCCTCGTAACTTGCTGCTGCCGCTGTCCTCTTTCTTTTCAATGCAAAAACTTGCCCAAAAGCAGTTGTGTAAAGGTGTGATCAGCTAATTACTTGTAACTGGAATAACCTGGAAGGAGAAAGGTTGGAGGACTGGTAAGGTGGGATCCTTCCCCACCTGGAGAACACAGCCTACTTTGGGGGCCCGAAGCTGCCAGCACGTTTTCAGAAACCAATCGTTTCCCAACCAGGGTTACCCAAAGGTAAGAGCACGGTGGTCACTGTGCTAAAATCCTTCTTCGCTCTGGATTTGAGCCTCCCGTGACCACAACAGGAGCAGAGAGACCCTGCGATGGCACCGAGCCGTAGGTCCCAGCCCCAGAGCAGCCCCGTGCATGCATCAGCAAACCCCCCAGGACATCCTATGTCACCCTCCAAAGCTCTCGGGGATGTTTCTCCAGGAGGCGCTTATTGACTTGTCTCAACCCAAAACAACAACATCAGTCATCATTCCTCTTCCCGGCTTGGTCCCCCCTCCCCGGAGTAAGGAAAAGCGTCGAATAATCCTCCTCCGTTCGGTGTGTGGTCTGGTTTTCCGTGTCGTCATGCAGACAGTACAGAGACAGGGGGTCAGGCGGGTCATCAGAATGCTAATAAGAAATCTGATTGATGAGCCGGTGCCCCAGGGATGAATGGGATACTTAATTAATGACTTCTGCTCTGTTTAAGAAAAAGTTTCCCCTTAACTCCCATCCCTCTTTTTCTTAAAAAAAAAAAAAAAAAAAAAAATAGAAAAAAACCCTCTATAATCCCAAGTTTTCCAAACAACATAAAGGGAACTTCAAAGACAGACATGGTCAGTTTTTATGTGTTGGGTTGGTTCAGTGATTCTTTCCTTTCTTTGTTTACAAGGGCAGCCAGGCTTGATTCCAAGGCTGAAAAATAAAAGGCCACATTGTTCATCCAGATTCTGGATTTTTACAAGAAATTTCCTCCTCCCCAGTAGGGCAATTAACTGCTTCATTTCTGGGTCCGTGAGTACCAAACCGCGCTGCCGGCCCTGTGAAACTCGGCAGCGGCCGGTTCCTGCCAAAACACGGCTTTGCTTCGGAAACAAGACGTACTATGGAGACGCTATTGTCCCATTAAAAGCTAACCAGCGAGCCAGGACTTGGGGGTTTTTTTGCAGAAAAATAAAAGCCCGTCAGGGAAAGTACCTGGTAGGCACTTAGCTTAGGAACATCAGACTGTGTATTCAGGGCGATTCGAATGGGATTTCAAACCAGCAATTAGCAATGGGAAAACAGCAACAGTTTCAAATGATCTCTTCCGGATTGATTTGGAAGGTTATTTCATGCTAAATGAATAGCAGCAGGAAAGAAGATGAAAAGGGGGGGGGGGGGGGGCAGGGAAAGGAAACCCACACAAATGAATTTTTTAACTCTGAGGTCTTTTTTTAGGAACCAGCTCAGCTGCGGCATTCAGGGCAGAACAAGCTGCTCAGTGTCAGCGCCGGGCAGATGGGAGATGGCAACGGAGCGATGCAGGTGACGGATCGGGCCCCATGTGTCTCCCACCCCAATTCGGTCACTCCCAACAGACAGCTCCGGCCACCGCAGACCTTCACCAGCCCTTCGCTTGGGTTTAAGGGCATCCTAAATGCTAAGCCCACTGCCAGAACGTTTTGGTAAGTGGGAGACGCTCGTGCACTTGAAGTGTGTATTTCAGTGCTTGGTTGGTCTGAAACCCGTGGGAGGAAGAGATGGATCCTCACCCAGCCGGTGGCTGCCCCCAGCAGCGATGCTCATTTCGGGCTCGCAGGATGTGCAGGCTGCCTTTTGCTGGTTTGCTGGAGCTGAATTTTGATGCTGATGTCTCGTTTTCAACTTCTCCTTGCAGTAATCCTGTGTGCAGTTGACATAACCTGCGGATCTGTTCAGCTGTAGCTTTAAATGCAATTAAAAATAATTTCTTTTTAAAAAGTCAAGAGACCCTGAGGGCACAGGGAGTCTCCATCAGTCTGAACTTTGGGCATGTAAGAAGATGTACAAACTCCAGAAGAATAAATAGCAGGCATGACTTTAACCTGGCAGCCTAGTCTACTGGTTATTTGTACTTTTTAAAAAATAGGGCATGAATTTTCAAAGTGAATAGACACCTGCTCTGGCCTAACGGCTTAGAGCACCATTTACTCTTACCAGCCTTGTTGGTTAAAATCCCACTTGTTCAAATCCCACTCATGGGGGATTTAGGAGTCCCTCATTTAGATATTTCATTACCTGAAAAGCACTGACCTATTTAAAGTGATGGGAAAGTTCAGAGTCAGCTTATGCCCTCTGATCTTGACTCCCTGCAGCCATGACGTCCTACTCAATTTTGTCCAAGAGATGAACGCCGTGAGAGGCAGCAAAGCAGGAACATAAAGTGCCCAAATGTTATCATCTGGGACCAGCCATTATTTTAGGGAATTTAAGTGGGTCCTGCTTTATTTTTAGCCCTTCAGCTCTTTCTGCTCAAGGGGTTAATAAACAAACAGGCTTTAAACAAGTTGGGCAACAGGAGGAGGAGGAGGAGGAGGAGGAGAAGGACGAGGAGGAGGAGGAGGAGGAGGGCAGAGGTGTGGGAATGGAGCAGGTCTCTGACCCTCTTGGGGACCTTCTTTCGGACACACCGGCTAAAGGAAAGGGAGGAAAAGAATCAAGTGAGAAAAGACCCGCCAAGCAATGCTGGGCAGCCAGGGAAAAAAAAAAAAAGGAAAAAAAAAAAAAAAAAAAAAAAAAAAAGAAAAAACAAACCAACGTTTACCGCCTGGAGCTGATTTGCATTTGTATTGGGCACTTGGGGAATACGGATAAAACACTCTTTATTTTTCAAGGGAATTCAGGGAATATCAGCAGCAACATCCGTGCATAAGCACAAAAGGGAAAACAGAAGTATTTTGGTGATCCTGCTCTTAGGCAGCAACAGTGATAACATCAGAATAACACATCTCTCAGCCCTTTTTTCCTGGGTCTCATCAAGAAAAGCAGCACAGGCACAAAATTACAGTCACTTCTGGCAGTGGCGCGTGTGGGAGAAGTCAAGGAGGGAGGTTAGACGGGGGTGAATGTCACTAGTAATTTACTGCTAAACTGTGAACAAGAGGAAGGGCCTAGAGTCTAAAACTAACATCAGAGCCCTCCGCAGCTCCCGTCATCGTTGCCCGCAGTGCTCTGCGGCCCTCCTGTCTGTCTGCTGGGCTCCGGCAGTGTAAAAGCAAAGCAAAACCGAAAATTGAAAAAGAGCACGGGCCAAACATTGAAAAAGTCCACAGAAAGAGGACTCACTTGTGGCCAGTGAAACAAGTCGTATGGCTGAGCTGCTTCTTAAAACCTCAGGCTGTGGCTGCTCACCGTGGGTGTAGGACACGCTCGTCGATCCTAGATCCTCCCGGTTCCCAGCCAGAGATCCCATCTGCATTCCATGGGTAGAATGGTTTGGGTTGGAAAGGACCTTTAAAGATCACCTAGCTCCAAACCCCCTGCCATGGACAGGGCCATCTTTCTCTAGATCAGGTTGCTCAAAGTCCCATCCAACCTGGCCTTGAACACTGCCAAGGATGGGGCATCCCTCCAGTTACAGGACTGTCTATCCCTGCATTCCCCAAATACATTAAATGCCTTCCTGCTGGACTTCTGGGGCTCTCCAGTCTGATGGCTTTGCAGGTTCAGGGGCACCTCTCCTGCGCAGATGGACACCTACCAGCTGCTGGACCTCTAATTCTTAGGTAGAATCTGAATTCTGCTTCGCTCCGTCTCCACTGGGGAGATGACAGCCTTCCAGACCGGGATCTGCCAGCCCCTGATCCGGTAACGCAGTTATAATTTGTTCGACAATGGAGCCAGCGAGTCTCGTTACAGCCCTAAGTGCTTTGCTGGATTGTGGACCCAGACAGCTCTGGAGATAGACCCATGTTCACTCCTCGCATGTCAGGCACAACCACTGGAGGATGAACTGGTCCACCAGTGCACCGGTCCAGGAATTTGCCTACCGCTGGGCAGCTCCACACGGCCGGCTCCTTTTTGCTGCACAATTTTGTGGAGATTTACTCATTTTGCACATTTAAGGGCCAAAGAGAACCACTGAGAAGGACCAAAGAGATCCACTGCATTCATCTCATCCCCCGAGTCAAAGCGTTGATGCTACTACTCCTGAAACAACCTCAGCCCGTGGCCAGAGCGATGCTCCGGGAGAGCTCCGTGCAGAGCAGAGCACCCCAGGCTCAAAGTCCCTTCCCGGTCGCTGGTGGTGACCTGTCTCCCATACGTGTGGTGGATCAAACGAGGACATGGGTCTACCACCTCAGGTAGTGCCTGAGGCAACAGCCCAGCTCTAATAGCGTGTTACGTGAACAGCTCAGAGGCAAAATCTCTTCTGCTATAAACCAACATCTGCTATTTATTCCTGAGAAAATGGCCGGGAAGAAGCCTTCTCTGATCCTCTAAATGCCACTGAGAAACATCCACCTCTGTGTTTAAAAAGAACTGTGCGCTCCTTTGCATGAGGGAGGGCCAAAACCAGAGAGATTTTGCTTGTCTGTTTGTTAGCAGCGTGTGCCAGACCAACACAAGGTAGTAAGGAGCCCTCCGTTGTCGTTTCCCAGCTGAGAAACAACTCACAGGTTACTTCAGGCTTGACTCACTTCAGGCTTTGCCCATGTAATTCCTTATTGCACCTCTGCAGCGACCTTTAGGCCACGTAGAGCTTCAGTTGGGCGAGAAAGAGTCACAAAAACTCACAAAAAGCGGTGATGTAAAGCGGTTTAAAATTGCAGCCGTGGCAAAGCTACCCTGTCGACGCTTGCATCTGGCACCCACGCGCCAGGGTCTGTACACGCTGCAGAAGATGTTGCTCTCTGCACCCACCCCCAGGTTTTATGTACGTCCTCTTCAGCCAGGAAGTCTCCATTCACAAAAAGAAGTTTCTGCTGCCATTTCTTCATGTTTTGGAGGGTGGGGGGTGGGAGGAGAAGGGAGGGACTGAGATAGCAGAGGTCGAGCCCCTGGCTTACTCTGCTGATCAAATCCCGGGCTGTGGCATTACCTTCCTTTTCAGCTGACCCAGTTCGAGCGCTGCGACTGCCTATTCCCACGCCACGTCAAAGAGAAGGTTTACATTGTTCGCTGGATATTAATTTAAATTATTCTGGGGCGCTTGGAAACCACCTCCCCCCCTGTTCAGTCTCCATGGGGACTATCGCAGAGGCTGGGAGATATAAATGAGCAGCCACTGACACACCGATCTTCCTCCCCTTCTGCTGCAAACTGCCGTGAGCAATTCTCACTGTTGAAGGGGACACATTCATATTTTGCTGAACGACTTGCTAGGACAAGATAGACAGATATATATTTTTTTACTCATTAGAGACCGGTACAAGATCCTATTAATACCATTTTTCATTTGTTCCTTGGGTTCACACGCTTGTGTTGTGGTTCTTTTCTTCACACCAACATCCTGCTGCTTGTTGATGGTATTAATAATACACCCAGCAGGAGGCTGTGCCCCCCGGGGTCTGGGCTGTCTGAATAATTATTGAATGACATTAGGGTTGTTCTGTAAATTACTTTGTGACCCAGGAATTCAGCAGGTTACCGCTATAACTCAGGCTCTCGCACTTGATTGCACTCACCACCCGCTGCCCCGACATTTATTAGTCTAGTTCGCGTAGCAAGTACCGACTTCATCTGTTGGGAGGAAAGGTGGGAGCCTCTGTGCTCCTGCAGCATGACCTGGGAGGGCCTGGCCTTTTTTAATGGCCTCGTTCATGGTGATTGAGAATGGGGGACTGGTCTTTGCAAGGTAATAACATCCTTCGCTGCTTCTCCTGTCCTTTCCGGCACACAGTGAAATGTTAAGGGGCAGCTGAAGAGCCCGGTTTGCAAGGTTGGACACATCAGCGTGCTGCAAGGGGGGAGAAGAAGGTAATTTCTTTCTTTCTAGAGGAGGAACACTATTTTTTCCCCACGCATGCTCACACATATATACACGTTTCATGGAGGGGGCCCACCGTTCTCCCCTTGGACCAAAGGAATGGGGCTCCACATCAGCAGCGCCTGCCTCAGCCAAGAAGCTAAGGGCAGCCAGTGGATCTGCGAGACGCTTGGTGGAACACCAACGGGTGTTGGACACAGCAAGAAGTTGAGCTGCTTCCTATAAAACAGATGCACGTGCAGATGTGGAAGAAGAGTTCTGGGTGACCCAATGGACCGTGCCTGCCATCACTCCTGAACCCCCCCAGCATCTGCCCAGATGTACTGGATAACTTCCCTGGGAGTGCTGAGCAGCCCTGGAGCACCGCTCAAGATTTGGGCAGTAATATCACGCTAAAAGGTTTATAGCTTCTCCTGAAGAAAAACAGTTAAGACCTCTCTGGTCTTATTCTGGTCCAAAATCCTCACTTATCAAATGGTGGTATAATACCTGTGATAAAACAATGGCGGATCCAATGCATAGTTCTCTCAGACTTATTTGACCATATGAACCACCCTCCAAAAGAAATCCCTTGCTGTTTGCCTAGCCCACTCTTCTTCCCCATCCCAGTTTTTGGATAGTGCTTAACTGTTAAACCTGTTCCACAGTCCCTCGCAGAAGTGACTGGATTGTGCTGCAGCAAGGAGGCTGTGGTGACTGAATGTCCCTTCTAAAGCTCATTCGTATGACATCAGGCATTGCAGCAAGGCACATCTAGAAGCCCTGATGTACGTCAGGGCTCTGAGGGCAGAGCGGCGTAGGGCTTTCCTCTCTCGTCCTGGCAGCTGGTCAGTCCTCAGCTGCAGAATCCAGGGCAGAATTGATGTAGGGAGGCAGACAGCAAGAAGGTAGTCGGGAAGGATGTCATCCTTTCAATGCTGCAAATACTTTAGAGAACAAGTGCTTTCATGACTAGTCCAAGCATATCTTCTACAACAGAGAGAAAAAAGAAACTATGTTCTCAGGTTTCAAGTTCTTTGGCATTTCTTAGTCTCGCAGATGACACCAAGTTGGAGGGAAGAGTTGGTACACTCAAGGAAGGGTGGCCATCCAGAGAGACATGCTGAAGGAAGGAGACAAGAACCTCACGGAATTCAACGAGAGCAAGCACAAGGTCCTGCCCCTTTGGGAAGGAAGGACCCATTGCAGTGGTGCAGGCTGGGCACCGGCAGCCCGGGGAGCAGCTCTGTGGAAAAGGTCTTGGGGGTCCTGGTGGACATCAAGCTAGGCATGAGCCAGTTGTGTGTCCTGGCAGCATAAAGACCGACAGCCTCCTGGGCCATATGAACAGCAGCAGGGCAGGAGATCCAGGGAAGGGATCATCCCCCTCTTGTTGATGCTTGGTGACCACAAAGCAAATACTGCATCTAGTTTGGGGCCTCCCAGTAGAAGACATTGATCAGCTAGAGCAATTTCAGTGGAGGACCACCGGGATGGTTGGGGCTGGAGCACTTGACCTGTCAGGAGAGGATGGGGGAGCTGGACTTGTACAGCCTGGAAAAGGAACAGCTTTTAGGGCACCTAACAGCAGCTCCCAGCACCTACAGGGCTCATCAAGAAGAGAGAGCAGGGTCCTTCATAGTGGTGTATGGTGGGTGGATAAAAGCACACTAAAATGAAACAAGAGGTTCAGACTAGGTACAAAACTTTTTCGCCACACAGTTAAGCAAGATGCGCAGGGAGGCTGTGCAGGCTCCATCCTTGGAGGTTTTCAGGATTCATCTGGATACATCGCTGAGTATCCCGGTCTGACCCCGTAACTGACCCTGTCGTGAGCAGGAGGTTGGACCAGAGGCCTCCTGAGGTTCCTTCAGCCTGAACCATCCTATTTTCACTGATCGTACAGCAGCCTGCTAAGGAGATGCCAAGGCCTCATCTGTACAAATTGCTTTCCCCTCCTTCAGAAAATAAAGCTTGGTACCATCTGGGACTGGTTTTCAGGTTGTGTGCTAAATCCTTGAATACTCGCTCTCTCTCCACAACAGAGAACCGAGTGCCAGCTCTATGACCAGGGTAGCCAGACGAGCACGAAGGGCTGCAGCTCAGCGCCTGCCTCCGTGAAGAGGATACACCGATGTTGAGGTACCTCTTCTCCCTGTTACTCTACCGGGTGGCGAGAGGAGACAGCGCGTTTCAAACTGGGAAAGGCAGCAGCTCAATATCCTTCTCTGCTGTTTTGAGGATGTTTGGATAACGAATTGCAAAATGCCACCTGTTTGCCTCTGCTATAAAGCCAAATCCATGTGCTAAAGAGTCCCAGAGCCACTACTTGCTTTGTTAAACACTTTGGCAAGGTGGGGGGGTTCTACCCATCTTGCTAACTGCTGCGGGCAATAGGATTTCCTAATGTTTCTAAGACCTGCGTATCCAGATGGACCTTGCGATAACTTGTCAGCAGGTCCAAACCTTTCCAAAGGGTTAACTCGGAAAACAGGACATTCGAAGAATTCCCCGAAGCCATGGATCCGCATGGGAAGGGCTGCTCACCCAACACACAAAACCAGACGGGGTCCTGTCATCCAAGTAACTGCGAGCAGCTTCCCCGCACGCTCAGAAAGGAGAAAGCTTTTCTGTATTTCACTTTGGGGGGGGGGGGGAACGTGGTTTTGCAGGAGGGCAAAAGGAGGACCTTCTATTCAGGTGGCAGTCAAAGGGAGCGGAGGGTGCTCGGCCGCCTGCCGGAATTGGCCCCGTATTGGTTACACCCCCAGCTATTTGAGGAAAAACTTGGCCTCTCAAAGCTCTCTGCCTCTCTCCTGTGCCTTTGTATTCTCTAGAAGGTGAAGCGTAAGGGTATAAAAAGCTGCAAACAAGTTCCTACCTCTGGAGACCAGGCATTTACTCTAAGAAAGAAAGACCAATTGCTTCCCAGAGCATTGTCCACCCACATTAGAGAAAGGATTAAGCAGATACATTCAGCTATTCTAACAGATTTTCTTTAAACCTTGAATACGCCTCTCACACTTGGTAAGATAATCACATTAGTTTTGTCATTAAAAGATCCCTTTTATAGAAAGTACCTAAACCGCTTAAACCACCCAGAGAGGTCGCATACATTAGAAAACAACAAGACAAACGGAAGGGATTTGCTATTCCCGGTCTCAGTGTTTCGCTGCCCCTACTTTCTAAACTGGGGGATTGAACTAAAAGATTTTGCAAATCACCAGTGGAGGGGAAAGTCCCCGAGAGTTGGGCAGCAGCCGCCCCCGCCCACCCCGAGGAGCCCTCGCTCCCCACCGAGGAAACACTCGGATACAGCACCGAGGACTATGGAAAATACATTTTCCATATGGAGATGCCCACACCTTACACCCAAAGTACCCCGACAGCCAGATGATTTTCCTGGGCTGAATATCTGGCACCCAAAACCCAACTGCAAGATAAGCAACAGCTGACATAAGTTTATGACTGCCTTGGAAAGCACAAATAAGGGTGCTCCGTGCTAAAGGAGCACATTCTCACTCTTCACTGCTGTGGGCAGTAGCTGTCTCGGCATCGTGCCCCAGGACCAGGGGGACCTCCATCACAGGGCTGCAGAGGGGACAGAGCAGGTCCCCACCTCAGCAAGGCTCAGAGTAGCAAGACAATTAGCTGCTAGCAACATAACTAATGCTATAAAGCCATTTCTTCTTTGGGTTTGTATTCTTGAAAGGAGTCAGAGAAGGAAACTGCCCTAAAGCATGCGGATCAAACAGTTTCAGATTTGCTGGTGAAAATGAGTTGGGCTGCAGGGAAAAAAAAATGAAAGGCTGACTTGGGGCTTCAATGCCCGTGTCTCTGCACCTGGAGTAAGGAATTAAAATAATGTAGGAGCACAAGTCTATTCATACCAGTGGAAGCTGCAAGCAGTTGCCCAGTATCTTTACTGGCTTTACTACATTCATGATTCCTTAGAGATTAGATTCACAACAGCTAAACACCCTTTTAAAGAGCAGACGTAGGAAAAAATAATCCCTTTATTTAAAGCATACTGACATTTGTCTACAACATATTTGGTGGGCAGACAGCATGGGAGACAGAACTTGATTCTCACTTCGCATATGCTTTTCCTGTGATTTAGAAAGCATGTTCTAGGTTCCTGGAGGGGCTTTCCTTTCTATAGTCTCCTTGGATAATGCAATATTTGATGATCTTCAAAGTTAAAATTACCTACAAACACAGGCTGCAGAAGCTATTTAGCTCCCTCCAAAGACTCTGCAGCCCTAGCCCTGCCCGATTAACTCTGGGCTACACAGCCCACTTAAAACTTCCACTTGCCAGGTCGGGGAACCGTACGGATCCATCCACACAACCTTCATCATCACGGACACGTAGGAAGCACGTGTTTGCTTGGGACTGGAATAAGCTTTCAAAAACAAAATGGATTTTTCCCCACTATAGCTAGCTTGATTGCATTCAACATTGTCACCTATGGAGAACAACCAGTTCATACGCCTGCTCCTCACCACGCAGCTAAACCTCCGAAGTGAGAAACTACCCAATGAGTGCAGAGACCTGCCATCTGACATCTCGACCGCTGTGTGTGTAACCTGAGGATTACCTCAACTAGTTTCCCTCCACTCCACCTGAGTCAAGCACAAACAAGACAATGTTATTTGCACAACTCCATATCTGCCAAGGAATAAAAATCCATGTCCGTGCAAAACAAAATCCAGTTCCAGAAACTCACATTTTGTTATTTTAATGCATTTTTATTCATAAAACTGCAGTTTCACCAGTAAGATTCATGCTTTGGGCAAACCATTCATTCTTTTTCCTTCTACATTTTCCCCAATGAGTAGAAAACATACATTTTTAAATTCCAATCATTCATGATATGTGCCAAGGACATACATAAGCCCGAGATGAAGTATGGCCCATCTTCATACGCCTGGAAAGAAAAATTGGCCATTTCCCATGGCCCATTTTGTTCTCACCTGCATGAAACAAGCAGGAGAGCTAACATTGAGACGAGGTAGCCAAACACCACAGACAGTCCCTCGGTAGCGTACAGAGATGCATACATAGATTTTAAGATGACATCTGAACACTTAAGGTCAATAAGACTTAAAGTTTCAACTACTCAACTTGAGCAGAAAAAAAGTCGCCTAATTCATAAGCTGGCCCAAGCAGTAAGAACCTGATCCAAAATGCACTTGAATCAAAGTCTCACAGACAGAAACTGAATGGAATAGTAAGATTATTAAAAACAAATTAAAAAAACAAACAACCAAACAAAACCACACTGAACAATTTTTGGTTTAAAATGTAATTTCTAAAAATTGAAAATTGCATGGGTTTTAAAGTTTTAAAGGCATTTTTTTTCTGCTTATGAAAGGAATGAAAAAAGAAAGAAAAGAGGAATGAAAGTTTAAATTACTTATGCTGAGTGAAACAAAAAAGTGTTTTCCAAACAAAGAAGCTGTTTCCTGAGACAGTAAGTTAGCCAGCAGGGGAGAGAGAGGAGACACAAGCTGATTAACAACATACAGTAGCTGTCAATTTGGACTGTTCACAGCCCAACACATGAACATCCTATCTTTCTCCATACAACATAGAAATGTTTATCCCAGAATCTGCACTTGGAGTAGCACTCTGAGCAATCAGTGGGAGCAGTTGGATCAGGCTCTTGCTTCTTTAGTTAAACGATTTGTGATCCCCAAATTTATATTTACTCTTGCAGATTCTATTCGTTGTCTTGCGGTAAACCAGGACATGACCACACATCAATAAACACATAAGAAGATACAATGGTATTTCTAAATTCTTGACTGTAACCCACTTGATTAAGAAATAATTTTTACTTGTTTCAAAAACCAAAAATTCAAGGCCACCATGTCATTATGAAGTACATGAGCAAAAGACTGGAGTATATTTACAGGAGAGTACCAAAAATTGGAACTATTGGAAAAGGGATTGCCAACAGCTTTCAGTCAACAAGTTTCAAACAAATTCTACATTGCTCTTCCTTTTCCCCCTGTGGTTCTTCTCTGGTCTTGTTCTCTACAGTCTCTTAAATAATAACTTTGCTCAAGGGCACAAGAGGTTCAGATTGCAGAGTCTGAACATAAATGCCATATTTAACATAAGACAAGGGAATGCCAGGAACTATTATAAAGAAGATGCACAGGAGTGTTTTAAAATATAAAATTTCAGTGTTGGCTTTGCTTTGTTCCCAGAGGATGGGAAGAGACTGGAAACAGAAAAGGCCACCTGGTGTCTTAGGAAAATACTCAACTATCAGGCATATCATAAAAGCTGAGAAAACTTTTCAAGAGAACTGGAATTTTAAGTCTGGGGACAAGAAGCCTTGCCCGAGTCTCTCTGAAATGGAGTTGTCCTTTAAACTGCAAAGAATTCTTTCTGAAGAAGGGCTTCAGTGTGAATGAAGCCAAAGCTGGAAAACGAGGGGACTGCCCCAGCCATTTATTAATGTCAAATATGCTGTCTCATGAATCAGGGCAGTTTGTCTGTTTTGGAAGCCTTACAGAAAGCCCAGTGCACCTGGCTTGTTGAGCTCAGCATCAGGCTTTAGGCTGATCCAAGAGGATAGCTGCATTCTGTGTTTTGAATAGTTTGTCCCGCAAACAATTTTTTTTAAAAAGGCTTTTATTGAAGAGCCATCAGCAAACAGATCATGCAGAATTTGAACAATACACAGAATGGGGGGGAGGGAGGAACCCACACAAGGCACAACCCCAATTATTTGTCACTTCATAAGATCTAGCCAGCACAAGTGTCACATTTGCTCTTCCAGAGAATAGCTTCGAAAGCTTCCTGATTTGAAAAAGCTAAGTGTTTGTGGGGGATACACATACATACACATACACACACACACACACAAAATATACCCAGAGTTTTCTTTGGCAACCATCATCACAGCAGCAGGTATTTCAGAATTAGGACAAACAGCAAAGGAAGAAATAAAACCCTGATGCAGATTGTGCATGCTTAGCCAGTTATCAGCAGAGTGAGTCCAGGCCCAGCCCTGACTGTTCAGTATAGCGCAAAATGGAAAGCCACCTGAAGCAGCTTTGATTAATAAGCTGCCAGAAAACTAAGGGGGAGAAAAAAAAAAAGAAAAAAAAAGATATTTGCATCTTTTCCAGCATTAATTCCAAAGGGTAAGGGCTGTTTAGTTTCTTTATAAACAGCACAGCCAGTTTTCCCCATGCCTTCCCTACCTCTCCACCAAACATCACAGTAAGATGTGACTTTTGTTCCCCCATTACCTCCATGCCCCTGCCATGACAGTTTACAACAGCTGAGGATGTCTGAAATCCCACTGAAGGCAGCAGGAGTTTCATCATCAACAGCACTGCCATTTAATCCACTGTATGTACCCGCAGTCAGGACAATCACCTAGCGCAGTGAGGAAGGCATCAAGCCTAGAACAGGAACTCTTTATGGTAAAGTACAGCATTTGAGAAGAGCAGAAGAGGAAAGCAAGCCAGAGCAGGCAGCTCAATCCATGCACTTTGACTAAAGTTTATTATCCGAGAATGCTCTCCATCCATCTGCTGCCTGCTTTTCTCATGGGCGCAAGCAATGGTTAGCACTGCAACACAGGTGAGGAAGCAGGAGTGAAATGTTCAAGTGACCATGTGGTAAGGCCTGGCCCTACTACCAGCAAAGCCAACAGAGGTATAATGGCCACAGTTGTTGCAGTACCACTTCAGTGGTTGCACCTGGCCTTTTCAATCCACTGCTTCATGTAGCGGATTTCCAAGGCTCGAGCTTGCTGCACAGATTTGGGGTCCAGAGGGTTGCGGCTGCGTAGGTCCAGGTGATGGGCTCCATCTGGGATCACAATTGCCACGAGGGAATCAGTGATGTTCTGGGTCACCCCACCTGCAGACCATGGGTCCAGGCCACCATTGCTGTAAGGAAAGAATACTTCATTAGGATATATCCACACAGCAATTCAAAGTGGGGCTGCGGCTCACATCAACATACCCACATTGACTTTCAACTAGTTTTGTATACGCACCAACAGAAACAGACCTCAGGCCTGTCTCAATGTCTTGTGCCCACCACCCTGCTGAAAAGAGCTTTCTTGACAGAGGTGCAGAGGTATTAGCAGCTTAAGGAAAGCTACACTTGTGTCAATCATCTGCTAATTCAGATAAGCTATAAGTGTTGCAGCCTCTGGAGATAGATCTGCTGCCACCTGTCATTGCCATAAAAGGTTCAGGTTCCCCTGTACAAAGACATGTCCAAATTCCCAAATCAAAAGCACTTTGCTTTCCTTCTTCACAGTCTGCCATAAACGAATAACTAACTGGACCTTTTAGAGCTGAATTTTCAGGAAATTCTACCTTTTGCCGTTTCAGCTGGGTACCAACCTGGTTTTGCAAAGAAACGCTTGGACTTTCCATTAGTCCCCTTATTTCTAATACGAAACATATTAAAATAAAGCTTTTATCCCTCAAAAAACGGTCTACAATGACTCTTCCTCTGGAACAGGACAATTTAATGCAATTTACTCCCCCTCCTCCCTCAACCCAAGTCAATGAAAGGATTCCTTGCATTGTAGAACTGGCTCCAAATAATGCCTGGTCCATGGAGCAGGCCAATGGCTGAATGGGGATGAGAGTTTTGCCTCTCTCATTTCTAGGTTCGGACTCAACCCAGTAATGCCTACTACATCTTATTTTCCTTTACCACAAGATTCTTCCCACATGTGGTCCATTTTTCTGCACAAAGAAACATCCGTATACTTATGGAACTACACAAATCTAAATCTGTTCCTCACTTAAAACACTGGACCCACCCACAAAAGGAAACATTAGAGATGGACTATTGTATGTCAGCTTAAGTTTCTAGGAGAATCTAAGAAATTAAAACAACCTTGGACATTAAGAGATATGCAGCTAGAAAGATACCACAATGGCAGCACCACAAAATAACAGAAAAAAATAATGAATAAAAAAGAGTTTTGTGGAAGTAACTAAGAGTAAAAACCTGATGGGGTCTGAACTAATGCTTTATTTGTGTATCCACTGAAAAAAAAAAAGTATCTTGAATCTCTGTAGTTCTTTATTTTCAGTGGTTCTAAATACAACTTAGGAGAAGAGAAACATTTTGTATCAACATAACAAGAAGCATACAGACCTGACCAATAAGCAAAAACCATTTGATTTAAAAGGTCACCTGAATCAGCAGAGCACCTTAGCAACAGGGGGATGAGTTGCTGAGAGACCCAAGATGTACATGAACTTGGATCTTTTGGTCCCAGTCATGTGGAAACTAAGCATGGCACAAGAAAACAACACGGCCTCTGGCTGTTTCTGGGAGCTTCTGGCTGCGTCCTCTGCTACTCCTGCCAAGTGATGGCACCAGAGTCACTGACACAGTTTGGGAAGTGATACTTGCTGAGAGGAGGGGTGACTGAGGGCTCACCACACAATAATCGTAAGTCTTAAAAGCTTTACAGAATAAGATAATTCAGTACCAACTGGAATGGATTATTTGTGTGTTAAAACTACACATTCATGTAAGTACTCAGTTGCCCATCTTGCAGGACAGGAGTTTCCCAATGTAAACAGAAATAGTAAAAGAAAAGAAAGAATAAAAAAGTCAGCCATTCCTTCTTAGCAGTGGCCAGGCAAGTTCAGCTTCAGAAAAAAACACAAATGCAAAATATCAGCACACTAGTCCTGTTTAATTCATATTTCCTTTACAGCATAAATAGGGTCCTGCCTATCCCACAGCAAAGTTTCCTTTCCTATCATGTCTTCAGAGCCTCCTCAGCCCTCCAGCCCTACCCATAAACAAGGAGAGGTTTTACACAATCTTAGCAGCCCTGTCTGTGCATCCTTTTTTAACATGTCCACTCTCCAGAAGTGCCAAGTTTCCTTTTATTAACTTTTTTCCTCTCACCTTTTCTCTTCAGCCACACACTGTTATGCCTTTTCTTTTCCTCCATTCCCTTCTTTTATGCTAACGATACCCCCTTCTGCACATAGGTCCAGTATCTCTCAAAACAGAGCCTTCACTTTCGGCCTCTCCCCTGCCAGTGCAAAAGTGGATAGGTGGTTGCCCTAACTTAGAAGCATACAACCTAGGTGTGATCCATCCAGACTGAAATATACCAATTTTCAGACTCTGCACAACAAATTTTGTACTGTCTGATACAACCTGGGCTGATTTTGACCACCATAGTATGTTGATGACAAGACACTACCAACTGCTACAAGCTCTCTCCCACCACATGCATGAACAGCAGCAAAACACCATTTCCACCACTGTGTAGCACTTCCACACTAAGTACACAGCATGTTCCAGTAAGAGTATCAGGAGTGGAAGCTGCTGGAAGAGAAAGGGCAAACAGGGTTCTGAAAAACCCAATTTCCTCGAAGTAGTGTTTTAGTAACGATGTGCTGCCCAGGACAGGCAAATAATATCTGCCTACAGCTTAAGTAACTACTCACACACTAGATTATCTCCAAGAAGGTACCAAAGTGGCAATGGAGATTCCTGCGTGAATACCATACAATACATACAACGTGCTGCTCGCAGAGAGAGATGTGGCAACACCAGTTTAAGCATCCTGGCCAAATCCCACTGCAGCTGGATAAATCCACCCGACAGTGGTTCTCTGTAGATGAAGTATTCTTCCTTTCCTGAGCTAAACTGTTGTGCAAGTTGCCTGACACTTGAAACAGTGCTTTTTACCCCACAGGGAGCTGCAACCTCTGGTAAACATAGGGATATTTTTTGTAAAGCACTCTACAGTGTTCAAGGATAAAAGGCTCTTATATAAAATGTACAGTGTTGACAATGTATTTGTTCGAAGAGAAACAACCCAGCTTGAGACCCAAAGCTTTGTGTGTACAGCACTACTTCATTCATTTGGTTGCTTTCAAGCTTTTCTCATTTCAAGCTCCTTCAGCTGGCATAAATTCTTAACACTTATTTAGATTTGTTTGCTTGTCTATCGCTTACAAAGCTGATTTCTACTGTACAGAGCTGTCAAGCCTTGGAAATAAGCACCACTCTGCAAAAATTAAGTTAAACCAACAAATTTTTTTTCATTAAAAAGTTTTTTTGAAAAGGGTGGAATTTCTCACTCTAGAGCAGATATCCTGCTGGGACAGAAACAGCAAGAGGCAAACAAGAGGAAAGCAACAGGCCTTTGGAGTCAAACAGACCAACGCTAATAGCTGAAATCCGGAGAATAATCCCCAATTCAAGTAAGGACTTTCTACTTTTAAAATACACACCTATTTACCAAGTCCAACAGACTAATTTTGAGTTTTGTTTAAAGAAGTGGCAGGGTTTTCTCTGAAAAAAGCTTTGCACAATTTTAACCAGAGCACAGAGGACTACATATCCAGAAGCTGCCCGCAGTGGGCAATCACTACAGCAAGTCGGAACTCCTGAAGCACTGGCTTTAATGGGTTTATTAAATTCCTCCCTACCACATTAACAACCTAATGAACAGCCAGTACTTGGCTGTTCAAAACTCTGTATCACCTCACAGCAGAAGTACAGCTACATGAACTTCCCTTTAAAGAAAGCAGAGTTTAACCTTAAAATAAGGAAAGTGAAGGCTGAGTAGAGAGCAAGCAACATGCACTAATCTTTGCACTAGACTGAAACATTTATTTCACTTTTTGTCCACATACAAAAGTGTTTCAGACAAACTTCTGTTGTATTACCAGTATCCCTTGCTAGAATGGAAGCATCTCCTTGTATTTGGATCTTACACAAGTCTGTTGAAACTTGCCTAATTACCACTAAAAGAAAAGGGCAATTCGCAGTGATAGGAAAGCTCCCCAAGTTATCCCTTTGATACAGAAAAGAGAGGGAAGAGGAACGTCACACCAGCCCATCCACAAGGCTATCACCCTGAGCAACAGTTTTAGTGACCAAGGTCCTGTGCCACAGCTAGAGCTTGTTTATACTTTCCTTTTATGTGGAAGAGACAGTGCTTTGGCTTCATAAAAGCTAAATGGATTTACCAGCATGGGAAGCCTGGACTTTGGCCACAAGATAAGAAGGAATCCACATGGGAAGAAAATTACATTTGGCAGAATCCCAACCCAGATTCTTCTTTTAGAGTCACACAGGCAGCAACAGAACAGTTGGCTTCTTTGGCCACTGCAACTTGACCATTTTACTCTCAAGAGGAACACAAAGCATGCCCATCATTTATTGAGCTGGAGTGTTGGAGACAGATCCTTTTGCTACTTAAGGCAGGCTCTCTGCACTGACAACCCAAATTGGTGTAAGATTCCACTCTAGAAGCTGAAGCAAGGCTCACCTGAAGACAATGTTGCTGTGTGAACTTATGTTTTTCCCTCCATACATAGAAAGAATCCAAGAGGGACGAGGCCTCACTCCCCACAGCTTGTAACACTCTTCTGAAAGTGCATTGAAGTCCCATTTCTGAGGCTCAAACATGTCATTGACACCATCTGTGCACATGGGCATCACCATCTCAGTGCAAGCCTGAAAGAAAGAGCAAGACAAAATGTATTCCCAGGAAACTGTCCTATAGTTGTTAGTGCAGTATTTAAATAAAAAAAAGCCTAAACAGCATTTGATCAGTAATTACTGTCAAACTATCATAGAAACATTATAGGTTGGAAAAGACCTTTAAGATCATTGAGTCCAACCATTAACCTAACGCTGCCACATCCACCACTAAACCACGTCCCTACGCACAACGTCTACACGGTCTTTTCAATACTTCCAGGGATGGTGACACCACCACTTCCCTGGGCAGCCTGTCCAATGCTTGATAACCCTTCCAGGGAAGAAATTTTTCCTAATAGCCTATCTAAACCTCACCTGCCATAACTGGAGGCCATTTTCTCCTGTCCTATCACTTCTTACTTGGGAGAAGAGACTAACACCCACCTCACTACAACCTCCTTTCAGGTAGTTGTAGAGAGCGATAAGGTCTCCCCTCAGCCTCCTTTTCTCCAGGCTAAACAACCCCAGTTCCCTCAGCCGCTCCTCATAGGACTTGTGCTCCAGATCCTTCACCAGCTTCGTTGCCCTTCTCTGGACACGCTCCAGCCCCTCCATGTCTTTCCTGTAGTGAGGGGCCCAAAACTGAACACAGGACTCGAGGTGCGGCCTCACCAGTGCCGAGTACAGGGGAACGATCACTTCCGCAGTCCTGCTGGCCACACGATTCCTGATACAAGCCAGGATGCTACTGGCCTTCTTGGCCACCTGGGCACACTGCTGGCTCATCTTCAGCCGGCTGTCAACCAACACCCCCAGGTCCTTTTCCACCAGGCAGCTTTCCAGCCACTCTTCCCCAAGCCTGTTAGCGCTGCATGGGGTTGCTGTGACCCAAGGGCAGGACCCAGCACTGAGCCTTGTTGAACCTCATACAACTGCCCTCGGCCCATTGATCCAGCCTGTCCACATCCCTCTGTAGACCCTTCCTGCCCTCCAGCAGATCAACACTCCCGCCCAACTTGGTGTCACCTGCAAACTTACAGAGGGTGCACTTGATCCCCTCATCCGGATCATTGATAAAGATATTAAACAGAACTGGCCCCAATACTGAGCCCTGGGGAACACCACCTGTGACTGGCCACCAACTGGATTTAACTCCATTCACCAACACTTTTTGGGCCCGGCCATCCAGCCAGTTTTTTACCCAGTGAAGAGTATACCTGTCCAAGCCATGAGCAGCCAGTTTCTCCAGGGGAATGCTGTGGGAAACGGTGTCAAAGGCTTTACTAAAGTCTAGGTAGACAACATTCACAGCCTTTCCCTCGTCCACTAAGTGGTTCATCTTGTCATAGAAGGAGATCAGGTGAGCCAAGCAGGACCTGCCTTTCAGAAACCCATGCTGACTGGGCCTGATCCCCTGGTTGTCCTGTACATGCTGCGTGATGGCACTCAAGATGATCTGCTCCATAACCTTCCCCAGCACCAAGGTCAGACTGACAGGCCTGCAGTTCCCCAGATCCTCTTTATCGCCCTTCTTGTAGATGGTAAGCAAAAGTTTTATCTTTCACACAATGAATTCTCTGACACCTTAGTGATACTAGCTAAAAAAAGAAATATAAATTACACCCTGGAAGCAACATAACCCCCACCGCAGCAATTAATCTAACTCACAGTCTGTTCCTACTTGCCCCCTTTCCCACATGCCTTCGGAAGCAGGCAGGAAACAAAATGCAGAGTGGATGTATTGTTTTGATGAGCACAGCTGCCATATTCTTTGTTACCCACATGGTGTTTCCCCCCTTTCTCAGAGGACAACTTATAAAGCCTGCACATCTCCTGGAGCTGTGCAGAACAAATACAGTAGGAGACAGTAGCCAAGAGCAGATGGTCACAACCTGAACATCAAATTCTTACGACCTTGCTTCTGGAAGAAGCTGTCCTGCTCCTCAGTCAAGAGACTGTATATATGAGTGTTGCATGTGCTTAGTAAATGGGATAGGGAGAGCAGAATCCCCTGGACCTCTTACCACAGGGATTTCTTTTTGTTACCTACTTGATGGGGAAGGTTGTGTCTCAGTGAGCTACAGGATAAATAGCTTTAGTTGAAAGCTATCAGTATCAACATATCCTGACATATTTGCATGCACAAATTGGGGTGGACAGCTGTGATGGGGGATTACAAAACCAAGATGCTGCTGCTGTACATCATTTTCCAGTCAATATAAAGAGCTGAAACTCAACAATTAGCTAGATAATGAAGACACAACCTAAACCTGTGGGAAAGCTGCTTCTCTTCTCTGCCTTGCCCTCCCCTGGACAATCATACTTGCTTCATGATTACATTTGTCATCAGTACATCAATTACATCTGGCACAACATACTGACAGATGACTTGGTAATTTGCCATCAGCTCTAGCTCAAAAAACCTCACTGAGTTGCAATTTAGAAAGGATAGAGCGCATACCTGATAGTACCAACCCAACTGGCCCAGATTCTTTGTTGCAGTCTCAGACATGTCTAAGCATGAGGCTTCTCCTGAATAATTGTAGTATAAATTTACCGCCTGGAACACATTCTGCAGCAACAATTTGTCAGAGAGACTGGGATCCTTCAAGAACTTGCAGACTTCCTACAACAGAGAGAAGAGGGGGTCTAAATCTGCAAGAAATAAAGATTAACACATGATACCTGATGGTTCTGCTTTGAGAAGTGACCCTGCAAGGAATACATTTGTGGGGATCCACATTTCCTCTCTCACTAATTCTCCCACATCCAAAAGGACATAGGCTCAAAATTTTCTCTTTAATTGCAAGCTCTTGCAGCTAAGCCTGGCATCAGAAGGTCTAATTGCATGTGCTTTTTGTGCAGCATTTCTGTTCCTCAAGAACAACTCTGCAGGATAGCGGAAGCCTTTCAGTCATCCCTGGCACTCTTCTTCTGGGCTCTTGATGCAACCTATTAGCCATACAAATGGCAGTTAGTCAACAAACCAGTTGATGCACAAGAAGATACTGCCCTGGTTCTCTTTTTTCAGCCATATTGGTTCTATCAAGTCAAAAACAAAGGAAAAGGTGCAGGCTAGGAGAAAAGGAGAAAATTAGTTAAACCAAATGGTCAATTCTAAAAGACATTGTTTCTCAATTACCTGTATAGGCCAAGCTGGCAAAGGCTGCAAGAAGTCAGCTTTATAGGGATAGTTCACCATAGCCAAGTTTACCCATGTTTCACTCAGCCAATTTTTCAATATAGCAGCATCCTGAAGATTTTTCAATGGGCTGCACAAATGAAATGTGCTGGAAAGCCACTGTAAACCTGCATCTTTAATAAAAAAAATTAAATATTTAATGTATTATACCATTAACACATAGGTCAGTTGTGCCGCTAAAAAATATTTTCACTTAGCATAAATAATCTGGTGAAATTATTCCACATACGTACAAGCACAGCAGATCAAATTTTAGTCAGCACCTCTAAGTGAAGGGAAATACCATCTGCATACTACAGCATATGGGTATGTCACAGCTAAGATAATGTTATCTAAAACCCCAAAGATTTACAAGATATTTGGCATTTTTTTTGCTAGGAGGTAACATCAGGGCACACTTCTTCCAACAAAAGGAAAACTTCAAACCAGCTAGCACACAGTGCAAGGAGTATTAATAGACAGATCTCCTGGGACTCTCCTGGCCTTCCCTTTCATTATTTGATCTGGTCTAGAAACTCACCCAATTCAGCTTCCTTGATTTTAATTAGCTAACTCATCATACCAGGCTTTCTCTTTAGGACACAGAACTGAATTAGCAAGATTTTTTTTTTTTTTTAAATTGCATTCCTTTGCTCTACAGCAACCTCATCTGATATAGAATTATATAATCATTTAGGTTGGAAAAGACCTTTAAGATCAGAGTCCAACCATAAACCTAACACTGCCAAAGCCAGCACTAAACCATGTCCCTAAGCACCACATCTACATGTCTTTTAAGTTATCTCCAGGGATGGTGACTCAACCACTTCCCTAGGCAGCCTGTTCCAGTGCCTGACAACCCTTTTGGGGAAGAAATTTTTCCTAATATCCAATCTGAACCTCCTCTGGCACAACTTGAGGCCATTTCCTCTCATCCTATCACTTGTTACCTGGGAAAAGAAACTGACATCCCCTTGCTATAACCTCCTTTCAGGTAGTTGTAGAATCATAGAATCATTTAGGCTGGAAAAAACCCTTAAGATCATTGAGTCCAGCTGAGCCCCTAGCACTGAATTTGTAAGGATTGCAGTGATTTTCTATACCTGATTGCCTCAGTTGGTATTTAAACTATTCTTTTTAACAGTAACAGCTATCTAGCCTACTTTGTCAGAAAGGAATACAAGCCTTGAGGTTCTGATCTGGAGTCAGCTCCTATCTGACCTTAGGGGTGTTCGGACCTGGATTCTGAATCGCACCAGGCCTGAATGAGCTTGTGATTCAACAAAACAGACATTTAAAAAAAAAACCAACCAAACACTAAGCTCATTTGGCAGTTTCCCATACTAAGAGTATAGTTTCAAAACCACCAATACGTATACAGGTGAAAGCCATAACATGAGCTTGCTGATTTTATGAAGTCGTAACACAATCCTGAACATTACGACCCTTTGAAAAAAGGTATTGGTGAGGTCTTACCTGTTGAGGAAAGGTGGTTAATGGCATTCCAGGAATTCCGGATGCTTTCTGAGCAGCCTGTCCCACTCTTTTTGAAATCATTGGTCACTATGCTGAAATAAGTGCCACACGGAACCAAATCACCAAACTGCCAGATTGGGGCAGAGGCTGCCAGAGCTCTGTAAATGCACAGAAAAAGATCCTGAACCCCTCCAAAGTGAAATTCCGTCCTCTGGTCAATACCCTCCCCACAGTCACTATCTAAGCAGCATTTATAATTCAGCTTGGATACTGAGCCCTAGGCGAACTTACCATGATGTTGCAAAACTATTCTATAGGTCAGCACGCAAAGGCTGTTGAAGGTTCTAAGTCTTAGACACTAGTACAAAGGTATCAGTAAATACATTAAGTTGAAATTCAAACTTGCTTAATTTATTGTTTTCATTCTCATTAGCAACTACATCTTTCTCACTAGGCATTATGAAAACTCAACTGAAGAGAGCCCCTGCCCACAAAAATCTACTCTCTAGCAGACAAAGGTAGGGGAATTACTATTCTTGTTTCCCAAAGAGGAACTAAGGCACTGAAGAGATTAAAGACCTGCCTCAAGCCACCAGTAGGTCTGGTGACATTAAAAAAAATTAGGTGCAAAGTCAGTGTTCATAATAATTGTTTTTACAAAACCAACAGATAGGTCTGAAAATACACACCATCTAGTACCTGCTGATCTACAGTTGTCTTTATTAGGCAAACAGTGCCTCTTCCCAAATTAAGGGTAACTTTATTCTTCCTCCCAATAGTGAAAACTTCAAGCTAGCTTCAATTATGGTACTTCTCCTAGTGCTGTAATATTTATAGCACAGAAGTAACAAATGTCTGCTCTATGTTTGAGCAGGATGAATACACTCACCCAACCACCACATGGGGGTACTTCATCCTAAACCAGGCTGCAAGCATTCCTCCATAAGACCCTCCTATAGCTATGACAGGACTGTAACGGGCTCCTGCAATGGTCGTTTTTAAGTACTCAATTAGTACTGCGAAGTCTGCCAGAGCTTGTTCTGATGTCAGGTAATTCAGATGCTTGGAATCCTGAGACAAAGAAAGCAGGTTATAATATATATATATAGCACAGGAGTGACTTCCAGCAGCAGTCTTTCCATCCCACACAGCAGCTGTAGAGTTCTAAACATGTACCTGATAACAAATGAAATATTCTTTGCAGGTGTGCCTTGAAGTGCTGGAAAAATCTCAGATTTTTTTTATCCTAGAATTGATAATTACAAAAATAGGATAGTTGTGTGCTTCTAGCACATTTAAATCTTACTCAGGCTAACAGTCATTGCACTGGCAAGAATTACAATAGGCAGAATTATATTTGCATAGAACACATTAGGAAGACAAAAGACGACACTTACACTGAAAGACTCATTCCCAAAGGGCAAAGATTCTCCATAATATCTATGTTCAGCAAACACTAGCATGGCATGAAGTTCTTCAGCCACATCCCACATAAAACCCTGGTTGGAGGAAAACAGACACTTAAATAAGTTGAATCAATTATTCTCAAAGTCTCTACTTTCAGTCTAGTGTATTCCAACTCTTATTCTTTGATTAGAACGATATCACTATCAAAATACAACTAGAAAGACAGAGTACATTTTAGTTTTAAAGTATCACTGAAGTAAGAAAGACACACAAAACAGATATCCACCCAGAGACAGGGACACGTACAAAGAAAATATGTATATTTAAATGCTGCAAAATATTAAGCAGTATTGTTTTATGAGTAGACACAGGCAATCCTGCCAGAACTCCTACAGCATGAGCTTAATCCACAGGAAATGAAAAATGCTACAGGAGAAAAGCATGCATTTGAGTTAGGACTACATTACAGAAAACAAAAAAATTGTCTGGCTATAAGCAATAATCTAGAGCATTGCAATACACTTATTTCCAACTAATAAATAACTACAACTTGTTATTACTTATTGACAGCAGCTTGTTACCACCAGTTATGGAAACAAGCAGACAGAGATCGCCTGCTGACCGAACAAAGTGTGTAGGCAGTCCTTGGTTGCTTTGAGCTGAGCACATGCCACCTCCTGTTGTGTTACCGGACTTTGTATTGAAGTGGCTGAAAAATACCCACACTCCATTCCACATTTGTATCAGTCAGGGAAGTAAAAATTTCCGCAGGTCTTGTCGGAGAACAAGAATAATGTATCTTTGATTTCCAGCCCCCTTCATTTCACTTCACATTTTTCTTATAGAGAAAAAACAACTACCCAAACCTCCCATTTTACTTGGGGAACCTAAAGTACAAGGATAGGTGTAATTTGCTCCAAAATTTTGCATTCTTAGCTTGAGGCACCTTACAGTGTTTATTCTAGAAATTTTCTTCACTACTGCAGGAAGTTAATGTAAGTGCATCGCTTTGATTTCTATGGGCTTCAAATAGGACCCTGAACCCCCTAAAACTTTTTCTGTACTTTTGTTCAGCTTCCTCCTCCTCCTGTAACAACCATAACAATCATTATAAACTTCTCTTTAAACGATATTCTGACACTGTCTCCTTGTTCTTCCTTGTTTTTTCAGTATGCCACTACTGGAAAGGACGACTAATTTAAGAATCAAGAATCTCTTTTCTAAATACCGTATTGTTGCAGAACCATGTGATGTCTCCTTCATTGCCTGTATAAAATAGTATTGGTCCATTGTCTTTCTTCCAGTGCTGATCTGCTACTAGATACCGTTGTTGGAATGTAAGATTTTCATCAAATCCAAAGTGATCAATCTGTAAGAACAAGAAACAACAACATGTTCAGAAAGCTAAAGTTGATCCCAGAGTCCACTGGAAGTGTTGACAGTTACTCTGCAGATGAAAAATAAAGAACAGCAGAAAAGTTTTACTGAGATAAAAAATGACATTGAATTAATTTATATTCCTAATACATCAAAATTCTCCTGCTTTAGGATGGAAACCAACCAAAATTACAGCTGTATACACTGAAGGAGAAAAGTTACTGTCAGCTATAAAAAAATCCATGCCCTTTTTATAGCATCATACTTAACACGAGAGATTCTAAATATATTTAGGTAATCGGACAAATCTGCTGAGGGATCAATTAAGTATCTGATGTAATAAAACTGTATCAACAAGTAAAAAGAGTCACTGTCCTGCAGTGTTTTGAGTCTTAGGAAAATTCCTTACTAGCCTTATTTATTTAAAAAAAGAAACAAACAACAAAAAAAACATACCCAAACCTTCTTCCTTTTCTTCTCCTTTCAGCATAAGATTGAAATTTAAACAGATTCTTGTTAGAAAGTGGTTTGGGTATTTTTTAATTCTTAGAAAATACTAATTCCTTGTAGTAGTTGTACTATTGACAGATTTTTCAAAGTTTTATGGAATGGTTCTTCTCTCCTTGCAATTTTCACTAATTCACATACCCTCCCCAATTCTTTCCACTGCCCTACAAATATTGGAAGTCTATACATACCACTCAAACCAAACCCCACAGTGTTAGCTTCATTCCCTCATTAGAAATTTAAGTTCAATTCCTAAAGTCAGTTTTTCAGCTTTTACTCACACTGCTTTGTATGCACTATCCTCCTTGACCCATCCTTCCCCAAGCAATCATCCATACTGGAAAGTTTATCAATTGCTTTTACAAAGTAATTCCCTGCATGGACATAATCTTATCCTGGAATACCCACATAGGCTTCTACTATAAAAAAATAAAAACCAAAACAAAACACACAACTACTCCAGAAGAGCTATGCTGCTTAATTACCATGTAGTCACAAATCATCACTACTTTTATTCAACAGTTGAAGATAACCTGTAGCTTCCCAATTTTGACTTGCATCAGCATAAAGCATCATCTTTTCCCTTCATAGTTTCTTGCTGGCGGTAACAGCCTGACATCTGCTGGCTTGAACATCTCTGCTCACCCATCTGTCTTTACACCGACAACTCTGCCAAATCTCTCAGATGCTCCAGGAACCAACCCTTCAGATTTCCTACTTTGAGAATATCTCCAAGTTAATGTTAAAAGCAGCAAACTGCACACAAATGCAAGCACTCGCGGCCAACTTAGTGACCTAACTGCTAGGCAGATTCCTCCCAGGCAGCTCAGGAAAGCCTAACTCTTGACCTGCAGGATCCAGCTACTCCACACCATGTACTTATATTTGCTTTGGGTCAGAGTGCAGGAACTTAAGACATACAATCTGCTGCAAAGTGTCTTTCCCAAACTCTCTCAAAGCTTACTCACTGCTGGACTGAAGTGAGAGGACAGTTGTGTTGCAGCTCATGGCTAGCAGAACAGCAGGAGCAGCTGAAGGTCTTTGCATGGTCTTGACAGACATGAGAGAATGTCTTCACCCTGAATAAGTTAACTTCAGTGACTACATCAAGACCCAAATAAAACTAATTTGTACATGTTCTACAGTTTTGCTCAGTGGGACCATTTACTACTTACTCATATGTACATGGTGATGTTATCATGCGCATATTTAAGGAGTCTCACTGAATTCAAGTGCTGAGAACATATGCTGGGCTTATTTTACACTGACAACTCACCTGCTGCTTTCTCATTCGCAGTTATTAATTTTAGTTTCACTTTCTACATCAAGCATAATCAAGACTGATTAGATATAGAAAGGCAGAGCAAGGTCAGCAACTGAAAAAGTCTTTGGTCATAAGTCCCTGGGACAGTTAAAGAAAAGGATTAGATAAGGCATTTCTAATAAAAACCACAGTATAGTCAGACTATACTATAGTGTAGTCTAGTATAGTCAGACTATACTATAGTATAGTCTTTCTCCAACGCTATTAGAAAGTACAACTAATATATCTTTTGTTTCAGGTCTGTTTGTAAAGGGCAGAAGTATCTTTTTCTATTTAACTTTTCTGGTTAGGCTGCTAGCCACAGATAGGAAACAATAAGCTCGTATGTCCTGTCTGCCTTTTATGGAATCATCTGTAATTAAACATTTAGCTTTAAAACTTGATTCCACATCCTTCCTGCCTGAAGCCATTGCACCAACCACAAAACTACACCACAAGAAGTATTCAACTTTCCTGAACTACAAAGATATGTACCAAAATCTCCTCAGTGCAAGCAGCTTAATATGCAACAGAAAAAAAACATATGGGGGTGGGGGAGTGGGAAGAGTGAAAAAAAATCAGAGTAGTTTAATGGATAAGCATCCTTTTGGCACCAGACTGAGGTTATTCAATGGGATATTGTGCAGAACAGATTCTAAAGCCCATCTTACTGTTCCTATCCCACAGGAGCTGGAAAATTAGAATAGTAATACTCCAATATGAATATATTTTCCTGAATGATGGCTAGTTTTCTTTAGAGATACGATTTACTATGGTTTCCTTATGATGTGACCCATCAGTCCACTCCCACAAAACAAACATCAAAATCCCAGTGCTCTAGTGAGTCTGCCTCTCAATACCAAGAGGAAGAAAAGTACAGGAATTTAAGTTTTCTTTTGCCAGTTTTAGTAACCACGTTGATCAAAGTGTCACAATTCTCTATCTTGACTCTGGGCCACGCTGTAGACTCACTCACTGCCATCAGTCACATTCTTCTTTCCCACTCCTCCCTCAGTCTGTAAGTTTTGATAGCCTCACGGCAGCTCAGCTGCCTCTATTCGTAACACATCAAACCATGGACACATGTAAGATCCCAGGCAGCACAAACACAAGTCCAGACCTCTCCAGAAAAAAAATCCCAAGTACCTATTACTCAACTGAAGAGCAGGAACTGCTTTACTGCTAGATGACAGGGCTTCATACCTTGTAGTAACTTATGTGTTTTACCCTTGAAAAGACATGACTTAAACCCCAAACCCTAACATTTGTAAAGGAGACAAAGAAAGAGAGAAAGATGTTACAGCTGCTGGTTATTGCCAAGAAATTCTGAATCCAGAACATCAAGACACAGCTGGGAGATGTCCCAAAGAATATCTCCTTACAAGAGTAAAAACTGTTTGAAAATTTACTAAGTCAGAGGGAAGAAGCACAAGAATCAATATAGAATTGTGAACTGAAAGGTTTGGACACCAAGGGAACGCTGTAGTTCAAGAACAGCAGATGGAGCTGTCGTGTAGCCAAACTGCACTGCAGAAACATGCAGGGCTGTGCATGGGAGCTGCTGGTTCTCATCCAACAAGTGCTTTCTTTCACTATCCTCTATAGAACAAGTGTGCAAACGAGTAATTAATCCCACAAACTGTATGAAGTATACTTTACAAGGCAAATCACCCAGATATTTTTTTTGCCTTTTTTTTTCTTAAGTCAGATCTCATTAAAAAGTTGAACCAGAGGATGTCTTTTCTGCACTAATGCAAAAGGAGTAAGACAAAAGCAGTGACTTTTGCAACCAGACTTAATTAGAATAGACCACAACAGCAAAAAGAAACAAGCAGTTCAGTACACACTTACAGTACCTTAACTGTTGGTTAGAAGTTATACTAGCATATATGAAGTTTTTCTACTTACAATTTTCATAAATACAATTATTGCCAGGATGTCAGCAGGTCCTGAGCAACCTAATACAATTTTGAAATTGGCTCTGCTTTGAGCGGAGGTTAGACCAGATGACATGCAGAGTTCTCTTCCAAAACTAAACTATTCGAGGATTAATCCAAACCAGTTACACAGCCTAAAGTTTTAAGCTTCTGTAAACAGAACTACCTAGCAAGTTTGGTTAGAAGTAAGAATACAATCAGCAGCAGCATACAACAACAATGTTTTCAAGTGGAACTATGATGCACATAAAACACAGACACAGAAACAATCATTCTGATATTAATAAAAGAAAGGATAAAAATAGAAAAAGGAGTACTGATAGTAAGTTATGAGTAAGTTTAAGGGAAACTTTTGTTAGTTGAGGTAAGCAGGATAGGAATACTTTGAAGAGCTACAGCTGCGAGGCAAAGAAAGCAAGCAACAAAATTTCAGTTCCATGTACAAAAATCTTCACAAACCTTAATATAAAAAATGAATCATCTTGTATTTTCCTGCACTTTTGAGTCCAAAGACTCACGAAGCATTTGGGCAAAATACAAATGTAGACACAACAGATTGCTTGAGAGGCAGCCAGCTCCAGATGGAAGACTGCAGCCACTACCCAAAGCACAGCTTCTGAGAACTGCACTCACTGAGTTTGATTAAAAATGGCAGTAGGCAGTACGAGACATTGTGCCCAAGAGGCTGATGAGAGCTCCAGGCTGAAGGCTCTAGTCAGCAGCTTTGATCCTTTAGCTCAGAGAAACTTTCTACAGTGAACTGCAGCTCATGGCTCAGGACAAGGAGAACAAAACTCACATTGAAAGGAAGGGCCAAAATGCACCTTGCTGCCTTCAGCTTGAAATACATGGCACATTTCTTTGACTTTACCTTATATGTGCACATGTATCACATGCTTTTGTTGATCTCTCAAAGATGACTTATCTCAGGGTGGCTTTTTTTTAAAAAAAATGTGCTTTTTTTGTGGTTTTGGAAGTCCGTTTAAAGTAAAACAAGCTACTCTGCCACAGATCTCCCCTGGGGAGGAGGAAAAAGGCACAACAGATGTTAGTTATTGTACAGATGTTAGTCTGCTTAATATACTCCTGGAAGTATTCAGGAACTATGGCAATGAGTGAAGTACAAAGGCAAAACAGGACACATGGGCTAAACCCCACTTCCTTCTCAGCAGCACCTCAAGGTCATTAGAGATTACAGAGACAGGACAGCAAACCCAACCTTTTATCAAAGAGAGACTGTAATTCACAGGGTAGTTTCTAACCAAAAGCATTTAATGTCATTCAAGGGGGTAAATCAGCACCTGATGGTTTTATGCTTTTGAGTTTGACAATTGTGAGTTTCTGAAAGCCCTTCTGTCATGCCTTGATCTTCCATCCTCTATGCAATAGCTTTATTTTCCCAAACTCGGATATTCTATGTGAAACCAAGTCAGTTGCTTTACTGGTAAGAAGCCAGGGGATTTCAAGAGTCATGCTCCACCCACCACACATTCATGGGGTTGTTTTGAGTGCTCATCCTGTCTGAATTATTTCCTGAGGACAGGAAGATACAGGATAGTCTGAGGATATCCTCCTGTGTGAACAGCAGTGTGGGCACTAGCCTCTTTGGGATTTCACTGATGTGTTTCTATTCCTGGTTTTACTCCTGACAGGCTGTGGAGCTCCAGCCCAGTTAGCTGGTCCTATTAGTTTTGTTTCCTCTTATAATCTTTGCTTCCTCCATTTAAGTTCGAAGTTCGTGAGGGCAGGGACTGCCTTGTCATCTTCGCACAGCATTGTATTCAAGTGAGACCCAAATTTTGTTACAAGCACTACTATATTTAATTAAATATTCAAGCTCATAAAAACCATTGCAGCAGTAGAGTACCACTAAAAAAATACAAACTCACACACTGTTTATGGCATAGCAGGGGAGACACAGGACCAGAAATGAAAGCTAAAAACCAATTTTTTAAAAAATTCTCCCTCCCTGACGCTGTTCTTGTTGCTCTGTTTCCTCCTATTGCATATATACGTGCATCACAGACTGCCACAACTGAGGCTTCATCTCACCGACAGCTGGTAAGATTCTGTTTGTCCCTGCTCATTTAGTGCAGAAGGAAAGAAAGAAAAGAAAATCAAGGTTAGCTTTATCTTTTCCATTTTAAATGCAAGGAATGAGGTGTTTCCTTGCTTTCTAGGCTGATACTAGTGCAAGGGACAGCAGAGACTGAGGATTAGCACCACTCTGTTGAAATGCATGATCATTTGATGCTCTGTGGAAGAGCAGGAAGATCTGAACTGCACCTTCTTGCATCAGGCTGTGTAACCCACTAACTTCAAAGTCCTACACATAAATAATGTAAGAAAATTGGAAGAGATGGACTCGTATCATTGTAATCTTCCACAGTCCCCATAATTCTGATGTTTTGTTCACCAGATTTAATTTTATTTCTTTAATCTGTCACATTTAACAAAACATACAGACATAACAATATGCATGTTTTTTGCCTACTAATTAATTCCAACTTCTGTTCTACTCATGATGGTCTCGAGCAACTGTTACCAGTTTTTCCTTGGTTAGAATTGGCTTTCAGCCAAACATGCTCACCAAAACAAATGCAGGCTTAAGAACCTTGTAGTGGAAGGATCTCTTCCATTACAACTGTGACCTTGTGAACACAGCCTTTGACTAGAATCATGCTTTCTGTATTTTACTGAAGCTTCTTTTCCGCAGAAACCATGTCACCTGCTCTTGGGAGGCTGCAACTGTTTAAGGAAGTCTGCTTTTAGCACTCATTTATCACTTCAGTGATTAAAAAGCACTGACAAGGAAAGCCTCAGACAGGAACTCTACACCAGCCTTGAGTCACACAGTTTGGATACAACGCTTGAAAAGATCAAGAACATTTAAATGACTACAGGATATGCTGTAGGAAAGCATCAGGCTACTCAGGTCAATCCTTGTTAGAAACAAACAGTTCCCAAACAGTATATGATGAAATGTTATTTTTATGTTGGAAACTTCAGCAGTTAACAAGAACACAAACAAATTAGTTTCAACTTCCACATACCATTAGTCATTTTGTGCTTCAATCGAAACTCCAGATTCTGTTTACCATGTAAAAATGAAGTCCATAAACACAGTTAGGCTTTAATTACTTAGGTCTAAAATCCTCCAGCAGTCACAGTGAAGATGCAATTTCTTGTTAAAATTCCTCCAGTTGGAAGGACAGTCTGAGAGGTCCCACAGTCCTCCCAACATTTTCTACCCCCAACTTGAGGGTCACAAAGCTCCAGCACAAGGGAGAGAGTGGGTGACCAAGGCAGGAGATGGCAGGAATTGATTCGATCAGTTTTACTGCTGATGCTCCTCAACCATGCTCTCCATTCCCCTGCCACTCCGCTCTTCTCCAAGCAACGGATAGGCTTGTGCTGCTGAGAATCAATCAGCTACGTAAATTTGTAACAAACTACCATGGCAATAAACACACCAAATGTTCACATCATTGATGCTTCCATTCAAGGCATTATTATCCTGGTGTAATTCTTCCACAGGACAAGGGATGGTGCAAGGCATGGGGAACAGCAGGTCAGAGCTATATTTCAAAGTGCATTATTTCGTAAGGCTGAAATAAGCACAAAGAAGGTGTACTAGACCAGCAAAAACAAAGTTACCCTTGGGAAAGGTCTCTCAGACCCTTAACAGGCAAAGGCCTGTAATTTTTTCCATTTGCCTTTCAGATTGAATTACAAATCCATCACATTTGGAGGATTAACTTCAGAGGAGAGGAAAAAAAAAAAATCAGACATGAACCTTCAATATGTCACAGATTAAGTAGTATAAAAACATTACAGTTTCACTGAGATTGTCCTAAAGTTTTTAGTACGACTAATTGTTCAAACAAAAGACTTCAGAAAATAAGTTTGATCTTCTCCGATCAAAATGGTTTTCACTTGAAAGGCTTCCTCAGTCTTTTTTTTTTTTTTTAAACAAAGACATGGGGAAGAAAAGCATTTCAGATTCAAGACAATATTTTGATTTAGTCAAATTAAATATTTAGAACACCTTTACAAAAAGGGTTAGAACTTTCTACTTAGCCAAATATTTTTAAAGGTTCAACTCAAGTTGCAGTTGTTTTACTTCCCAGATTTTCAGAGCTACAAAAAATTTGCTCTGTTCTATTGTTCTCCCGGCCTTAGTTCAACCATTATTATTTGTATTCTATTTTCTACAGCTAATCCCACACAAGACAGAGGATCCAAGGAATAAGAGACATATGTAGTGAAAGCAAACAGGAAAACTGTCCTGTCATCCACCTGGATATTCTTCTGATTAGACGAAGCACAGGCAAAATGGCAAAAGCTCAGTCCAGGGATGGCCCTTTATTTGTATTAAAAGGCACTGAATAACTACATACAGTCCAGTGCTGGGGATTTTATACATGCCACTGTGGATCACTTATTAAACAGCCAATTCGGATGAGAGGGAGGTAGGGAAGAAAAATCTCAGAAAGCAAAGCATCAAAGCAGCCATTAGTCATACAGCCTTTATAGAATAGCAAAAATACCACAGAGCAACTGCCACTTTGGCAAGTTTGCAACAAACGCATCTAAACACTGAAGAGCTGTCTGCTTGCAAGCCTCTGAGACATTGGTAGACTGGATGATAGGGAGAGCAGCAGCATTCAGGGAAACAACATCCACGGCTCCCTGCAAGTGAAAAGTTTTTCAACAGATTGCTCTACAACAGAAACATCCAGGTCTTGTCACAGCCATTACAGAAGTTCTACAGTGGCTGAAAAGCTCTAGTAAACATATGGATAAACAGTGGGTCTTTATACCAGCGCAGTTAGCGCCCAGAATTGAGCTGGACTACAGATGCTTTTCTTCTCATAGCAAAGCAACAGTTTTCTCACCTAAATAGAGGCGCTCAGATTTTTATCCAAAAAGATTTTTCTTTTTCTATTTTCCTTTTTCCACTTAAAAATAGGCAAGAACATTTTGTGATAAACTACTCCATTCAGAACAGACTCTGAACAACTCCACAGACATTGCTAAAAGCCATTTGCCATCATCTTGTAGGACAGGAGCTCCTGCTTAGCAGTTGAGGGAACTCTACATTCCCCCCCGGTAGCGGTGACTTGTAGGACTGCAAACTGTACACTTGTAGGTGGCCAGCGATTTATCACTGTATAGGAAACACTACAGAAAAGCCAGCACTTCCAGAGCAGCATGTGGTTCTGAACAGCTTTTGTGGAAGACTCCTGTTTTTAGGGAGTCACGCAGTATGGCAAAGCAAGCTGCTGCTTTGAGGCATAAATCAAATGTTTTGTTAATGCTAGTTTTGCTTTCACCCACTTCCTCTAGTTCAGTCTGGCCTCAGTCCAAGCCCTGCTGAAGTCAAAGGGTCTGATGCCCATCACTTTCTGTTCCTGTTGTCTTGAAAGGAAGTTCCTGCATGGAAACTACCATCTAAGCCTACCTCTGACTTGTTTTTTCATGTTAAGTCCCTTGGTGGATTCTTTTTAGAAAAGTTTTTTTGTCTCACAATGCAAGAAAACTTACTCCCTTTCAACGCAGAATAAATTAACTAGGAATGAAAGGAGATGCACCAAGTGTGTCCGCATCAGCGGTCAGAGGGAGAAGCTAGCACACAGTATCATAGCTCTCTGCATACTCACATCCCATGCAGGCAGGCCTTTCAGTGAAGCCTCTCCTCTTCAGGAAAGAGACACACTTCTCAGATTTTACTCCACAAAGACCTTTTCCAGATAAATTTTACCGGATCACTCTCACTTTAAGCCTGACACAAGGGTAAACTTGTACGTGAACTTTGTATCTTGGCTGTAGGAGTGAATAATGGAGAAAGCTGTTATGTCAATTTGAAGATAGACTCAACAGCCCAAAACAATCACAAGTTTTGTTCTTTGCTTACTATACACATTTGGAGAACAGCAACCACACCACAGCAAAACTGACAGTATTAATGCCACTTGGCAGTAACACTATAACAGTGCTGAGTATCAGGAAATACTCCATGCACAGTAGGGCTGAACTAAAGCATAGAGACAGCAACTAAAAATTGAAAATAAAGAAAATTATCCCCCTACACCACAGGCAAGGAGTTCAGTATCCACTGACTGTGCTTAGAAGAAATGCCATTCCCATTCTTCTACACATATTTAATTCTCTGAGTTCACATGCCTGGAAAACAAAGAAATGAACCATTTTGCAAGTATATGGAAGATGACCAAGTACAGCCTGGTTTTCCCCATTAAATTTCTTACAAGTTTCACTGCTTTAAATATAAAATCTAAATATTCCAGAATGTGTGACATAAAATTAAGGTTCAGTTTTTGAAGATTTAAAATGAAATAATCAAGTGTGATCTCTAGTCTCTCACCAATTTGGCATAATGTTACAGATTATCTGCACAGTCTGCAACTTCTTATGCTGTTGGCTGGGCTTGATCTCCTCAAAGTCAGATGAAGAATTCAATACAGAACACATTAGCATCAAATTCCATTTTGAACTTAATTTTCCTCCCTATCTTCCCACACAGCCCCCCCCCCTCCCCAAAATCCAAGATACTCAGATCTAAGACTTTGATTCAACTGCTAGAAGCTCATGGGCAATTGGTACAAGTCAAAATAACTTAAATCCTGTTAACTTCATTGATCTCATGCACATCCAGCTTATAAACAGCTTGCTACTTCAGCCATATGCAGTTTTATTTATTGTTGAGTCCTTTGGACTTTCTTTAATCAAGACAGTCTATCAGAAATCCTTCAGTGGCCTATTACAACTTTTAATGATTAAAACTAGTGAGATAAACAATGCTTATTTTCAGAGAGAGTAGTGATCATTGATCCTTTTTGTAGGCTGTAGTATTAACTGCTCACTTGAAGGAAGAGGCTGCAAGTTGTGAGGAAATTAAGTGTTTCCTGCTTAATTTGTGAAGCTGATGTCTGTATTGTGACCCACAGATAAGTAGTGCATAAAAATAAAAATTCACTGACAAGCTTTAGTAAGTACTTCCCTGTTTTCCTGTCCACTGAATAAGAGCTATTGTTTCTGCTTATAGACCTGGTTTATAGCTTTCAGCTCCTCTTTTAAATCACGCTATGAAGTCAGAGTAAGAGCTGCCAAGTACTCCTGTACTACTTGATGAGTAAAACATATATTCCAAGTAATTCACCTCAGAGACAAGCATCAGCATCACTTCTTCTCTAACCACTGACATAACTTTTAATTGGTACCAAGGGGCTCTGTAAAAAGCACTTTGTTTTTTCCTTCACTGGAAGTTAAAAGTGCTATTGTATTATGGTGCCAGACATGAAAAACAAACCCATCTTAACCATTCCTGCCATCTGTTACTATTCCAGGACACCAACCTGAGTCACAATAAGATACTGAAAAAGCTGTTAACCAGAATTAAAAGCAATAATCTCAATCTGTCATAACTTTACAAGCAAGTTTTAGGCCCATGGTTGAAAACTACTCCATTAACATTAAAAGCACTTATACATAAAACTGTTGTATATATGTTTTTAGTGACACACATTTACATGCGACAGTGAAAATTTCAAATACTGAAAAATGCTGAATTGGATTAAAGATACGTTGTTTCGTAATTGTAAAATTCCTTCTTGTGAGTGCAACAGATGCAACATTTGCTTAAGAGCAAAACTATACCCTTAGTTTGGATTAATTTGATAAATTAAGACAGCAACATCATCAAAAAGGCGATCCAACCTCTTTACCACACTTTGCTTTACTCTGTGCATTCATGCAGCGACCTGACTGAAGTCAAGTTGTTTTTTGATGTAGTACTGATTTTCAATTAGAGCAGGAAAATTCTGGGGTTCACCAGCTTTCTCTAAACTAGCCCTTCCTGTAAACAGAAAGAACCATGTCTGGAAAAAAAATATATATATCTTTGCTTCTCCTATACAGTCCTTCTCAAATTCTGCTTTCTGGCTTGAAATTTGCATTCTAATTTTCACACTTTCAATCAAGACTTTCATTTTCTATGCCTCAGAATTTCAGTCTGTAACACAAAATAAGTTATTAAAGACACCTGATCTAGCCAGAAAAGATCAAATTGCTTTACATTTTAAACTTCATTACTTTGAAGCTTCAGCATAGCTTCCTTTTATGTACACACAATATGAAGTGCAGATGTATTTTAGAGCACAAAGACCTGCATATGAATTTACTAAGCTAGGAAATATATAAGTATGAAATCTAGGAATTTATTAAATGCAATCAGAACCCATCTTCTGGAAACAATGACAATTGACATATTAGTTCAAAAGACAATCTGATTAAAAGACCAGGCTCAGTAACTTGCTGAACAAAAGTTAATTTGTACTTGTTACATTGGTTCTTAGACAAATTCCTAGCAGTTCACAAAGCAAGTGATGTGCTTACAAAGTGGGATTGGGGTGAAGGGTCCATCACCACAATAAGTCTCACACAGCCATCAGTTACCAAACTGAGCAAAGAGATACCACATCCACTCTATTTTCTAAGAGAACAGTTTATCACTGAGAAGCCTTCAAATATCAGAAAATTTAAGGCATCATCCTCTCAGCAGTACTGCACTTAAAGCACCACAAGCTCTCAGGCTATGGTTTTTGTAATGCTGGTACATGCATGGAACATGGGAATGTAGAGGTGCAAGACAAGGCTCCCCAATGGTCAGAAAAGCTGCCTGACTCCAGACCCTCCCCACTGTCCTATAAGATTATTTCTACTTCAGCAGAGAGAAGGAGATAGCTCTTGGATGCCTCACCAAGTCCTTCCAACAAATTTGAATTGTGGTCACAGATGCAGCTGCCTACAAAGAAGCCATTCAGTGGTGGTCTTCCTGCAGCTCTACACATCCTCAACATCATTCTCTCTGTAAAGTTTAGTTTTGGATGGATTAATTTAACACAGAAATCACAAGCAACCTTTTAGCAAGCAAGCTACTAAAGCAGAAGTGAGAATAGTCTCACCTACTGAAGTAACGCTAGTACATCAGAAGAGCTGAAAAGGAGACCAACTTCCCCAATATACAGTTTGTTGATGTAAAGATGTAGGTGATGGCAGAGTTTGTCCTTCAGGGGCCATCTACTAATCTAGGTCAGCATGAGGTACCTTTATACTGGGGTAGTTTCATTCATGCATTGGGGGAATAGAGGGCTGAAAGGCATCAAGTACTTTTGACAGGGGTATGGGGGAATCACACTCCCAAGCCAAAATAGTAAGAGTTGTTAAGGTCATACACAGGCCAGTATGCAAAAGCTAAGATCCTAGTCACACTGACACAGGCATTGCTTGACTTATTTCTCAATATTCTAGACTTTAGCCCCATTATCAGGGATGTCTTATACTTAAAATGGTAAACAGGAGGAAGTTCAGCATAAATGAGTGTTGAGCTGAACTCTGAGCCTGTTATTTCTCCATCTTTATGAAAGCAAACTTAAATGTCATAGCTTTCAGTAAAGCCTGACAGCAAACCCTCAAGCAATGCTACAGGTCTATAGGCCTTCATGCCAAGACACTCCATTTAGAGGTTGTAATTCCACATGAAAATTCTCAGCTTCTGAAATTCACTCCTCCAGTGTGCAACATTAATCAATTGTTTGCAGTGCTCTAGAGGTATTTTTAAGCAACAGAATTCATGCAAGAAATCTACTTAGACTTTTCAAAGTTTTCTTTTGTGGAAGTATTAAATATTTAAAGACTCTATTCAAAAAGATTTTTTAATATAAATAGGTATAAGAAATGTTTCCTTTGTGATGGCATAGTATTTTGCCGTGTTATGAAGCAATTTTTATATTGTATGATTTTATATAATAGTTTCAACTGATCTTGAAAGCCATCAAAGGGAGAAACAAGAACCAAAACAGGAACTTTAGCTAAGAAGAAAGAGTCAACAGCACAGAACAGAAGCAGATGATTCATGCTGTAAGCTACTATAACGTAAATAATTAAGCTTCAACAATCCTGAGATGTGGCAGAGTATCACCACCCCTATTTAATATGTTAATCATGGTATTTATGTTCCACTACAGAGTCATAATGTAATTACAAATTCCCAGACAGCAGCCTCAGTGCACATTTCATAAGGCCTGAAGTATTTGCCTGTCCATTCTGCACACTATGCTACTGATAAAAAGCAGTCTTCTGCCCTCACTGTGATTAGACCTCTTATGCTAACCCTGTACCTTGTATCTTTCAAGTGCCACGCAGCAGCGCCCAACTTTTTGATGAATACAAAAAAAAATACATGAATATACACACATGTCCCACCACACTCAACAATACCAGTAAGTCTTTGGACAAGGAAAGCAAGGATTTCAAGGGCTACGAATAGGATCTCTCTTTCCCGCAGCAGCCACTCTCAGCCAAATGATTTTGCTTGAAGCATGAGGGGAAGAGACTGAAGGGAGCAAGATGTGGCATCAACTTTACAACAAGATGTTACTGGGACTCTCCCCTCCCTTCTCTCAGCATCTATCTACCTCCCAAAACCCACAGATCTCGGGTACACAGTAGCTCTGCCTCTTTGCTGACAATGGGAGGGCACATGAACTGTCTCTGCTGATAGCAGAGGAAAATAACCAGGTGATATCATAAGCCAGAGAGGGGATGAGGACAGAGGTGTCACAGCATGGTGATAAAGGGTGGTTCAGACCACGGCACAGAATTAGTATCATTGATACTATGATAGCAATGTGTAACAACCGACATGCCAGAATAATTAGGTGTCACGCTTACAGTTACAACACTACCACAGGTTTGATATCCTGGCCAACACTGACCACACATTGCAGAAGGTATCTGCAGTACGTTACCAAAATAAGCTTCAGGGCTATCAGAGGAGTTAATGGAGGGACCCAAATCTCAAATCACTAAAATTGGAAAATTTGATGTGCCTGCTTTGCTCATTCCGTCCTAAGTTCACCTTCTACAAAGTTGAAACAGTAGATGTTCAATCCAGATATCATCCAAGATGGCTGTGAATTAAACACCTTCTCCTTCCTACCACTCCCTACATAGACCAGGGCATGAAACTCAGATGCAGACTACAAGCTTGATTCTAATCAAACCAAGGGAATACTAGGAAAGTGTCCTCTCCCCTTACTATGCCTCCCAGTGAGAGGAGGCATTACCTCCCCTGCAAAATCAGGTACAGCATGGGTGAAGAGGCAGATGTTCCCCAACACATACAAAGGAACTGTTGACCATTTTGTGAAAACCTATGAACAAATATGGTTCCAATTTTTCTGCAAGGGGACCACACCAGCACTTGTAGCCAACGTTGGGGAGCCCTCTGTTCTGTCCACGTGCTATGGGTTTTGCCAACAAGTTGCAAAGAGAATTGTTGGAGCAGACAGGAAAACAAAGCTCCGGTTAGTAACAGAAGCCTGTTCCATATTTAAAACAAGGAAAAAAAAAAATCACACAACTGCTATTTGCAAATGTGGTACAACGGAGGTCCGTGCCCCCCCTCTGCCAACATGCTGTGCAGTATGCTTTGGAATACAGACTTTGGTGGAGGAGACGGCGTACAGACACAACAGAGCAGACCCCCTGTCACTTCAGGCAGCTGGAATATTCAAGACCTGGAACATTTTACCAAAGGGACTAAACACTGCAGCCTCCAGAAATCCGAAAAAAAAGTAGTACTGCCCACGCTGCGCCTCAGCGAGACGCAGGATAAAAGAAAATGCCCCCCCCCGAACCTCCCTGCCCTCAGACCACCGGTTCCTCAGAGCAGCCCCGCTCGGCCGGGCTAAGCCCAAACCCCTCAGAGAGGGGGCCACCGGCAGCACCGGCCTCCCCGCCCGGATCTCCCCTCACCGCCGGCCCGGCTCCGCTGAGGAGAACCCGGCGGGGAAGGGCAACCGCCCGCCTCTCCGTGAGGGAAGGCGGGAGCTCCTACCTGCTGCCTGAGGTAACGCGTCAGGTAACGGGCGGGAGGCGGCTCGGCGGCGGCCCGGTGGCGGCGGGGAGGGGTGGGCAGGGCGGCGGGACCGCCGAGGGGCAGGAGGAGAAGGAGGAGCCGCAGCATGGCCTAAGAGGACCGGAGGCCGCCCGCCGCCCCGCCGCTTTATAGCGGCCCCGCGGGCTGCCCCGGGCCGGGCCGGGCCGGGCCGGCCCCCGCGGGGAGCGGCGGGCGGCGGGACCCAGCGGAGGAAGGCGGCGCCGCGCGTGCGCCTCTGGGCTAAGGCGGTGCTAGGCGACTCCCCCGCCCCACCCCTCCCTTCTCGAAGTGGGAGGGGTTATCGCACGTGGAGGGGGTGGGCACTAAGTAGCGGGGCTTTCTGACTGGCTGCGGAGGCCAGGATCGCTCGCGCGCGCTTTCGCGGTTGGCTGCGGCGGCTTGGAAGGGGCGTCCTGTGAGGAGACGGCGAGTGGCTGCTTGAAGCACGTGGTCCGCCCTGCGGGTCGCCGGGTGCCCGCGTGAGAACGAGGCTGACGCCCTCGCTTTGTTATTGGGCAAGTGGGGCGGCCCTGCCGCCGGGCTGCGTCACGATTGGGTGAGCGCAGCCTCGTCCCCGCCCCCAGCAACGGCCCGCGGCAACCGCCATCTTCGGTCTTCCGGGTTCTCCTCAGAGCTGGGACGGCTCCGGCCGCGGTTGCGGTTTCCCGGGGCCAGCGCTGAGGCGATGGTGGGCGCGGCCGGGGTAATCGCCTTTCTGCGGGCCGAGGGCAGCCCTTGCCCTTCGCCGTGTCCCTTCAGCGCGGTCCCTGGGGCGGGAGACGACGTATAACGGCGCTGAAATCGGCAGGTCGGTAAGAACGGTAATGCTTCAGGAACTGAAGCGCTTCCTTGGGGGTTGAGCCAAGCTTAAAGCGCCCAGGCCGAGCGACGGGGAGGGGGGGGTGAAGCTAGGCCGCTCCGCCTGGCCTTCAGCGGCGAGCTGGGCCTGGCTGCTGGCTGTCGGCCTCCGGGGGCGTCTCGGGGCCGGAGTGGGCGAGGAGGTTGCTGGTTAAGGGGTGAAAATTGCAGTGTGAGACCTGTTACAACTCTTCTTGTGCGTTTCGGGTTTTGCTTTTTTTTTTTTTTGTTAGGGAGAGTTTAAGACAATGAGCCCGCTGGAGGGCAGCAGGCACTGATGGAAAACTCGGTGAGACTTCAGGGCTGTTGAAGGGCAGCGCTCTTAAAAAAAAAAAAAAAAAAGTAAAGCAGATCTGTTTGTACAGTCCTTTTTTAACTTATGTGCTATATTTCTGCCAAAGGGAAATAGAGGTGTAGAACTTGAGTCTGTTTGCTCTAAAAGGAACTCTTACCAGAAGCAGTGTGAATACGCACATGCTATGCTTTATCTCCCATATTCTAGTGGAATACTTGAAGTATTTGCTGTGTTTTCTGGGGTGTGTGTGGGGGGGTTATTTCATTAAAAACTGCAGACAACAGTATACTTTGTTTATATAGTTCTAAGTTGAAAACCAGTTGGAATGCGAAGCACCTGCTGGTTTCTCCAAGTTCCACTTTCTTGGACAATGACAAAATCAGACTTAATGTTATTATTTCTTTTCTATATATTGGTATGTTTTCCATGTACTTTCTACTGGTATCTTGTACTGTAACTAAAATAAAATAGTTCTGTTTTGGCAGGAATTGAAGGCATGCACCATTTAATATATTAAGTCAAATGAGTCTCTTGTTAATACATGTTCAGAAGACAGATTTTTTTTTCATTTTTGTTGGCCCCCCCAGTAAAGCTTTTACCTTTTCCTGCCTCTGTCTTCCTCACGTTTTCCTCGCCTTTCTGCCAAGGGCAATATTGGGATAGCTGATTGATTGGGGGTTTTTTTCCCTTCTTCTCTGAACTACTCAGAGTAATTAGTTTAGCCACTCACATTTTTCTAGTACTCATGTTACAGAGATTGTTTTTACCAGAACGTTGAGAACGGTGCCCCTGAGGGCAAAGGGATAGCCTGTAAGTTGAACTTTTTTTAGTGGCAAAATACTAACAAAACATCATTGTTGATTAATGAATGGTTTTAGCATGTAAAAGCTGTACTTGAGTCTCCTTTATCTCCTTGGCCTTCTGCCTCCCTGAGGGAGTTCTGGGATGAAGATGTGAATTCAATTCCTATTCTGAGTTTATTCGGCAGCTTACATTGAGAAGAGTTGTATATTTAGCTATTACTGTGATAACAGTGCTTGTGCAAAGAAGGATTCTTAAGGTGTCCTTTAATTCAGCTGTAGAGAAGATTCTGGTCATTTAAGTTGCAACTGAATGATTTGAGGTCCTTTAGAGTATTTTTGTCTACATGTTTCTAGCATCTGCTGAGAAAAATGTTAACTTTCTAAAATAGGGGACATTTCCTAAAAACTGATATTTTGGAAAGTATATTGACAGTAAAGGCAAGATAATTCTGCAGGAAAGTAATACTGAATAAAAATAAATTAGTTCCTCTTTATTTAAACATTCAGTTCATTTATTTGTCATATCCATATGGCCTCTTTCCTGAAATCAATGGTAAATACTGTAGAGCTGTTCCTTTGGCTCAAAGGGCATGAATATAGTTGCTATTGCGAGCCCTTCTGAGATTTTTGGGGCATCTTCTCCTTTCAAAGTCATTGGTATTGAAGGCGTTTGCAGAATTACAAGTGTAGAATCGTTTCATTTTTTAACCCCATGTTGTGACTTCATTCTAAATTAAGGAAAAAAAACAGAAACCAATTTGCTGCAGTGCTGTGCTCAAGGATAGTTCTAATAAAGATTCCCTAAATATTTAGTGGGATTTTGCATGATTGATCTGCAGTAGTATGCAAATATCATGAACACATAGAATCATAGAATCATTTAGGTTGGAAAAGAACCTTAAGGTCATCGAGTCCAACTGTAAAGCTAATGCTGCCAAGTCTACCACTAAACCATGTCCCTAAGCGCCATGTCTACAGTCTTTTAAATACCACCAGGGTTGGTGACTCAACCACTTCCCTGGGCAGCCTGTTGCTTCTTATTACATATCTTCATTATTTTTTTTAAAGGGTTAATTAAGGGTAATAATAGATGTTGCCTCAGTTGGATTACCATTTTCAAACAGAGATCATAGTTTCCTGAAGGCTGCCTTTCAAAATGTTCAAAAAACCCAGCTAAAAGCAGTTAATGTTAACATCTCAAGAAATGAGAACTCTTTGGACTGTTTTGACTTACTTGTTTCAGGTGATACGGTGAGCACATGAATAGCGTGAGAGGACTCTTGGCTGCCTCTGTAATTTCCGTCCAGAACTCCTGCTTCATCTATCCTGCCTGTCAAAACTGCTTTTCTAGGCTGATACTGGATTCTAGGAGGTATGTCCTGTTTTGGGGATTGTTAATTGTAACAGTCAGAGGCCTTGGGAATCTCTGTTAGCTGAACACAAGTTGAAACAAATTGGTGAAAATCCAGCCATTGTAGAAATAAGTGCTAATTTCAGATATTTATGTTACTTACCACTATTTAGATCTCTTTGTATTTCAGTAGGGGCTTGGAGGTTGTTACGGATCAAGAGTTCTATTGCGTTCAGTGCCATGCAGTATCGAAGAACAGTTTAGGAGAATAAATTGTGTGTTAATAGCTTCCAAGTGCATCCCCTGCAGTCTAGTTCTTCAGTGCTTTTCCTAAGTTGGAAAGCATTGGTTGAAAGCCCTGCAAATCAAGGCCTAATTTTTTTTCATTTCTTCTCATTTTATGTGTGCAATGCATCAGGTAGTCCTGTATGACTCTTCCACTTACTGTGTGTCCAGAAAGGTATGGGATTTCCTTTTTAATCCCACTGCTATGTGAAATCTGTGACACACAGAAGAACAGTACATCAGTGAATGTCAGCACATTGCTGACCTTACAAAGCAAGAATATCTGTTGTTTATTTCTGTTGAAGCAAATGATAACAGTGCTATTTCCTGATGATTTTTTAAATCTGGGTATTATATTAAAGCTGCAGGAAGAAAAATCCAAAACCAGAACAAAACGCAAAAAATGGGTGTGCAAATAATTCAGAATTACTCCCCAGCGGGTAAAAGCCCACTGTCTTTCTCCAACTTCACAACAGGCTAGCATTTAATAAATCAGTAAAAGAAGCCAGAGGGATTCTGTCATGATACAGACACCTTGCTGAGTCTGTGGTGAGATTAATGCCTCAAGGAGTAAAGAATAAGAAAGAATCTTATAGTTTGTAATGGAATATTTGATACATTATAGTAGTAATACTTAGGGCTGCAGATAAGTTCTTACCTCAGCAGTGATTAACAGTTCATGTGTTCAATCTTTTTTTATCCTTTTACTGTCTTGTCAGGTTTAACTGTGTAAAATGTGGCTGCACAGGTGAAGCTAAAGATGCAAGCTACAGATATAGATTGTCCCTAAAGATTGCTGACACTAATGATTTATTTGACATTACCGTGTTTGGAAGTTGCTTAGATCCGTTCTTTGGGGTCACCGCAGAAAATCTGCAGAGGTAAGGAATGGATTGTTTCTAACTATACAGCTGCTGCTTTTTCTTCAGCTTAAAAAAATTGAGATGAGCTTGGATGGTGGGGAGACGAGTGGGAAGAAGCTGCTAAAGTGCTCCCTTCCAGCATTTCCTTGGTACCCATCACCTTGAGAAAAGTTTGGTGTCTTCCTGAAATCTGGAAATTTTGAGATGGATTACTTCTATGTAGTAGAAGAGATCCTCCACTCATCTACTGAAGGCAGCTACAGCTACCTGCTAAGTGAGCGTCACAGTTTGGTTGGTTGGGCTTCTTCCTTGTGTCCTTCCTCCTTTATTTGAGATGATTGAATTTCCTTTGTCTAATATCACATTACTAAGTAAGTTGGCTTTTCCAGAGATTTAGACATAATTTTTCCTCAAGATTTTAGAAGAAGAATCTCAAGGTAAAGATAGAGCCCTTGGGTTTTGTTTTCTTTAACAGTTTGGATTAAAAAAAAAAAAAAAGTGTGCACCTTATGACTTTTCTTCAATGTGACGAGATTTTCCTTTAGAAAGGAGGGTTTTCTAAGAAAGCCTGTTAGTCCTCAGAGCCTGACCACCCACATTATAAGCTGCAGACTTTCTGACATGGGAAACTGCCAGGATGGGCTATTCAGATACATTCACTGATTCTTTCTCTATTCTGTTATTTTCCAATGCCTTGTGTTATCACTGGGTCAAAGATGAACACTTTTTAAATCCCATATTAGCATCATTAATAACATACTCCTGGCAGGCATTCTACACTAGACTGCTGTACTGCTGTCAGCTGTGAAAAAACAGAGTTATTTGCATGTCTTAATATGGATATTGCTGTCGCTGTAAAGATGCGGGCAGAAAGGCTGTTTAAGCAATAGCAGCATATTGAGAGCATTATACAGTGTTGATACAAAAATCACAGCCACACAGGGAAGACCTGAAAGTCGTGTGTATATTAAACCTATTCAGAGTGGTTGTTTTGTTTCCTCCTTTTTCACTAAGAAATTAAGTGAACTAAACAATCAAATTTATAGGTTTGTGGTTTCCTGTTTTCATTCTGTGTTTAGTTTAAGCTATCACAGTATCTTCTCTTTAATATGTGTCCTACCTATGCTACAGCTAAAATGCTATATAAGCCTTCCTCTGTTGGTCCAATACTTCTGTATGTTTTTACTCAAGGTGTATGCAAGACTTCAATCAGCTGTCAGGAGAAACAAACACAGATGCACCTCCAGGAGTGTTAGTTCAAGCAGTGGAAACCTGTTTCATTGGAAAAAGATTTATATTTGGAGTGAAGGTAACTTTTAATCCACATTACTCTCTTACAATGAGTTTTTTCATTAGCTTGTAGCCAGTCAGAGGCATAGACTGAGTTACCAAAGCATCATGTACAACATCTTTTGGGAATTTGAGAAAATTTAGGGCTAGGACATGGGAAGAATTCTGCTCCTCTTCCCCTGACTCCTGTGTTATTTTAAATGAATCGCATCCAAAAGCCATCTTGAATGGCAGTAGTCAGCTTGACAGCCTGTCAGGGCTGCTTCTCAGAGAGCCTGAGCAGTGCCAGCTCCTGTGCATATCAGTAACAGCTTGGAGTCTGTGAAAAACCATGTACAGTTCAAGCAAGAAACAGACTGTCTTTTCAAGCACTGTCCTACCTTTCCCATGCTGCATAGTCTCCTGGTGTCTGACATGTAAGGAGAAACGCATCCCCTTGCAACATTTTAATACTTCTGGATTTAAGAGCATGTTTAAAAATGTTGATAAAAGTACAGCTGTTCAACATATGCATCTGTGGCTCTTTTATGTGTTTAACAGACTTTGAAATATTAGTTCTTAGTAATATTTCCATAGAAGCAGTCTTCTAAGTTCTCTTCAAGTGGTGCTTGTGTGAGTCGTTATGAAGTCTGTGAGCTAAATCCTACCTGGCAGGAGGTTTTCCTCTCCCACAGGTACCATGAGGTTTGTATCTGAGCTGAGAATTTCCTAATGCATAGCATCTTAAGTCATGGAAGTTCGAGGATTTAATGGATTAACTTTATTTAACTGGAACCCATTCACCAAATGCACACAGCATGGGAAACAAACAGGAGGGGCTGGAAGCTATTGTGCAGCAGGAAAACTATGACATAGTTGCCATCACGGAAACATGATGGGGTGGCTTGCACAACTGAAGTGCTGCAAGGGATGGCTGTAAACTCTTCAGAAGGATAGGCAAGGAATGAGAGGTGATGGGGTACCCCTGTATGCTAGGGAGTGTTTTGATTGTCTAGAGCTTAATGATGGTGATGATAGGGTTGAGTGTTTATGCGTAAGAATTGGGGGGAAAGCCAACAAGGCAGATATCATGGTGGGAGTCTGTTATACACCACCCAACTAGGATGAAGAGGCAGATGAAATATTCTATGAGCAGCTGGGAGAAGTCTCGCAATCGCTAGCCCTTGTTCTTGTGGGGGACTTCAACTTACCAGATGGCCGCTGGAAATACAATACAGCAGAGAGGAAACAGGCCAGGAGGTTCCTGGAGTGTGTGGAAGCTAACTTCCTGACACAGCTGGTGAGTGAGCCAACTAGGAAAGGTGTCCAGCTGGACCTGTTTTTTGCAAACAAAGGACTTGTGGGTGATGTGATAGTTGGTGGCTGTCTTGGGCATAGCGATCACAAAATAAGAGTTTTCAATTCTTTGAGAAGTAAGGAGGGGCTCAGCAGAACTGCTACCTTGATCTTCTGGAGGGCAGACTTTGGCCTGTTCAGGAGCCTGGTTAACAGAGTCCCTTGGGAGGCAGTCGTGAAGGGCAAAGGAGTCCAGGAAGGCTGGACATCCTTCAAGAAGGAAATCCTAAAGGTGCATGAGCAGGCTGTCCCCATGTGCCAAAAGACAAGCTGGCGGGGAAGAAGCCTGGCCTGGCTGAACAGCTTTGGCTGGAACTAAGGAAAAAAAGGAGAGTTTATGAATTTCGGAAGAAGGGGCAGGCAACTCGGGAGGACTACAGGGATGTTGTGAGGTTATGCTGGGAGAAAATTAGAAGGGCCAAGGCCCAGCTAGAACTTAATCTGGTTACTGCCATAAAAGACAATAAAAAAATGTTCCTATTAGCAAGAAAAGGAGGGCTAAGGAGAATCTCCATCCTTTATTGGATGCGGGGGAAACATAGTGACAAAGGATGAGGAAAAAGCTGAGGTACTTAGTGCCTTCTTTGCCTTAGTCTTTAATAGTAAGGCCAGTTGTTCTCAGAATACCCAGCTCACTGAGCTTGAAGACAGGGGTGAGGAGCAGGATGAAGCCCCCATAATCCAAGGGGAAATGGTTAGCAACCTGCTACACCACTTAGACACAGAAAAGTCTATAGGGCCAGATGGGATGCACACAAGGGTACTCGGGGAGCTGGTGGAAGTGCTCCCCAAACCACTTTCGATCAATTATCAGCGGTCCTGGCTAACCAGGGAGGTGCCAGTTGACTGGGAGTCAGCAAATGTGATGCCCATCTACAAGAAGGGCCGGGGCAACTGCAGGCCTGTCAGTCTGACCTTGGTGCTGGGGAAGGTTATGGAGCAGATCATCTTGAGTGCCATCACGCAGCATGTACAGGACAACCAGGGGATCAGGCCCAGTCAGCATGGGTTTCTGAAAGGCAGGTCCTGCTTGACCAACCTGATCTCCTTCTATGACAAGGTGGCCCACTTAGTGGACGAGGGAAAGGCTGTGAATGTTGTCTACCTAGACTTTAGTAAAGCCTTTGACACCATTTCCCACAGCATTCCCCTGGAGAAACTGGCTGCTCATGGCTTGGACAGGTATACTCTTCACTGGGTAAAAAACTGGCTGGATGGCCGGGCCCAAAAAGTGGTGGTGAATGGAGTTAAATCCAGTTGGTGGCCAGTCACAAGTGGTGTTCCCCAGGGCTCAGTATTGGGGCCAGTTCTGTTTAATATCTTTATCAATGATCCGGATGAGGGGATCAAGTGTACCCTCTGTAAGTTTGCAGATGACACCAAGTTGGGCGGGAGTGTTGATCTGCTGGAGGGCAGGAAGGGCCTACAGAGGGATGTGGACAGGCTGGATCGATGGGCCGAGGGCAGTTGTATGAGGTTCAACAAGGCTCAGTGCTGGGTCCTGCCCTTGGGTCACAGCAACCCCATGCAGCGCTAACAGGCTTGGGGAAGAGTGGCTGGAAAGCTGCCCGGTGGAAAAGGACCTGGGGGTGTTGGTTGACAGCCGGCTGAAGATGAGCCAGCAGTGTGCCCAGGTGGCCAAGAAGGCCAGTAGCATCCTGGCTTGTATCAGGAATCGTGTGGCCAGCAGGACTGGGGAAGTGATCGTTCCCCTGTACTCGGCACTGGTGAGGCCGCACCTCGAGTTCTGTGTTCAGTTTTGGGCCCCTCGCTACAAGAAAGACATGGAGGGGCTGGAGCGTGTCCAGAGAAGGGCAACGAAGCTGGTGAAGGGTCCGGAGCACAAGTCCTATGAGGAGTGGCTGAGGGAACTGGGGTTGTTTAGCCTGGAGAAAAGGAGGCTGAGGGGAGACCTGATCGCTCTCTACAACTACCTGAAAGGAGGTTGTAGTGAGGTGGGTGCTGGTCTCTTCTGTCAGGTGGCTGGAGATAGGATGAGACGAAATGGCCTCAAGTTGCGGCAGGGGAAGTTTAGATTGGCTATTAGGAAAAATTTCTTCCCCAAAAGGGTTGTCACACATTGGAACAGGCTGCCCAGGGAAGTGGTTAAATCACCATCCCTGGAGGTATTTAAAAGATGTGTAGGCGTGGTGCTTAGGGACATGGTCTAGTGGTAGACTTGGCAATGCTAGGTTAACAGTTGGAATTTAAGACCTTAATTTCTAAAGGTCTTTTCCAACCTAAGTGATTCTATGGTTCTATGACCACGTCTCTATGTCTGGTGCCTTTACAAATATAAGTAATTCTACATATCAACAGCATTGTTGCTGCTCATGCACACACAAGGACTGAAGACACATTTGAAGACCATTTGTTTAGCCTTTGGCTGTAAACATTTCCATATAGTTGTGTTCAGCTATGCATACAGTTGCACTCTGCCAGATAAAACTCAGAATCAACATAACATACTTTTTTAAGACTTACCTAGAAGGATATTGTCCTTAGCTAACAGCCTTCAGCCTCAACCTTTGCATAGACTCAGGAGTTAGGAGGGTTGTTGAATTTGAGACAGCTATATTTGCTTTTTGGCCTCTCTGGCATTGCCAGACCTTGAGGGGGAGGAGGAAAAGGGTTTTTCCACTTTCAAAACATTGGATAATTCCCTCTGCTTTTAATGTCATTTTTTACCTGAAATTTCTGTGTAGAGAGAAGCAGGTTCTATAAAGGATTGCAGCTGAGGCTCCTTTGAAACACTGCTCTCCAAATAAATCTGAGAAGATAAAGGTTGTAGCTTATTTCCCTTTCACAGAGGTAGCGCATAGAAAATATCATGCTGGCTTTGATAGCTGAGCTGCCAAGTCAGGTATCTGGTACCAGAGGGCTTTCCTTCAAGTACTGCCCAGTGCCTCCTAGATAAAAGAAAAGTGTTGGCCGTAGGCAGTCAGCCATTTGCACAGAACTGCACTGGAGGAAGCCCGGAAGCACCCCGTGCCCTAAAGGGAGGAAGAAATTTTCTGTGAAGTGCTTTCTTAGAATTCTTGGTTGTTTTTCCAGCTCCAAAACTCTGCATAATTGCAACAAGCAAAGAACCTCTCACTGTGATGCCCTTTATAGCCCTTGCCAGTGCTTATTTCCCAGGGCGTACTGCTTTGTGTGACAGACTGTTTTGTATTCTCTTCCCTGCAGATCCTGACAAAAAGTAAGACCTAAATTTAAGCCTGACTTAAAAGACTTGAATTATTTTTTTTTTCTATCACAAAATAAAGCATTGTACTAAGTTTTGAATTTGTTTGGTTTTTTTGGTTTTTTTCCCCCCAGGGTTGTGCAAGTGAAGATGGAGGGCGTTCTGCTGTCAGCAGCATCTTGCAAAACTGTTCCAGAATTAATAGAAGTACAAAAAAGCTTACAGCTTCCCAGATCTTCCTGCCAAACGCTGCTGTTACTGGCTTTACTGTTATCAGCTACTTTGATCAGCTCCTGCAGTTGGCAAAATTCAGGAGCTGTAATAACAGCTCATACTTACCTGATGCATCTTCAGCTCCAATAGATGAACCTGTCAGTGACCTCAGCAGCTTGTCTAGCCTGAGCAGAAACTCCTATTTTGTTCAGTCTAGTGGCAGAGAAACTTTTTTAGGGTCCTGGCAGCAGTCCTTCAGCCTGACTTCATCTGTTGCTTGGGTAACAACGGAAGACTTTCCCACTCTGGAAGTGGGAAAGCTGGTGAGTGAACAGCATGAACAAGAGGGGAAGCCTGTCTCTGCAGAATTGTGCAGTGTAAGCCTCAACAATCAAACTTTTTGGGATTCACAGTTTTGTAGCTCTTCTGTGAAGGAAGGAAATAAGGAGGAGGATAATGAATTGAGTTCACAGCCTTGTCAGACTGACAGTATCTCTGCAACTGATAAATTAGAGAGAGAATTAGAGAGAGTATGCTCTTCAAAGACAGAGTGTTTACATGGAAACAGTTCCAAGTTGTTACAACATCCCTTGGAATTTGGGGTAAAAAGCATCTACCCAAAGACTAATAGTAGAAATTATTCTTACCCAGAAAAATCCCACAACTCCTTTTTTTACGAGAGAGATGCCTTGGCATCTAATCACATAAATGTAGCTGGAGCATCTCAGACGGACTTTATGCTTTGGGATGAGTTCCCATTCTCAGAAAGCCTAAATGAATTTTTAGCCAGAATAGAAGGTGGCAAGAGTGTTGTAACATCACCCAGCCTTGATGCAGGCAAACAGACCCTTCTTGAAAGTAGCAACTTGGGTGTAAATCTTAACAAATCGTATCCCAGGCAAACCTTACTAGCAGATGATTTGCCTGAAGCAAGCATCTTGGGGAGGTACTTGCCACCATCAGAGAATGGTAGTTGGGAGAACATACTGTTTGCTTGTCTTCAGTCGAATGCAAATCCTCCGAGTGATGAGGTGTCACAATGTGAGTCTTCCTCTAGTGTTTTACCTTCAGCTGACAAGGAATGTGGAGCGTCTTGCTTTATACCTAATCCTCTACCTTTTCTGTCACAGTCCTTGCCAGTTACATTAGAGCCTTCTGTGTCTGAGAGCAGATATGTGCAGCCCAAAGAAGCAAATATGGACATTTCAAAGTCATCTTGGTCTTTTATTAGTCTGCAGTGTACTGCTGAACGTGGAGAAACCTCCTGCTTAAAAAGGAGCAAGGCAGCTACCTGTGTGTGTTCTGCACATGATAGCTGTTTAGCAGGTTGCGAAAATAAAGAAAATTCTTCTTCTACACCAAGCCAAAGAACAGATCTTACATTCACAGGTGCATGGGACTCTGATCCAACAACTCCCAGCAATACAAGAAGGCTGTATAAGAGAGAATTAAAACCATTGACAGAACTGTCAGAAAATACCTTCAAAAGTGTTAACAGGAGAGAGATGCTGTGGAACAGTGTCTTCCCTGAAGGCAGCTACAATGCTTCTGCAGATCTCTTTGATGCAAGTACAAGAGAGGTAGCAAAACCTGTAGAATTCCTAAATAAATCATGTAATTCTTTAATACAGGAAGATACTTTGACAGAAAAGGTCACGGCTCCTGAATTGGTGCTTTATCGTGGAGATGATGTTCTCTGTAACAGTTCAAAACCGAGCTCATCCCTACACAGGTCCCCTCCTGCTTTTAGTAAGCACAGTACACCAGTAACTTACTCCTTTTGTCCTTCAGAATGCAATTCAGTTGGCGCTCAAGACTTTGTTCCTTATTTACAGTCGACCCCTGTGGCAAAACCTTTCCAGAAACTGTGGCCTGTTGGGGAAAGCTCTTCTGGCACTATCTTCACCCCTCAAAATCCCACTAAAATCCATTCCAAATGCAAGCGATCTAGGTCTTCCTTTCAAAACACTCTGTTGCAGCAGCTTACTGGCAGGTTAGTGAAACGTGAAAGGCTGAGTAATGGAGAAGACAAAGAAAGTCATAGCTCTGTTTCACAGCAGTTCCTTAACAGCCAGCCACCTGCCAACTTTGAGGATTGGATCCCTCCATCTGCAAACAAAAGGTTGAAATCAACTGGATCTTTAAACTTAGAAACAGTTAGCTGGGCTGCTGACCTGCAATCGACCTGTGGGCATGCTGGCAGGAACCCTATTTCTGAAAGCAAAGAGACCAGTGAAAATGACGTGTGCTTCCAAAATGAGAGATTAAACCCTGGGGATACAGCCAGGATTCTAACAACTCCTGTATTTGCAGGTGTCACGAAGGCCTTGTTTTTAAACGATACAGTCCTGGAAACTTGTTCTCCTTCAGAAGGCAAGAGTCTCCTCTCAAGTGCAAATTATTCAGGGGATATGTTAGAAGGGGCAGCTGGCTGGTCTCCTGAGTTGTTTTTCCAAGCACGGACCCCTTTTTCCAATAAGCCAAAATACTAAAAACAGATGTTCCTACTCTGTATTCTTTTTAATTATCTTTTAAGACTTTTGGGAAGGAGCCAGTAGAAGAAAATAGCTATTTAACAATTACATTGTTTATACACCTCTTGGCATATGTCTTCCTAAGATGAGTTACGTTTATTTGCAGATCTTTGTACCACAGAGACGGGGGGAAACAGGATTTGCAGTTACTATATTTTATTGTAAATTAAGTCTAGAATGTGCAATAAAAACTTTTGTAAATGTGTGATTATTTAATAGATCTCACTTTATCAAGTACAGGTAGGTGAAGTTTTTTAGTGTACAGTGGTGTCTTTTCACCATAAGAGCAGCCCTGCAGTCCATGTCCACTCCACATTCTTAGCTGATGACTCTCTGTGGAGAAGGGCCAAGTTTTATCAGAGAATTTCAAATACCATGTGGGAGCCTTCTATTTGAGCCTGCTTGGGATCTTATGAGAGAGTTGAGTTGGGTGGAGAGGGCCATCCTGAAAGGCTAGTAGCAGCTCCCAGTTTTCCTGCAGGCTTTTTCAAGTTAAAGACTGCTAGTGGCAGATTCCTGGCAATGTCTTTCCTCTTCCGTGCTTTGGGCTTTTCTATATCCCCCACCCAGAACAGCTGCATTTAAGATCATTGAAGAGAGAAATCTTGGAGCTGCTGCTGCAAGTTTGTAGGTCAGGTCCTGCAGAAGGATGTGGGAACCTGATGCCACAGGATCTCGTCAACCTGAAAATGCTGACTTGTAGAACCAGAAGCAGGCCTGTATCTGCTGTGTTTTTGGGGTTTTTTTTGAGGCATAGAATGAATATGCACCATTTACATTGTGACTGGTGACAAGGAGAGTTTACTTGGTTCATTCTCTGCTACAAGATAGACATTACTATGTTTTTTATGTGTGAGGCCTCACTTAATTTCTAATCCACCTACTTAAGCCCTAGACTCAGTGTTTGTTCAGAAGAGTTTTGTGTCTCTGTATGCAAGGAACAAATTGTATCAATACTGATAACTAAAGCACTTTCAGGTTATAAAGACACCACCTCTGCCTTAGGAAGTCTGAGAGGAAGAAGTTGCTGAAGTTAGTTAAAGAGTATTGTGGGAATGTATCATTTTGTGCTCGTCTTTTTGTTCCTGTGTATTTTATGTACTATCTGTTGTTGGTCACTGTTGGCATCAGGGCTAGAAGGGCTTCTTGTGTGACTCTGAAAGGCTTCCCTAACCCTACATTCACTTGGTCTCACAGGGGCATGCACACAAACCAGCGTGGTAAGGCAGGACCTGCTTGAGACAGCCAATGGAAACCATGTTTGGGATGGATGAAAAAAACCAGACCTTTGGGATTTGAGCTGGAATCTTTGTGTGCCTTCATGTCTCCTCTACAACATAATTAGGTACCTGCTCATTATTTTCAGGACACTCAGGGAAGTACGAGGGCATTTATTTTCACCACCTTGTCCCCTACCTGCTGTTTTTAGGATGGCTCACCCTTACAGAACATACAGGTAGACCTTTTCAGTTTCTCTGTCTCCACTGTAAGTTCTGCGCCTTCTAATCAAATGCATTTCTCACTGAAGGATGGAAGTGACGAGAGTATTTTAAATCAAACAAGCTGCTTCTGCAGCTGAGCAGAGTGTTAATGAGATACAGCCTCTCCTACCAAGGGTACAAGTGTGCTGAGTCTGCAGGCATTCCTGCAGGCTGACCAAAGGAAACGGTTCCTCATGGCTACACAGCAAGTCTGCACAGGTAAATTCACTTTACAGAGAAGTTTCTCCATATTGGTCAGTGTTGTTTGGGTGGTTTTTCCCCTACTTACTGAACAGTTGAGGAAATGGAGGCACATGTTCAAAGAGTTGCCCAACATTAAGAGGGTGTGGAGCCTAGCTCTGGATATCACTGGAAGACCTTAACCAGCAAACCACCCTTTCTCCTTGCTGTCCTACCCAGCAAGATACTCAAGCACAACCCGAAAGTTCTTGCCAGTCTTTAAGGATGCTGCAGTAGGTAGGTGGCGGTGGCAAGAGGCTTGGGGTTTCCTCTTACAGGTCCAAGCCTAGATCCCTGCAGTCCCTGGATCCTAGACATAAGCAGAAGAAAAAGGACCATCCAGTCGTAGCAAAAAAAAAAAAGGGGGGGGGGGCAAAAATAAAGCAGAATTAAACATAATAATTTGATGACCAAAGTAACTTCAAGCATCATACCTGTGAGTGGAGCCACTTGTTAAGTGCTGTGCCAGTGACACCCGCCTAAACCACCGCTGCAGAACATGGCGATGCTGTGCTGTAAGGGGTACACAGCTCCCTATGCGGGGCTTCTTGGCACAGCCAAAGGGCCATGGCAGTAATAGAAGCAGCCATATAGCCTTTATAAGCTGCTGATCATTTCCCCAGCTGAGGTTTAGCCCTGTGCTTGACAGCAAATCTGAGCACCAGAACTGCTTCAGTCGGGATAGTGCAGGGCTCTAGGGTGAGCCCAGGTGAACAAGCCTGGGCTTCTGCCTGCCATCACCAATGCTATGCCTGTTCAAAAAATTGTATTTATTGCAAATAAAATCCTACTTGATGAATCTATGTTAGGGGCAAGTGGAAAATGAGTAAGAAATGTAGCCTGCCTGGAAATGGTAAATCTGCGTCGATAGCTTATGTAGAAGAAATAAAGGGAAAAAACCAGCATTATTCATACCCAAATCACTGAGCACAGGGGAGGCAGTATTGAAAGGGTTTTAAGACATCAGTGCTCAAACAAATAAAACTTGAAACTAGATGTTTCTGCTACAGCCTCCCACATAATACAAGACTGCAGTATCATGGCTCTTTAAGCACTCCCTTGTGACGAACTGGACAAACACGTACTTTATCACAGGGTTAGACCTGATCCAAGTGATACACCAGAGACTTGATGCAGCTAGCTATGAAACACTGCCAGACCTTCTACATCATATACCTGACAGCATCTTGACATGAAATGTTTTGTCCAGCATGAGTGATTTTATTCAGTGGAGAATTCATCCACATACTACAGTAAGCGATAGCTTTCGTGCAAGCTGATGTGATTTTAAGTTTGTAAAAAAAGAATAAAACTCAGCATGTTTAATTCTGAAGGTAATAAAACTCCTGAAACTGCACACCAGGTTCGTGGTTGATTCCCTATGCATAGAAATCCATAAATCAAGACTAGATTTTTAATTAGGTCGGACTGTCTGTACGATACCATTGAAATTAATGCAGAGCAGCCAGCTCTCCTGAGCTTTGTGCAAGAGGACTGCACACATAGTGAGACCAAAAAGTACTGTTGTGTGACAGACCCCTGTCAGCAAGATGACATCTTCTGGGCAGAGCTCCCCAGGCGCTTGGTAGGAAGACTTTGTACATGAGAAGATGGAGGAGAGGCAGTAAGCTGTCTCGGTTTTGCTCCTGGAGCCTGTCAGCCTTGGATTTCGTCCTCTGGGGACTTTGATCCCTTTTTTTGCAGGGAGCCTTCATGCTCCTACAGTCCTTTTACCCACAGCGAAGAAGAAGAAGGTTGCACATCCCACCGGTTACATGCTCCTTGCAAGGAAGAGCTGCCGCTCTTCACCTCCCCCTTACCTTTCCCCTGGAAGAGCTTGGTCTGGCTTCTCCAGCCATCACCCACACAGGCAACACACTCCAACCCTCCTCTCTTTCAGTAAATACTCAGTTCCCAAGGTGTCCGTGCTTTAAGGAAGTTTTTCTTCGCCTCCCTTTGCCCAGTTCCTACCTAGAAGCATGCAGGGACTTCTCCCTCTCCGAGTACCTCTCTGTTTTATCATTGACTCAAATTGCCAGCTTCCCGGGGAACACAGAGCAGATGGTCCAGCCCTCATGTCAGACATTTACCAAGGAAGGAGCTTCAAGGTCAGGGGAAGAGGCAATAAAAGACACATGGCGTCTTCAAGCTTCACAGCTCATTTCTCAGTGTGTTAGCAGAAGTCATCTTTGATGTGGAGCAGAGCACAGGGGAGGAAACCTGATCCCAGAATGAGTCAGAGCACAAACTTTCTGTATTGACCAAAAGAATAAAGGCTTAAAACAGGAGATCTTGTCCACAAGGATCCTAGGCCCCCAGAAAAGCAGGTCATTGGGGAACACCAGTGGAGTTCTAGGAGCATGAAAAGAGTTGAACGCTGAGGAGAAGAACTAGCATTTAAAAAAAACAAACAAACAAAAACAAAAAAAAAAAAAAAAAACAAAAAAACAAACGCACTGGGACAAAGAATAAAAGACAACTGAAGCATACAAACATCATCTTCATCCACCACAAACCTAGCATCTTGCTGGGACCAGAGTTTAACCAGCTCCAGCTCTGCAGTGAGGGTGAGTGAAGATGGTACCTCTGTCAAAGACCACCCTCTAGTGACTGCTGCCGGCATTTCTTTGGCATTTCAAACTTTGCTATGATCGCTCTCGTTTTGAATAAAATTTTTCTTCTGTTCTAGTGCAAAGGGACACTGCTCCCACGGACAGCAGCTCTACTTTTGCTCTTCTTGTGAGGCCCCAATGCTGCAAGAGCCTTAGCAGAAAGTCCTTAGCAGCCGTTCATTTGTTGGTCTGATATTAAATCACATCAAGTGAATCTGTCTCGTACATATTTTTAAGGCAACTTTGCTTTGCAGTTCGAATCAAAAAACCAAACAAATCAAACACTTTAAACACCAAGTGGAAAGGATTAAACATTTATTTACATACAGATACATATGTAAGCAATTTCTAAGTATAAAAAGGACATTACAAATAAACATGAAGCATCATACATTCATCATCCTGGTCATCCAAAATACATTCCTTTCTCAACCCCGCTGTACCACACTTGACCACAAGAACTTCAAAACAGACAAGCCAAATGCTTCTGACAGTCAATGATTCACAGTTCGGCGATTTGCTAACACCTATGCCCTTCCCAAAGACAGCACTACCCCAGCAACCCGAGATCAATGGTCTGACCAGCTGTAGTGCATTTTCTCCACTGAAATGGTTGTGCTTGATCAACAAGAAACACATCCTCTCCTCATCCTTCTGGCCACGTGTTTAGGAATCAGGGTTCTTGCTAAAATTCTGTACATTGTGCTAAATTCACAATTGTTGGGGAAAAGATAGCAGACTTTATAGGAGAAACTCCAAACCAGGAACTTCCTTTAATACTGTGACTTCCCTGGCACGGCAGTTGGAGGAAAAGAAGAAAAACAAAAAAAAAAAAAAAAGAAAAAAAAAGCTGCTTTTACTGCTTAAGCAGGTTTTAAAACTACAATTCGTACTACAGTTGATGGTATAAAACATACTTTGTTCATGCTGTAAGAAAAAAAATTACGTGCTTCAATATTGATTTGCTAGTAATCAAAGCTGAGAGTAATTCAGGTTTTCTCCTGAGAAAATGAAGATGCCGTTATAACATCTCTAAAAATGATCATAGCTTTCAGGAAAGAGGAAACATTTTAGACTCAAAAACCTAAAGGCAATGCAGAGCACGACGAACTTGTCAGTTAGATAACGTTACAAAGGGAAACAAACCAGTAAACATAAAATTAAAATGCCTACTCAAACTATTAATGAATTCAAATGAGAGCTGGGTGAGTCTTTCTGTATAGATCAAAGGCAGTTTGAAAAAAAAATCTCATGATCTGCAAATTCAAAGAACAGCCAAATATGTGCAGCAGAACAGAGTGAAGTGGAAATAAAAGAGGAGCAGAAAGAGCCTTGTCCCATATTGACAGCTGAGTGACTGCAGCTGCTCCAATCTCAGGGTTTTTTAATTTTTTTTCCTTTTGTAAACAGCTGTGGGGAATAAAATGGATGTGACATATCTGCAGTGCATCTTATTATGCTAAAAACCATGGCACATTTTAAACTACTTCTCTAATATCCAGATATATACTTGTCACTCCAAACCAGCATAGCAACAAGCGCTGGGCTTCCTCCGTAATCTTATTAGATGGCCTTTTCTCCCCCAAAACGTTGGGCTAAGAAGTTCATTTTTCCCCTTCAGTGCTGACTGCACGTGGGGGCCAGCGGTAAGGCTTTCTTCCAAACAGTCTGCAAGAGTTGAGGCAATGGCAGTGCCTGAAATCACGGCAGCCCTCCCTGCCATAGCCCAAGCATTTTATTCTCGCTCCATTAAAATGTCAAAACAGCATTCCCCTCTCCTCTGCTTCCCCCTCCGTAAAGCCTTGACTGCTGGGGACACTGCAGCCGTTAGATTTACTAAAGCTCATGCCAATGATGCAACGCAGACCCTCAGAGATATTCACACCAGCACCCAAGCGACAGCTCAGAATGTCCGACCCTCCTCCTCCACATGGCCATAAGTCTCCCTGGATGGAGAACAGCATCCACCTCCTCACTGGAGATTTACTCAACTTGCACCAAACCCCCACCGATTCTTAACAGCTGAGGCTCTTGTACTGGTCCCATAAGAAGGGAAGCGTTCCTTATAGGATGCTTACATGGCTGAGAATGGGCTTATCAAATTGGTAAGGTGTATGTCCATAGTAAGAAACTCGAGGTGGCACAGAAGATGAGCCATGGATGCTCCTCCTTCTAGCTGAAGCAGCAGTAGGATCCAGTGGTTCACGCAACCAGGACTGTTTCCAGTCTGAGACCTCCACAGTGCTTGAGGCATGAGCAGTATTGGGAAGGAGCAGATTCGTGGATGAAAGGTACTAACCAGGCTTTGAAAAGCTCCAAGGTTTGCATTCACGTGAGCCCCGCTCCACCAAAGCCCTGACTCACTGCCCACGAAAGCGTAAGAGTACTTCTAACATCCCCTCTCCCCCAGGACGCCATGCACAGCTAAAACCATGACTGACACAGGTTTTGGCTGTGTCAGGGGCCTATGGACCAGGGCTGGACTCCCGAAGATGCTCGGCAGGGACACCACCACGGTGCACTCACAAGCCTGCATGTCCTTGGGAACGTTACCCCAAGATAAGCAGTAGTAGGAAAAGCAAAGGTGCAATCGTAAAGGTGGCATCTGCTTCTTGAGTTTAATTGTAACACTATAACCGGAGCTAAAATTATTTTCTGCGCTTGCTGGAAAAGAATAACTGGTTCAACAAATGTGATCGCATCCAGGGAGTGCTAATAGCTAGTTATTAATGTGAAAACAGAGACAATCTCCGAATACAGTACAGCCAGCTCCTGTTTATCCAGACACATAAGCTGAGCTGTTAACCCTGCCTATACTCTTAAAACCAGTCTAATTTTTCACTGACAACATTTACAGCCTAAATTACACCCATTGCCACCTCAGCTTCTGCTATACCTGGGTTATCTTTCTCCAATTACCCAGATGACTGTATTTGGAGGGGCAAGCATAGAGATGAGGGTTTTTTTCTGGATCTGTGCCTCCCACTTGGAAAAAAACCACCCTTAACTCACATGGCATAGTTTTTACTTCTGGTTTAAGTTACAGCTGATTCACATGAGGGGAAAGGGTGCGATGGCATCCACGGGTGATGACAGCTGGCAATCTATCTCAGCTGGATATAGTACAGTACAGCAAAGGAGACTTTGGGTCAGTTTAGCAAGGTGGTGATTAGCGAGGTAACTCAGAGCAATGCAGCGGGCTACTTTGGGAGCCTTGCATCACCGTCAGCACGATTACCCTGTTGTTATTTTCCTAGCCAACGTAAATCCTAAACCGAGGCAGATGTGAGATCTGTAACCTTTATGGTACATTTAACTACAGCTCCAGTGGATGATCACATTTCAAAGATAAAACCAGTTCCAGTTGAGGGTGCTTTGCTTAGGATGCACTACTTGCTTGTAGGAAATCAAGCTAGTGTTTCCCCACCGCTCACCACCACCACAAGAAGACAAGACTGTCCTTCAAAATTATGATCTTTTGCTGTTTGTGAACAGTAACTAGAACAATTATTACCCACAGCAAGAGGAGACAGACTTGATGCAAGGAAAAAGGGTCGTGTCAAGAGCCAAATTTGTTCAGGTAAACAAAGTTTGTAAACGGAGAAAGAAAACATCTTTCACAGGGTTTTCACTACTAGAATTGATTAGAGTATTTCCTTGGGCTCCAGTGGGTTTTCTGGTGAGCCCTTATGTATATCAACATTTCAAAGAGTTTCCATATTTGCTCCCTAGGAATTCACAAAGTGTCCTCTAGAAACACCTTTTTCTAACCGAGTTAATTCAAAAAAGGTCTTTGTTGGTAGGAGCAATCCATATAAGGATATTGGGTGCTTTGATATTGAAAGCAAAAGAATGCAGAGGAATTTCAGATGAGACTCAAATTCAAAGCATCCCTTATTAAAGTCCAGAGAAATCAAAATCCAAGTCCTAGATGCATTTATTTTTTTAAAAGAGGATGGGATTGAAAAAACCCTGAGAGAATAGAATCATCTCTTTACTTTGCATTTTCTGCTCCACAGAGTCATCCTTCCCCCTCCACAACGGGCTATAGCGCTCGGTCTGCCCCACAGCCAGGAGAAGGTTTCGGCGACAGTGTCTCCAGCCATATCTGACCACGATGACACCACCGGTCCCCAAAGGGCAGCGCATCCTGCGTGTTTGCTCAGCCTGTTTTAATAGCTGGAGAATTTCACCTGTTTTCCAACTGAATTCAGTCTCTGACTACACAAATCATGCCAGCTCAACATCTCAGCCTGATTTATAGACAGTTCTTCATACTGAAAAGAGAAGACAAGTGGAAAAGCAGCTGAACAAACAGCAGTCCTTAGGGATAATGAACGAGGCAGTGGGTTTGACTATAACTAATTGCATCTCTTGTCAACAAAAGCTCAGGAAAGCCTGTTGTCCCATGTGTGTGCACCCACCATGCTTCTGCATCACTAATTTTGACTTTCCCTCTTTTCAAATCACTGTCTTCTGTGTCAACCTCAGTCTGCTGCTGAAGGAATTCAATAGCCATTAACCACTAAACCTAGACTAGCGGGAGCCAACTGTTACCAATATAGCTATTTCCAAAAAGACAAACAGCACCAGCAGGCTGACAGATTTTAAGGGCTGTTTCATGTGTTCTACAGCAAAGAACAAAGTATCTTGCCTGACAATTTGTCGTATGTGGTTTTCATTAAATAATGATCACAAAGTCACTTAGCGTTCAGCACAAACATGTATCTGACTGCACACTCAAACTTACCTGTAGATCAAATCAGGTCTTCAGTGTTAGAGATAGGAAGAGGCACCCAGTGTCCCCTTCTTTACAAAGTTCATAATTTCACTTTTTCCATTGTAACTCTTTGACCTGAAGGGCTTCCCCCCCACCACCCCCCCAGCACTTGGTCTCTCATAGGCAACACAAATAGGAACAGAAGTGAGTCATGGCTTGTCCCAGCAAACTTGCTGTGTAGATACCCAATGCAAAATACCAGCAAGTACTTCACATACAGTGATTTGAAGCACAGAATGTTTGGTGGTTTACCCAAGATCAGCCTGAATCAGTGGCTGAACTGCAAAAGAGTGTAGACCATCCAGTTTTCCGGAGATGCTTTTACTAATCTCTGCAAACAGGTTTGCTAGATAAAGCAAACATCTGTTGACCATCCTATATTGGCTTCTGCTTGGACCTAGTCATTGTGCTAAAACAATTTCAAGAAAAGGTCTCATTATGGGACTACTATAAAAACTAATATTCACCCAGAAATAAGAAGATTACTCCATGGCTGTGGATATATCACCCTGAAAACACATCAAAATCTAGCAACCATGCTAAAAGCAATGCTTTGCTCTCTTGATAGAACATTTCCAGTCAAATTTGGCTCCATTACATCAATTCTGCATAGCTTTTGGACACACAACCCAGCAAGCATCACAAAGCTTTTACTGGCAGTTCTCTCAAAAATCCACTCATCTAGCAAGGTGTTGGCCACAGTTGGAATGCTGATTGTCAGATAATTGGAATTTGCATTTTTATCTCCTTTTATTTTTCAAGACTTTGATCACTATGCCACAGCACTAAGTTGTCATTAGCAGTTGATAAAGCTCCTCTTCTAGCTGGGAAGCCTTCAGCAGTGGACCAGACTGTAGAAGAGAAGATAAACCCTCAGTGCTACAGGGAGAAGTGGGTTGCATGCACTAGAGAGATACTCAAAGGTGTACAAAAATAACTCCTGCAAAGAAGCGAGTTTCAAACTACAGCTTTGGCTTATTGACCTTGTAAAACGTTGCACATACCACCATTGTTTCCTTTCAACTTTTTAAGTCTACACAGAATAAACCTTGAAAGGAATCAGTTCAGATTTGTCCCTGGAGAAGTCAGATACTTCACTGTAACATCAGCCCAACTGCAGCACGCCACCCCGCCGCAAAAGCATGTCACTGTCTGGAGATGGTGTCCTTAAATGGAGGAGATTTGCTAGCAATAAAAAGAACCAATGCTTTGAGGTTGCTAGTAGGCAGCTAGTCTTCAAAATAGTCACCTACAGGTTAGGAAACCACTGGAAAAAAAGACTTAGCCTTCTAGAAACGTCAAAGTCAATATCCAAGAAAATGAAGTTAGCAGTTTCTGCTATTTGACCAGTCCAGCCTGTTGCATCATGATAAATGTGTTAGACTTCAACCTCCAGAAGTGATGCAAGGAGCACTTTAAAGTGCATTTATAGTGGTATTCAGCAGGAATTAAAAGTACCTGCCCAGCTGTGATGCATTGGGAAATCAGGCTGAGAAGCCCACAGGTATTTTAGTGGGCAGACTCCTTCCTCCTTGATTAACTCGATCAAACAGCCCTGCCCTATTTGTTATCAGTTACATGCTGACATGTCCAGCATCTGGAGAGTAAGAGCTTTTACAAATTAAACATATAATAGTATTGATTTTTAACTTAAGTGTTACCTTACATGTAACACCCTGAGCCTTGCTCTAAACAACTACCAAAAAGAATCAGCTGTCTCACAGTTGGGTGGCCTTCATGAGCTCATATGAGGCTGCATTTGGCAATTTGGGGAATGCTCAAGAAAAACATTGCTCTTCGGCACAGGCTGTACCACACGGGCTAGCACAGCAGAAGCCACCAAGTCCCACACATTCTAAATCCTCCGGATTACACCACAAGCAGAGCCTGAAAAGTCCCAGGCCAGCGCAGCAGATGACACGTCCCCCAATATCTCACACTTACAGAAGCTCTTTGCTAAGCGTTAGCTAAGTGACAAACAAGCCTCGTACCACAGCTTCTCCATCTTCCTTTTGTACCACTAGTCATAAAAGAAGTGACCTAAAAAAATGGCAAGAAAATATTAAAAATGGCCATATGACACACCGATCCTCCCTCTCTGACACATAGAGTCCGCTCCCCATTACAGATCAAAGGCACAACATGATACAGCTCAAAGAAGTCTTTCCAGGAAAATGTGAGAAAGCATTTTAAAATGCCTTTTTTTTTTTTTAATTTTTATTCTTTTCAAGAAGTACTTAGTGGCAGCTTTTTATGTCAAGACAAAAGCTCTGTTATAATCTTCAGTAAAAGCCAAATAATATTAAATTTATTAGCTCTAAAGTACAGCATATCACAGCCATGTGATTGCCCAGAGACATTTACTCAGATTAGCTCAACTGAACTCAAACTTCTAAATAGCATTTTTCATGTGCACATTCACTATCTTCCAATTTCACTTTAACATCAACATGTAAATTTGCAATGCATTATTCGCATATGGCACTAGAGGTCTAATAACATCACAAACTCCATAGTGCTTCCACTTCAGGGGTTTTGTAGAAAGAAATTGCCTAAAGTTACACATACACTGGAGTCCAGGATTAAGAGTACAAAGCATCAAGTAAATTAAATTACTCTACAGCCCTGAATCTGAAAGCTACTCTAGCAGAGAGACTGGATGCCAAGAAGATGCCTTCAAGAGCATCTTGGAGAGCAGTTCCACAAGGTGAGCGCTGGATGGGTCAGGCATAGAATGATACCGCTTGCAACCCGTCACTATTTCCACTTGGCGTTAAAAAAAATCTCTACAAAACTGTACACCTGCCTTCCAACAAGAACTGTATCTACAAGCTTTATTTTTAAGCTGGACATATTGCAGACTGCCACTTCAAACTGTGCTCTTTTTGAACCCTTATACGCAATCCATGCACACACAAGATTTTGGTCACGTCTGGTATGCTTTTTCCAACTCCACCAATAACCTTTCTTGAGGGTAATTTTTCATGTTAGGACATTACTAATTAGAGGAGGAACAGGGTTTTTTTTTTAAATTTATTTCTGGAAAGTTTTTTCATCCTATGTTGATATCAAAGCACAGTCCTTTCCCACTACGTTCAGGCCTAGAAAAAGAGGTAACGAGATTTTTTTATTTTTATGAACAGTGCTTATTAGTGTTTTTTCCTAACCAGTCTAAGTTACACATTCAGAGAACAGTAATGTAGTAAGACTACGTTTGGTCTATGGAATATTTGCTGAACTGCTAGCACCAAAGGGAGCAAATGAGCTGTATCCATCTTCTTAAATCTTGAAAATGTTGATATATGTAACTTTTTTTTTTAATTCCATGTTCATGAAAGTGCCTGTAGATGAGAGACATAACACTATTTCAAACACCAGAGTCCTCCATGAAGATGCACGGGCAGACGCTATGTACATGTACTAACAGCTCGCTTGCTGGCAGCCTGGAAGATTGCCAGCGTAGTCCAGGGTCAGGGTTCATTGTTGGTTATTTCTTAATTTTTTATTTTAAAAAGGACCAAACACATTGTTCTATAAGAGAGATTTTGATCTCTTCAATATGTTCTGAGAGAGAGGCTGCTCTAGTCTCCCACAGAAGGAAATGCAATAGCTCATGTTCTGCATTACATGAAGCACTTGTGCAACTCTTCTTTTCCTAACCCTCTCCAGAGACTGCAAGAAAAATTAAATTTAAACCATGTTATATTCTGCTATGTCGCCATGTAGCTGGGGCCATCAGCCTGCCACGCTTCCAGGTCTGCAACCTGACTCGGGCTAAGTCAGATGGGTCAAAGTGGCAGGAATTCCCTTCAAGTAGATAAATCCCAGCAGGAAAAAAAAAAAATCCTCTTGGCCCATGGCAGAAAGGGAAGTCACACGCCAGCTCCTTAATTAAAATTACAGCAAGTCAAGTAGCTGATACTTTTCCCCTCTCCTGGTAAGGGGGATGAGACATTGTTCACAAGGGTGTTCTGTCGTGCCTCGCTGATCAACCGACAGGCCAAGTCCAGGAAGAGTTTTTCCACATTATCCGATTCTTTTGCTGAGGTTTCCAGATAGTACATGTCCTGCGCTTCGGAAAACTCTGCAGCTCTTTGCTGGGAGACTTCCCTCTTATCGGCTAAATCAATCTTATTACCTGCATTGATAAAATATTTTAGAAAAGGAATTAATTTGACTTCCAAACCAAGAGAAACAGAGGTTGATAAGGAATAAAGAGGAGTTTGGTGTTGTATATATGTATGGACAGAGGTTTTGATGTGAAACTCTTAGTGCTTGCTCTCCCCTCCAAATAACAGATTCCCTGATACTTGTGACCAGGTTCATTTAATACCAGCTTATTTAACGGAATATGCCCTGTGAACATCCAAGTCAGTTAGCTTTAATTTAGCATCAGTGCATCTGTTTGCTGCTATCAACCAACATTAAAGGATTTCCATTTTAATATCTATTGAAAATTCTCCTGTTCTTGCTCTGAGGAGCACTTAAAATGTCAATTATAGCATATGAGACACTAAATGTGATATTTCTTATGACATTACAAGCTTTAAAAAGAAGCCTGGCACAGAAGGCAGCTTTCCGATTTCAATATTCACAGGAAGGATTTAGCTGTTGAGGTTGGAAGAGGGACAGGCTCAGGAGCACTTGCAGAGCGAGGTGGGGCAAGAAACCAGCCCCTTCCTTGGGAGAGCTCAGTTTAGCAGAGAGTTGATTAAAGCCTCAAGCAAGCGTCTGATAAGATTATACCCTATTACCAGCCACTTCACTTCAAACATGATGGTTTTGCCATAAATTAATCTCACAAAGAAGATTAACAGACCAGGACCTGCGATAACAAGGGGCTGTGTCTGGGGACTTGGCAGGTTCAGGAGGAAACATCTCCTGGCCTCGATTCTACCAGCAATTTTGTGAGAACTAGCGGAAGGAAAAGACTGCGCTTCCGCTGGCAAGCTGCATCTCATTGCCCTCCTCTCATCTGAGATCCCCTTTCTTTCCTGATAAAGCAGTTTCTTGGACCTGCTGTATACACTGAAGTTACCTTTCTAAACACATTATCACTCAACACAATCAGTTTATGGGTGTCACCATCTTCAAAGTGTGTGTTATGGCTGTTAACAGTTATATTTTGTGCTGTAGATGCTGATAGTTAATGTTCCCTACAAAAAATCATGTATACATTTGTTAGTCATTAATTATTTCTGAACCATTTGTATACACGCCATATCCTTCTCGTGGCATATAATGAGTTTGTTGTATGGGGGCTCTGTAAATCCCACGGCTCACTTGCAATACCGCTGGGGCATGTAAAGCTTAAAAGATTTTTAAAGCCACCTTAAACACATTTTACAACCCTCTATGTTTCTTCTCTTCAACAGCAAACTATTAAAGGTGATATCAACGCTGCAGCATGAAACTATCTGGCTTTCCCTAAGTTATTTTCCCATTGTTCTTTATATATTCTTGGGCCTCTAAAAGCCAAGTCCTGACTATCAGATGCTGAAAGCAGAGCGTGGAAAAGCACGGGTAGGCAAAATAACCTTCACCTTGCTTGTAGCAGACAGGTGGCCTGAGGTCTGCTTTAGCTTGGGTTGAAGCTCTACAGATTAACATAACATTCAATTATTTTATTTTAGTTTCCCTAAAAGCCATGCAAAAAAAACCCATCCCGTTTTCCAGCTCTGTCCCACCTATGAATGCTGTGATCCACACAACCATCACATCCTGATCTGGTTCCCAGATCCTGACCCACTTGAGACAACCACTTGTGGGTTGTCCCACAGCTATGGGGTACAGAAACCCAGAGGCAACCCCAACTTGACCAGATCCATGTATACTTGTAGAGATCCGAGCTGGGAATCACAAGGGCAACTGCTCTGTTCTTGGCTCAGTTGGTAGCTGCACCATCAAACGCTTTAGTCCCATATGGGACCAACTGGTGGGAAGTATCCAGCTCTGCATGCCATAGCCTTAGACCTGAGACAGGACCACACTTTGAGAAGTGCCTGTGGCGTCCCAAACATCACTATCAGCATCTCAGGGTTATTTGCAGAAGGAATGGTCCAAGCACTGGGTTTAAGGCATCAGCTGCACCCTGCGGTTATAATTCTGGTTGGCAACAAGATCTGCCGCACCAGTTTGAGCATCCTGCACCACCAGTTCACAGAGATGCCTCGTTCTCCTCCCGCTAACACCTCCATCTGCCACCAACCCCTCGACACGCACAGCTCACCCCCTCGTCACACCACCCCACTAGGGACGATCGTCGCTTACCCACTAGCACGGTTATGACCTTATTGCTGGCATACTGCTCGATTTCTCGCAGCCACTCGGGGAGACACCGGAAGGATTCTTCGCAGGTGATGTCGTAGGTCAAGATTAACGCATTAGCGCTGCGATAGTAACTTTGCGTGATGGATCGGAATCGCTCTTGTCCTGCCGTGTCCCAGATCTGCAGCTTTTGGCATAACAAGGAAGGGTGGTAAAAGGGGGAAAAAAAAAAACCCACAACTTTTTTTTATTTGATAGCAGCACTGTTTTGACCTAAAAAACTCACTTCAGGGTAAAACCAATGCTGGGAAAGCACTTAGCTCTTCTCTCCAATGCTGGGGAGGCTTTCCCTCCACCAGCATTTTTTGTTTCCGTTCCTACACTTGCGGACTGAAACGCAAGGCACAAAGTCAGCTGGCACTGCGGCCGACGGCCCCGGGAAGCCACAGGTCTGCAGGCTTTTGCGCTGGCCACACAGGGGCTGGAGGGACAAAGTCACTTCTCCTGGTCCTGTAGTCCAACGAACACCAGCATCCATCCCACGAAGAAATAAGAAAGCCCCTCCTCTAGCTCCCAAAGCTCGTTATAGTATCCTGAGATGATGCACTGATGGGTGGAAACCACAGCAGTGAACAAGGAGCTCAGCTGAAGGCTGATCCAAGGACTCTATAAGAAAATTTCCTCTCTACAGCTTCAGCCATCTCACCCTGCCTGCCTTCCCAACACGTAGAACTGGTTGACATGTCCTTAACTATATCAAAGAAGTCATGAGCGTTTGCCAAACTTTCTGGGTCCAGGAAGACAACATACATTTTCCAATACAAACTGAACTCATACTGTTCTTATAATTTGACCATCTGATAGTTTTTGGTGGGTCATCAAAACCTCAGTTCTTCAGAAAGGCAGTCAAAGAAACAAACATCCAAAATCAAACCACTTCAGCATAAAAGAGTACTCCTCTACTTCAGCTTTTATTTTTTTATAGCACCACTCCCTGGAATTAAATATGCAAAAGGGTGATTTCCAGCCAGAATCCTGTGTACTTTGGGAAGAAAAAGGTAAGGTATTTCAGATTTTTTCCATATATTCAGCAGCCTGTAACAGAGAAAACCTTATTCTTGCCAGTTCCAAAGTCAAACTACACCAGCTACTCATCATAAATGTGTTAGTCTGAAATGAGAGCTCCCAGTAGCAGCTTTCAGACATGGGGTATGATTTTGAAAAAGTACATTTTTTGCAGAGAAAGTAATTTGTGGCTGGCTTACAGCTACTGGGCACTTTTGTTCTTAATCTCTTGGCATAGTTGTATTTAAATGGCTATACCTGGCACCTGCAGTTAAGTGACACAAAACCATAAGTGAAATTACTTGCACGTGAAGTTCAGATAACAAATGAGTCCCCATTAAAACAAACCAGCCTCCTAACTCTGGCAGATGGAAAAATACAGATAATTTTGTTGTTGCTCAGCTATTTCCCAGGAAAAGCATTTACCAGTTGGTCTCCTTGTTAACTCCAGCATGTATGTTTTGCATTTATTGAGAAGATGTCCAAGCTGATAAAAAACTTGATGTGAATATGTTCTTCCACCACTTTAATGTAGCAGCCATTGAAAGCAAAAGGGATTGCTCTGGGGGAGAGGGTTTCTTACTGGCTGCAGCTGTGAGTCTACCTGTGCAGAAGGCAGGGGAGAGCCCCCGACCTTACAGCCACTGACAAATCTCCTGCACACAAAATGCATGTCTCATTTCACTCCACTGATTATTTCTGCCAAATAAAGTATTTTACAGCAACCATTTTACTTGTATCATTTTATCAGAGGAAACAAAGGACAGTGCTTGACTCAGCCTGCAGAAAACCTAGATGTTTATTTTCTCAGAGCCAGCTGATACCTTCTGCTCCCCCAACATTTGCATATACATTTACCTTTATGCATATGAACATTTCCACCATGTACAATAAGACCACAGGTCCATATAGCACAGCCCTCTGCTTGCAGCACTGAGGATGCCCAGCTTTGACCAGCATGATAACGGCTACCTACTTGGATCAAATTTGTGTAGCCTCTTAGTGCAGGTGTTGTACATATTTTTGGTTTTATTAGAAAAGGCCAGGCAGATCAAAAGTCCCCTCAACTGCACAGTGCTGTCTCAGGTCATCTGCAACGAGCTTTAGTAGCTGCTCATACCCGATATGGCTTGCGCACAGCTTTCACACTAGCAAGTCCCTCTCCATTGACTTTCAAATGCAACTTTGAAAGCTGGAAAGTATTTTTCCCCAGAAATCTATCATTTATTTTCAAGTCTGAAAACCTTTTCGGTAAACAGCTCTGCTTTCTCATCTTGGATCCCAGCAGACGTGCAGGAGATGCTGCCCAGCACAGAAGCAGAGTCACAGCTTGGGCACCGTTAAATGAGCTCACAGTCAGAGAAGCGCCTCATTTGACTGAGATGTCATTTTTATTGCTCTGTGCTCTGACTCATTCGTGCTTTTCCTGCTCATTAAATGTTTATTCTTACTAGCACTGCTTACTCAAAAAGTTTCGGCTACAAGATCGCTCCCTGAAGGAAATCCATTTGCCTTTCAGATGCTGGAAGGCTCATTCAAATGCCCAAACACAACGTACTAAGCTTCCTCCTAAGCTTGGTCATTGCAGCTGAGCTCCAGTGACTCCAAGTTACTCCACTGGTGGGGTCGGGAGAAGGACTTTGATTTAACAACTCATTATCTGCTATGTGAAATACAGCTGGTACCCCAGCCACCACTTGCTAAGGCTCTGTGAAACACAAGCCAGCCCCAAGGTGATTAAGAGAGTTGCTTGGGTGGAAACTTGTGCATTCATCAGACATTTGAGGGCAGCAGGGGCTTACTACACTGACAAGTTTTCATTTAGCTTGTAGAGCTTCCCTGACCCGTCCTTGCCCCTGAGATAGCCCATGTCGGCGTGGCTGCTCCCAACTGTCTCTTAAGGAGTTTTCACCCTCAGTCTAAACTAAAAACAGGATTATGTCATGGGAGCAAGAAGTCAAACACAGACAAATCCTTAGGGTGAGTTCACCTGTCCAAAAACCAGACCTCAGATATAAGCGATGTTCTTAAGGCTCCATCTGTACTTTATAGGGAACCAGATGCTTGGAAAGGAGAGGTGTCTGAACTGGATGGGATTCATCTTCCTTAGGATTGCGTTTCTCCCTCCACTGACCAGGATCATCTTGAGACAGGTGGTTTTAGTCAGGTATATAAGGGGAAAAAATGAATTCCACCTTCAGCGCAATACTTAAGCCATTTACCACCTTAGAACCTCTGAGCTGCTCCACCAGAGCTGACTGGAGCTGGTTTTGGCTGAAAGAAGCATCTCTGCTGTCCGAGGAGCCTGGACAAGCACATCCACGTCCTGGCCAACCCTGCTACACCAGACGCCTGCTAATGAGCATCACAACCACCGAGCCAAGCACCGACACCACAGGGGCTACACGTGATCCTCACTGCTTTCCTGCCTGCTGCTCTGTCCCACTTGCACAGCAATGTGCTGAATATTAACTTGGTCTTTATCAGGGGAAGGTATTTACACCTCTTGTCCTTCACCTGCTCAGGCTGGAAGGTCTCCTGGTCAAGGACCATCACTTCCCATAAGTTTGTATAGCTCCTCACACAGCAGGGTGGCAGCCTGCTGACACGATCACGGCTTTTAAAATCTGTCCTAAACTTAGGAATACACCACCTGATTTTTTTCTTAACAACCCTCTGTGCTGAAATACAGGTTAAAAAACCCCAGGGCTGAAAATCTGCACAAGTCCACTGTTTCCATCCCGTTACTTACACAAGCTTAAAAATGGGTCTCAATGTCACATCCAGCTGCTGTGACGCTGCTGCCGCTCTCCCATTTGCTCACTCCTAGATTTGATGAAGGCAGCAAGGGGAAAACTGCTGTTTTTCACTTCAATGCCTCTGGATTTAATGCAGGCAGAATAACTCCAGAAGCAGCTCAGGGACCCTAGACATCTTGACATTAGAGGCTCAGATAACCACACGCTTCTCCCACCTCTTGAGCACCACAGTAGCTCTAGCAAAATCTCTACTAATGAACAAAGCGGTGCCAGGCAACATCTCTGGGTGCTGGAACCCAACCATGGATCCCATTAAAGCATGGGACTGGTCCCTGGTGTGTTTTGGCCCAGGCAAAGGAGCTCTCTGCCAAGTGATGTTCAGACTCGGTTTGGGAGTTAGCACAGGACAAGGACAGTTTCCCAGCAGCAGTTTGGTTGCAACCACCCTGTTTTGGAGGGTGAAAGAATTAATAGTATGGAGGACATTGCCCTTCTCAATTCAACCTGGTGACTGAAGCACCAGTATTGTGACCGTCTCTGCTTCTCCCGAACCCATAACTTGGCAGGAGTGGAAGATGAGCTTTCGTTGTGCAGAACCACCTCAGTCCAGAAGCCTGCTCTGCCCAGAGGCTGTCTTGGGAGCTCACAGGAGAAGACCTTCATCAAGCACATCCCAGTGGGAATGCAACGGACTTCTGCTTACCAGAAATGCTGTGAGCAGACCTTGCACTGAAGCGCTGCTTCACGCTTCCGCAACCCCAGCCAGGCACGATCTTAGTGTCTCCTAAGCAAGGACAGAGTTCTGCAAGATCTCCCCTTTTCGTTTTCTCCCTTAGAGGAGGTTCACCATTACGATCCTGGTGGTAATTGTGGAGAGGGGCACAAAGATTGTTAGACCCCGCATTGCCTGAGCCATGCCAGAGCGCCCTGCTCTTCCCTGCGTGCCTCCCAGCAGCAGGAGGGCTGCAGCAAGAAACCTCAGCTATGGCACTGCCACACGAGTTTACACTTAAAACCATCAAGTGCCTACCTTTACTTTTTCACCGTTTATTTCCACAGTTTTAATCATAAAGTCAACCCCAATCGTGGCTCCTTGACCCGGTGGGAAAAGCCCCTGAAAGAAAACAAGAGTTTCGTTAAGCAAATTTCTGTAGCAAGACAAAACTCTCTGGGTGCTGATCCTCACCCTTTTCCATCCTCAAAACTATTCCTCCCTTGTCCCCTTCCCTGGACGCTTACTTCCATCACATTTAGAAATTAAAGTGTGACATTTCCCCTGCACAAAGATTACCGTAACTCAACCCCACAGTGTTTTCCCTGCCTACTTGTCTCTAGTCATGTAAGCAAGTCATTGACTTCAGAGGTAGGAAAACAGGAGAAGAAAAGGAGGATGCATACAAGGGAAAAAGGGGAAAAGCCCTTATGCTTCTGTGCAGTTAGAAGAGGCAGGGGAAGGGTAAACGAGGACCCTCCATCCTACTTCCCAATGCCTTGAAAGAGGCGTGAATGCCTGCATGGGATGAGAGGCCTTTGCTCCTGCAACCTCACGCCTTCCCTCTCCTCTCCACCACATGCCACAGCATGGAAAGGCATTTCTGGCAGCTCCCAGCACCGGGGTCACATCCCTGCACAGCATTTTGGGAGCAAAGCACGGAGCCAGCCACTACTGGTGCCACAGCAATGGCAAGGGCCGGCACGATGCTGGTGGTTATGAGATTGCAGCACCATCAGAAAGGAGCAACAGCAAACCAAAAAAGAAAACAAACAGAGATTTTTGATTTTGGCCTAGGTCTACAAAGTCATGCTGATTTTGGGCCACATCCATGTCCTACAGCAGCTGCACTGCCAAAGCACAAGCAGCAGAAGTAGCCGCAGATTTTTGTGGTTAACCCTTTGGGGTTGACTGGCTCTATTGCCACCGCTTGTCACGTGCGCTTGGGGAGTGTTTAACATCACCACGGCTTTAAAACCAAAATTAAGAGTGAGGGGGAAAAACTACTGACAATTCCTAGAGGAGAGTGCAACAAAACCCCCACAACTTATATTTTATAGCGCATCATGCATAACCTCTTGCCCTGGATCACAGGAGCATGGTCCTTCCCCTGTTATTCTGCCACAAAAAAAGGACTTGTGTTTTACAGAAGACACTGGACTGACAGCCCAGGACCCAGATTATTTAATAATCTGCTAATGACAAATAACAGGGAGAGCTTTGTGCAGCAAGGGATGAGGAGCAGAAGGCACACAGGAGCGCACCAGGAGACGTGCTGGTCCTTATAATCGGTCCAGAGTACCTCCGAATCAGGAGGAGTTGTCCCAGTGGTTTTCAGAGGGGACTTTCCATCTTCAGAGAGGGATAAGCTTTCTCCAACACAAGATCCCCAACAGTGCCAAGGAGAGCATTAGATACAGGTGTGCTGCTTGTGCCCATATGTCACTATAGGTGATGCACGCACCAAGAGCACAAACAACAAAACGCTTTGGAGCTGCGATGCTGGCAGAGCCCTCGGTGCACAGCCACAGGCTCCGTGCTCCCGTTCCAGCGCTGTCCCATGTCCCACCCCGAGGTCCCATGTCCAAGAGGCGGCCAACCTTACCTGAGTGAAGCGACGGACTAAGCAGGTCTTCCCCACACCGGCGTTGCCGATTAAAACAATTTTGAAGAGGAAATCATAATCTTCCATACTCATTTACGCAGCTGCAAGAGAGACAGAGAGTGCAACACAATGTGAACCAAGGCAGTGGGGAAATGCCCTTTTATTCCTGCTGTACTTTATGCCTCCAGATATTCAGAACAAAGGTCTCCTGGCATGTGCGTGGCTCCTCAGATAAGGGAGAAGAGCCCTCCCCACTCCAAGCCGGGGCATCCACGTAGTCCAACATCAGCTGCTGCGAAATCTCAGCCACATTTTGGCTGCCCACGAATTACAGACACTGATTTTCAGCTTTCAAGCAATGCTCCACAAACCCGAGCCACCATTTCCTAGATGTCCCCAAATGTTTGTTTCGACTTTAACTACATCAGCTCCAAAGGACAGCATGGACTTTGCCACGTTGTCCGAGAGGATCGCATAATTTATTTCTGTTAAAGCAATACCCAGAAACCCCCCACGAGCTCCTCCAGGTGGGTACCAGGTACCCACAGACCAGGGCTGGGGCACACATGAGGGCAGAACAGATGGGAAAATTAAAATAATTTTAAAATAAAAGCAGCAGCATTTGCCTTAAAGACAGAAAGAGCTCATTTGCTAAAATAGTACTGGGGAGTGGGGTAATAGCTTGGCTGAAGTACATTAAGAAAAGTTTTTTTAAAAAGAAGAAATAATAGACGGTATTAGGAATACTTCTACTACTACGATCACTTTCTTTAGTTTTGTGAGGATAGCTTGCTTGGCATAGAGCTCAATGGAAAGTGAACAGAGAGGAGCCTGGGGGGTACCCAGCACACATCACCCCCACCAAGTCCAATCTCCTTGGCAGGATGCAGAAACCAATGTTTCAGCAATGTCGCAGGAGATGGGCAGAGTTGCCTACACAGGGGTAGACCTACAGGGCTTAAGTCACTCGAAGTATGGGAAGGACCAAACAAATAAATGTAAAGTTTGCTGCGACTGAGTAAGGCATGAGGGATGAGCAGCCAGACCTCCACCTCCAGGGTACCCAAGGGTGCCGCCAACACCATGACCAAAGAAGGGGTCTGTAACCTTTGAGAAAAGCAACCACAGCCAGAAGAGACTCAGTTGGAGATTTTAGGCAGACTGAAAAACCCACAGACAAGGGAGCAGAAGGACAGTGTCCAAACCCAGCTGCGTCCAGGAGGATCCACATATTATACATGGCATCAAAGACCTGTCCTCATGACTGGGCTGGGGTAATGGCATAAAAGACATCAGTAAAGTGACAGATTTACAAGCCGTCAGTTGAGATAAGGTAAGGCGATACCTAAGCATCAGTACCTAACCCACCAGTACGTACAGATTCGGCACTGGACAAGGAGACAAAGCAAAGATGGGAAGCGTAGGAGATGGGTGAGGAAAAAAAACCCGGTATTATGAATTGCTAACCTCAGTAAAGCTCCAGATTGCTCAGAGGGTTTTTACAGTGCTGATAAAGGGAGCAAATGCAGCACAGGTGAAACAAGCTTCTCATGCTCAACCCAAAGGCAGAGTGCCCTCTCCCGCTGCCTCCAAAGGTCCTTCCTTGGGAGGGTGCACTGCCACACACCAGAAGGCCCCAGCTACAGACTCCAGTCCTGCCATACAGCTGTGATAGGCTCATGGTCAAACAGCCAGAGACTACAAGATAAAACTGAGACAGCCTGGGTCTGCCTGGCAGGGTACACAGAAACTGCTCTCCAAGCACCACCAAGAGCCTGGCGGACCTGAAGTCAAACAAGGTGGAAGACTGAGTCACCTGCTTCATGTCTGTGAACCTTGGCCTTTCCAGCAGCCTAAAAAAAGGGTAACCACACCAATTAGTGACTAATGATCTGCATCACATCAGCAGATGGTTAGCAGGGACACAGCTGAGTCACTACACACCGATATGTCACTTTGCCTGGGCCAGTGATGCAGCACAGCACTTGCCCTGCTTCTGCTTTGCTGAGCTGGAGCTACGGTCCCCTGCGAAGTGCCAAAGAGCAGCAGCTGGAGCTGTCCTGAGGATGCTCTACCCTCACCTTGCTCCGGCACGTGAGACCTTGCAGCTCCCTCCTATCTTTTAATACAGTGAAAGAGTGGGACCTTAAAGAGCAGCCTCAAAAAATGCCTTTTTTTATTTTCTGGGGGTTGTTATATTGTGTAATCATTTCTTATCTCCGTGCCTGGCTTTCCCACAGTGGGACTTGACAGTGCTCTTACAATAAAGGCTAAATGTTAATATATGGTTTCAAGCTTTCACGCTAGCCAACGTGAAGAAAAATGTGATCATCCACTAAAAGCTATTTCAAGACTAAACGAGACTTACTCAGCACTGGATAATTATCCCTGGGATGCTTCAAATCCCAGAGGACACTGCTCCCCCCTGGAGGGATTTCAGTTCTATTACTTGTCTCCTAAACAATCCAACATTCAAATTTATCTTCTCAGGAAGCTTAAAAATAAACTTCCTCTGCAGATCTTTGAGCTCAGAAACACTAAATGGCTCAGACATACCCTAGAGTTATGTCTGATCCCCCTCATTAGGCTCCAGGACTAATCATATGTGATAATGACCCCAAACAGCAACTGGAAGATGAGCCAAGGCCATAAAACAACACGACGATGAAATTAAATGCCAGAACTGAAGGCGCACAAAAAGTGGGGGCACAGGAAGGGAGAAAGTAAAGGAAGCAGCAAGGAAGAGAGAGAAGCGATTTGGGAAGTGGAATGGGCAGGTGAGGTTGACCCTCGCTGCCCTATCACCCCTGTTCGCCCAAACTGGTGTTTCTGCCTCTGATGCGCACACACGCTAAGCCACCACGCCGTCAGCGCTGACCACAGAAACGTTGCATCAGTTACCCTTACGAAATCTTCTCCTGCAAGCCCAGCCTTTCAGCCAAGTGACCTTTGCTGCTGACTCAGGCTCACGCATCCCTCCCTCTCCTCAGGGAAGATGTGTCTCAACCTCTGCCCGGCTCGCCACGCCTGGGGAATGTGCATTGCAGCAATACAGCACACTTTGAATTATATGCTAAAAAAACCCAAAATGCAGTATGCAACTTTTTTTGTTTGTTTTTGTTTTCTTGGGGGTTTTTGTGTTTGTTTGGTGGAGTTTTTTCCCCCACGTTTTCTTGTGTTTGCAGGCACAGGGCTCTGCCTTGCATCCCTGCCGTGGTTTAAAGCGTTAGGGCCATAGCTGCCTGTCCCACCCTTTGGCTGAGACAAGACCCTGCAGCAAGGGCAGGGGATGGGATGTCTGTCCATGCCGCAGCCACCCCTCACCATGTTTATTTAAACCACAAACAGGGCTGGCTACAGCACAGAGACATGCCCTGTCATGAGATGAAGCAGGAGCAGAGCCTGAGGCTGGTAGCAGGGCAGAAAATTGGGTTTCGCAGCCATTTTTCCCAGAGGCAGTTTTTACAGCTCGCATCCCAACCAGACCCCATGGCTCATGAACCCCCTGGGCTGTTCCCACCAGCCTGACAGGGGAGCAGTTTTGCAGGGTTTTATTTTATTTGTGTCGCTGCTCTGCTCCACTCCATCACACAGCCCCACGCACGGTCACTGTGGGCAGGAACAAGGGGCAGGGAGGGGTAAATCAAAGTGGGACCACCACCTGGAGAGTGATGATGGAGGAGAAAGACTACTCCCCCCTGCTTCTCCTGTTCACCACAAGCCACAAGGCAAGAAGTTTATCCACAGTAAACACATGCTTCAGGGAATAAGATATCCAAGTATGTTTTAAGTTTATTCCCTTACATGATGCCCTCTCCCTGCATTTGCTCCATTCACCCCTTAGTTCTCCCTGATCCACTTTGGTTTACTTGGGAGTGTTTATCATCATCTGAACCAATTATTTTATCTTTTTGCAGTGTTTTTTCACCCATTAGTTTGGATGGGCACAGAAGGTTCCTCTTCATCTCTGACCTGCTCTGACCATGCCGTGCTCAGCCTCCTTGGGTACCAAATAAGGGGCAGAAACACAATACAAAGGTTCAAATACTACCTGGGAGACATGAATGACTTTGTAGTGCCCAGTTCTCCTTGAAATGGATGAAACCACTATTCTGCCCATCCCTCGTCAGCTTTTACACCAGCATGAGTCTTCACACAAAACGACCAGCAGTTTTTAGCTGATAAAGAAATCTCTGGCACTTCACTCCATTTGTTTTGTCAAGGAGGAATTTCTACCTCTAGGCATGATCAGAGCAGGCTCTACGGTGATGATTTTGCCCCAATTGTTTTGGTTCCTGGAGCCAAAAGTGGAGTGGGATACTTCAAAAGAGCAAGCCTTTCTTAGTCAACCGCAAGGTGTGCCAACCTCTGCCTGTCTCTTACCCTCCCTGAAGATCACAAGATAACACGTGCTCAGCAAACACGATGGACAGCCTTCATCTAAGTAAAAAAACCTTTCATGTGTAAAAGAATGTTTTGATGCCTTCATTTTAGAAGAACAAAACAGAAATAACCTGTTGTTTCTAAACCTCCATGGTATCTCACTCCTCAGTTACAGGCAGAGGAATCATGGAGCAGTTCACATCTCTGCAGGGCCAAGTGACAAGGGGCTGTTCCCATGTTTGACAACCCTCTTGGTGAAGAATTTTTTCCTAATTTTTCCTAATCTAAACCTCTCCTAGCACAAGTTGAGGCCATTTACTCTTGCCCTAGCACTTGTTACTTGGGAGAAGAGACTGACCCCGACCCCACTACACCCTCCTTTCAGGTGGTTGTAGAGAGCGATCAGGTCTCCCCTCAGCCTCCTTTTCTCCAGGCTGAACAACCCCAGTTCCCTCAGCCGCTCCTCATAGGACTTGTGCTCCAGACCCTTCACCAGCTTCGCTGCCCTTCTCTGGACACGCTCCAGCCCCTCCATGTCTTTCCTGTAGTGAGGGGCCCAAAACTGAACACAGGACTCGAGGTGCAGCCTCACCAGTGCCCAGTACAGGGGGACGATCACTGCCCTGCTCCTGCTGACCACACGATTTCTGATACAGGCCAGGATGCTGTTGGCCTTCTTGCCCACCTGGGCACACTGCTGGCTCATATTCAGCCGGCTGCTGACCAACACCCCCGGGTCCTTTTCCGCCAGGCAGCTTTCCAGCCACTCTTCCCCAAGGCTGTTAGCGCTGCATGGGGTTGTTGTGACCGAAGAGCAGGACCCAGCACTGAGCCTTGTTGAACCTCATACAACTGCCCTCGGCCCATCGATCCAGCCTGTCCACATCCCTCTGTAGACCCTTCCTGCCCTCCAGCAGATCAACACTCCCACCCAACTTGGTGTCACCTGCAAACTTACAGAGGGTGCACTCGATCCCCTCGTCCGGATCATTGATAAAGGTATTAAACAGAACTGGCCCCAATACTGAGCCCTGGGGAACACCACCTGTGACTGGCCGCCAACTGGATTTAACTCCACTCACCACAAATCTTTAGGCCTGGGCAGCCAGTTTTTTAACCCAGCAAAGTGCTGGGTAAAAACAAAAAGAAAAAGAAAAAACAAAAAAAAACAAAAAACCCCAAAACCAAAACTATCCACAGCTGAAAAGGCTTCTCCACATTTAAGGATAAAGACTGAAATTACATTAAGTCAGAAACACTGATAATTCGCACGTCAGCTCTATCCCACCTCAAATCCTCATTTACAACCTACTGCTTCAATTAGGCACAGAGAAGGGTCTGCAGCCTTTTCCACCTGCTGGAGTTAACCAGTAAGTTAGGGTGGGTTTTGATGTATTTATACAGTTCTTAATGAAGAAGTATTTTCTGTTCGTCATCATCCAACATCTATAAACAAAAATAAATTTACCTAAACATCTCGAGTTCAAACAGCAGCAGTTATGCATACAGATATTACATTGATTGCACATACCATATGAGCCAGGAAATTCAAAGCTAAGGCTAATATTTCAAGCAGAAAATTATTCCTTGCGGGCCAGAAAATTGCAGGGAACTTGGGTCTGGACATGCTGCTGCATTACGTAACTCAGGATAAAATATTTTCATTTCCAAAGCACCTGCCAACCCAAGCGGGCTCCTGCACTTGGCAAGCGCAAGCCCAGCTCATGCCCCTCTGCACACAAGCCGCCTGGACTTCCTTCTGCTCCCTTGCCCACCGTCCTCACTCCTCTTCTCTACAAGGTTTAATCTCACTTCCATTCACACTGGAAAAATAAAAAGACTTCATCCCCACAAAAGCCTGGATCACCCATGCCTCTGCTGCTGGTGGCAAAGCCACAAGCACATGGGATCCGCGCTTTCAGCTTGGTGCAACATTAAAACTCCAGGGATGTCCTTCCCAAATGCAGGGGAGAAAGATTTATTGCAGGCACCTGGGGTTGCAAAGCCCAGCATTTCCCATCTTCTCCCATCACACTTGCCATTCCAGGTGAGCAATATCCAGTTGCCTGTGCACTGGCAATCCTAAACATGCCTCTTCATCAAGGATGGTCCCTCCTAGGAAGGGAGGTCCTGAGTGCAGAAACACTATGCCTCCAAGTGAGATTTCCCAGGCAGAAACACAGCAGCTTGTATCCTCACATGCATCACCTCCAAATAGTGCATACTTCTTCCATGGTGCATTGGGCTTGCCATGTGCTGACACTACCACTGATAAATTCAGGCTAAAAAAGTCCATCCAACACTTCCAGGAGGCATCAAGAAACTACGCACGCAGTGCAGGGAGGTGTGGGGCTTCCCCGTGCACGACAGCCCCATCAGCATTCATTGGCTGACCAGCTGCCAGTCATTCAAAAGTCTAGACACATTTGAAAAAAAAAAAAAAAGAGCAAATTGCATCCAAACTTGCCAGCTGGAAAAAGCAGTATATTATAAAAACCTCAGCCCTACCCTATTTGGAGAGATTCCTGCTCCTCAACCCTTTGGTCAGGATATTTCTCTTACAGAAATCAAGCGAGCTGAGTAGGTACAAGTTCTCACGTACCAGAGCTATGCTTTATCTTGCAGATATATTTCTATAAACAACAGAAAAGCTAAAGCTGAGGGGGTTTGCATCAATGACCGCACAGAGCACACAGCCCTTCCCCTTACCTCTTTTGCCACCAGGGAAAATTCGCAGCTCACTGGACTACTTTGCTCAGGTCATGGCTCATACATTAGTTGGCCTTCAGGAGCTTGTGCAAGTGCTACAGAGGAACCCACTGACCAGTGATCTCTCATTAAGGAGCAATCTTTGGATTTTCACATGTTCCTGGCATCCCCTGATGGTGAAAAGGCTTTGTGTCCATGCCGTCTACCTCTGGGTGAAGTCTTCTGGGGGGCTTTGCCAGTGCTGGTGTTACAAGTAGCATTAACACATATCGTTAATCGCTTTCTGTTGGGTGCTGGATGGGGGGTGTTTGGGTTGGACACAGCCTTGAGGGTCTCAGTGCCACCAAAGGCTCTTCAGGAGAGACCATGCAAGTCACCGCTGCTGCAGTCCAGTGTCCTCATTTAACTTTCCCACCTCCTGGAGAGAGGGGAGACTTGGTAACATTCGTAAGGCACTTCAGTGTTGGGAAGAGCCATGGAAGTGCAAAATATCACATGCAGACAGCAAGTTATATTCCATCAAATATATCTGAGGATTGAACTGTTAATCAATGATGATTCTCCTCACACAGATAAATGAACTAATCCGATTTCTGTGTTACTTAGCAAAAATGAGATACATACACAGTACTTGCAAAATAACAAATAGAAAATTAATTTCTTTAGGATTAAAAAAAAAAGCTGACATGCACATCCACAATGCCACAATAGTGGCTGATGAAACCACGCACCACCAGCAGCTCGCCCAGGATACACACCATCTTTGGAAAACTGTTTCCCAGCATGAGAACAGTGCTGTTCTCCATTTACTGGCAGAATCTGGGTTCTGACTGCAAAAATGTCAGTGCAACCTTAACATATGCTTTTATAAACATCTTTTAAGACATGCCTGGACATGGAGGCCCAATACTGCATGCTCAAAACAACACTCTTGGTTTTGGCCACGTTTTAGCAAACCATGCAACCACCAAGCTGAACGCTCTGCAGCAACACATTTTTGCATGGAAGCAGTTAAATACTCAGCCAGCACAGCAGGCAGGCTGACTTCCAAGCATAGAAAACTGCATTGCCAGAAATCCAGCCAAAAATGCTGTTTTAGCCACTCAAAAACAACCACCTCTTCCCAAAGGAAAAAAAAAAAAATACAGAATGATTTTTTATTTTTTTTTTTTAAACTACAGCCAAGCATTAACTGGAACATGCCTTGCATGGAAAAGCCAGGAAAACTTCCTAAGCCCAGCTCTCTACAATGGGAAATAAAGCTCCCACACCAAGACATGACCCACTGAAATGAGGAAACCCATCAGCACCTTAGGTGAGAATTACTCTGCCTTTACAAACAGGGTGCAGGATCAGGCCAAACCTCAGGTGTGTCCCATGAACTGGGCAAGGGTTTTGGGGACAGCAGCCCTACAAGCAGATAGGCAAAGCTGGAGGAGGAATGATTCACCCTTGGTGCAGAAGAGAGGTATGTGCATGTCATCCAGGTAAAAGGCAAAGAAATCTTCTGATGCATTAAGTTTGCTGGGCTAGCATGGGTTTGAGTGGCATCACGGTCATACGTGGAGATGTTTTGACACTGGGTGAGAGAGATCTGATGAAACACTTGCAAGATTAGACAGTTTGACACCGATGTTTTTGACAAGATACGAGAAAAGCTATCACAGCTAAAGGATTTCAATAAAATATTTATGACAACATCGTGCCTCAAATGAGGTTGCAAATACAGAAGTATCATAAGTGTAAGTATGTCATTATCCAATGACAAAAGTCCCATAGATGTATTGTAAAATGTGAATATGTACACTAGATAGTTTGGGTTGTAAAAGCATGTCCAAGAAAATTTTCTTGAGTTTTAACTACAATGACATGTCTTATTGCTGTTGACCATCTTGTTTTGATTGTGCCAGAGACTGTGCTATGAACAAACTAGAAGTTTTTGCTAATAAGGCTTTGGTTTGTAAGAATGCTTTTTAATTAAAAAAATAAGCAGGTATTTCCACCTCTTGATTTCTGCTCAAGTTAGCTTGTGATTTACTGGGATTTACATCACTTCTCCATCAAACCTACTAGAAGTAAAAAGTAATTAAGCCTCGTCTAATCTGACTTTCACATGGCTGAGATCAGTGTCCAGAGGGCTGTGCTCGGTACCCTGTGGCTTAGGCTGCAGGGTCCACGGCACCACGCGTGATGCTCCTGTGCTGTGTCATCCCATCCCACTGGTGAGGCCAGGCTGGGCCACCCCAACAGCGTCCTGCAGGAGCAAACAAAAGCTAAAAACTAACTGCTATAAGACGAAAGGTTGCTGTTTGTCCACAATGGACAACAGGATCCACGAAACAAAAAAACAACCCAAAAAATGCTGGCTCTTGGCTCTGTGGCTTGGGACAGATATATCAGACTTAAGAGGTACCTTTCCCAAAACATGATGATAAATTAGCAACACCAGCAGTAAAGGGAAGAGGTAATAAGCTAGATAAAAATCCTAGAATGGTTTGGGTTGGAAGAGACCTTTTAAAGATCATCTAGTCCACCCCCCCTGCCACGGGCAGGGACACCTTCCACCGGACCAGGTTGCTCCAAGCCCCATCCAACCTGGCCTTGGACACTGCCAGGGATGGGGCAGCCACAGCCTCTCTGGGCAACCTGTGCCAGTGTCTCACCACCTCACTGTAAAACAAAAACAACAAAAAACCCCCAAAACTAACAAAAACAACCTCCTATCTTGCACACTGTTCTTGACAACATATCTTATCATCCATTGAGTTGATCTTACTAATATTCAGACAGTTACACCTTCTGAGGAGCAGACATGGTACCTATCATTCCTCCATACCAGATTCAGTCTGTCCCCCACGTACCAGATCTCCAAAGAGGAGAAGCACACTCTCCTGCTACAGCTATGTGCACTTGTGCTGGCTCTCAAAATACAAAGAATCAAAGCCAAAACTGCAAAAGCCAAGACACTACTGCGGTGAGAACTGTACCTGCACTATAGAAGATGTAAAAAAAAAAAGAGGAAAAAAACCCCCACGTTTCTCTGAAGCATTAGGATTGATAAAGTTTTAGTGAGAGAATCTTGACCCCTAACTAGCACCTCTCATACATGTTATGTTGCAGCCTGAAGTGCAGTGAAAAAGCCTTCCAAGACAGTTACTTGAAGGAGCCTTCTCCAGGAAGGAACACAGAATTATTAGGGCAATTAATCATACACTGCAGGTAACCCACCTTCAGTCAGTCAGTCATTTGCATCTGGATTCTCTGGGGCAGCATCATCCTGGTGACTCAAGAGGGAGGCTGACATCACCAGGCAAAACTTTTAGGCATGTCCTCTAATTCAAGAGCACAGCCTGCTACTAGAAAGTAGGATTGCTAAGAGAAAGGGGGGGTTTGTTTTTGTTTTTCAACTTACATGAGGAAATAAAGTGATCCTGTGTTTCAGCTGGAGGGTGTCTTATCACAGCCACAGGTACAACATCAGCCAGCCACATGGGAGCTGTGCATCACACCCCTGTGCCACCACAATAGGAAAGGAGGCAATTTGCAACACCACATTGGTATTTAGGAAGGACTTCTGCCTCTGTTATGCATTTCAAAGGAAGTTTCTCCCCCCCAAAATTATAGCTTTTTTGAACATGAGTGACAGAGGAATAAAACAGAGTTAAAGCGTTACAGGCTCCTGTTAAGATGGCAGAAGCAATGCAATAGCATTGGCTCCTTAAATCCTTATGGGGAGGAAGATGAAGATGCTGGAGAAGATGAGGGCAGCTCAGGGAAGCGCATCTCCCAGCTCCCTCCAAAGACAAGCTTAAGATGCCAAACCAGAGGGCCCTCTCTGCCACCAAGATCAAGTTTGGGGTGATGGGTCTAGGCTAGTCCTAGGCTGATAAATTGCCCCAGTGCTCCCCAGTTCATCACCTTCTCTAGTTTCCAGATGGGAAGCGCATTTGGCCTGGAACATTACACATGCTCATGGATCCAAGCAAGTATGCTTCTGCTTCATAACAAAACTGCACCACCAGCACAAGCATCGTCCCCTCTAAAAAGTTTTCCCCTCTAAAAATGCTCTCATTTGATGGAAACCCCTCAGCTGGGATCAGCCAACCTGCCTGGCAAGCAGCTGAGCTGACAGGGAATATTCTTTGCATTTCCGCAAAGAAACACTGCGGTACGGTTTTAACTGCGAGTATCTGCCAGGGAAGCAGATGTTTCACGAAAACAAATTGTTCAGAGGAGGAAGAAAGTGGAAATAATAGAGACTTGGGTGTAGCTTCAGGGCTGGTTTAAGCTGATGCAAGCCCTGCTGCTTCCAAAGGGAAGGTCCCCAGCCCTGCCCGCACAGCCATGCCTGTGCCCAGCACCCTGCCAACTACAGGAAGGACTGGGAAAAAAATCTGGGGGTGAGACAGCAGAGTTAGATTTTACAGCCCTGGTCCCAGCATTTCATTCTTGTAAAAAGGTATCTTTACTGTAACTAGTATCTCTAGAATGGTAATTTCATATCATGGCTCCTGCGTAAGATATTTTTATAAGGATATCACAGGTCTCTTCGTAAAGAACAGTGTTCATGTTCTGGTTTGATTTTAGCTCAGACGTTAACACATAGCCTGTTTTCAGTTCCCCTTACAGTTTCAGGTGTTTACAGTACTTTTCATTTGTGCTAAACCACCACAAAAGTACAGTTGCTCATATAGGGCAGGTATCTGCTGTTAAAACCTTATTTCAGCTTTGGGCCAGCTGCAATTCAGGAGACTGCATGTGTTAAATTTGACACACACACACAAAAATCCCCAAAAGCAAAAAAGCAGCTTTAGAGTGGAAGCTTTCTGTTCTATGTCTCCGAACGCTACGAGGACATTACTCAAATAGCTTACCTAAAAGCCTGAAATCTGAAAAAATAATTAAAAACAGTGTTCCAGGGGCAGGGTCTTTGAGATTATTTAAAGCTGATGCAGCAAGTAGTACCTTGAGGACTAAAGCAAGCAGGCCCCCACAAAACCAAGCATTGCACGTACATGCACACACACACACGGTAAAAGACTGCATCAGTCACAGCAGCTCTCTAGCCCAGATAAATCATGTCTTCACCTCTGCACACCTCTACTTCCAGCTCAGCTACTCCCCATCTCCAGCCACACGGGTTAATAAATTATTGCAGAGATGTGCAGATAGAGATTTGCATTTGGAGAGAAGGTGAGGGAGCAACTGCAGATTCTGCAGCACCAATATTCACAGTTCCAATGTTGTCGATGTTCAACAACCCTATGACATAGCCCAAGATCTCCCAAAGCATGGTACTTCTGCTCAAAAATACCTTCCCATCACAAACATGATCTCTCGGGGCTTTTCCAATATAGACGTTGCTGTGTTATATATAACACCACATAAAAATACAGATTGTCCTTTACTACTACTGATCTCCCGGCAGCAGCCTGCTGAAGTTTTGACCTCTTTGGGACTAATATTAGGAAGCAGAAAGTTCTTTCCTTTTGTTTACTTAAAGCAAACAGTAGCCAGTCCTCAGTAGACACCGATACCAACATGACATGGGCAGCCAGGGACCTTCACACTCACAGCTGCATGGTCATGGGGACACATCTTGGCACGTCAGCACCATGTTTGTGACCATTTATTTTTATTCCTTAGCAACAGAGCAGCTCCCGGGGTTGGGTTTTTGGTTTTGTTTTGTTTTTTTGTGTGTGTGTTGAATCTATATTTGGCACCCTGGGGAAATTCCTGAGCAGAAGATAGCAATTTTTAAAAGAGAGGATAAATGCTAGCACTCAAGTTTTGCTGACAGTAACGCCATCCCCAGGCTTTTGGTTAGCTTGAAGTGCTCAGACCTGGAGCTAACAGGAGTCCTCACATGGACCAGGCACCAAGAGTCACATCCATCACACTTTCTGCCTTTGCAAAACCTTGCTCCAGCATAAGAGCAGGAAAAGATTTATTGGCTCATAAAGTCTCTAAGCCATTTGTATCATGTGTAAACCAACATCTCCAAGGCTCTGAACCTCATCGCTGTTCAGCAGCACTGATTGGTCCCACGATGGTTTTTGTCCTGTGGGAGCCAGGACCCCTCAGTAATAGCACTGTCTCAAAGAGGGTGAAAAAACCAAAAGAAACTTCAGTACAATACAGTAATTCTGAACTAAGACACCATTCTTACCATAAATCATGGAAATATCAATATCCCCCAGCTCTCTACAGCTCCCAAGCAAACATGCAAATTAAATCCTGCCTAATCTACATGAGAAAAACAAATAATACCTGATGTTTCCCAACTCTGTTAGCAACATGGCCTTTTAAAAAAAAAAAAAAAAAAGAAAAAAGATTTAATCATAGGAGGATGGAAAAATCACATGGCTCGGCGGTTTCATTGGTTGTCATGGCAAATGAAAATCCCTGACTCTCCAACTTGTGTGTTTTAGAGGAAAGGAGACAACAAAAATGCCCTTTTTTTATGACTAGAAAGGAATGTTTTCCTAATAATCGCTCGTGAACCCACTGCACACTATATATAAACAGCTGCTCCTTCCCAGGGAAAATGTTTGCTGTTTCTTACTGAGCAACTCTCAGGGATCCAGGCAATTCAGCCCCGGCAGACATTCAGGCGCGGGTAATGAGAATCATGTGCTTTTATACGTGGTGACTTCTTGCCTGCCAAAGGGAGCCTGAACTAGCTGGGGGGTGTCTCAGCCCCACGAGGGCTCTCCCACCGCCTCGGCACGGCCGGGGGATCCTGGCAGCGGCACAAGCCCCCTCCCCTGCTCCCACACTCAGCATCACCGCCGTGTTTCTTGCCACACGTCCAATAACGGGAGTTTCTTCATGCGTTCTCAGAGCGAGCCAAAACCGTGAATATTTGCGAGTTTTAATCCGCCAGACAGGTAACAGCAGCCAAGACACCCCGGCGTTTGCTCCAACGCAGGCAATCCGAAGCACCTTGCACCCTGCCTGCACGACCAGCACCACGCACCTTTCGTTACAGTGGATTTTCTGAATATAGGTGGGAGATAGTTTGGCTGTAACTTCAGGAGCAGGTCCCTAAAGAGCCTGCTCCTTCCAGCCACACTGCCTTTTGGTTTTGGCTGCATGCTAAGGATCTGGGAAGTTGAGTATATCCACGCGGCAGATTTACATCAGTCATTTCACCACCAGGTCTTATGTGGTTGGTTTTGTATGCAGCCCTTCCCCTCCTGCAAATCCTTCTCTTTGCTCCCGGGCTCCAACGCAAGGCCTTTTTTCTAGAAGGAACAACAAGACCCTAAGGAATAATGTTTATTCTACAATGTTGTAAGCGATGCTCCTCTGTGCGTTAGGGGTTTTCTGCCACCCCCATCCTCTGTGGCTGCGTGGGGAGGGACCAGAAGTTGCACAACCCCACACGTGGGGCTGGCTGGAAAGCAGCCCCTTCTCTAACAAAAGCCGCAAGTTCCTTCCCTTATATTCCCCCGAAAAGCAGCTGTGTATGAAACCGCACCACGGCACTGCAACGCTGGCTGCGTACGTACACCGGGGGCAACCGAACCGTGCTCCTCCCCACGCTTCATCCACAAAACCGAGCCACAATCAGGGACGTCCGTGCAAATTAGGTAAAGGCAGAAGGATATAGCAAGGATAACCAGTTTGGATCCTTTATCTTTTAGACAGGAGGCAGAAGGAAGGAGATTCATCATCATCCTCCCCAGCTAGGCTGTGCCTGCAGGGCTGTGGGTGAGCCACCCACCTTCTCATTTACAGCTTGCACATACCAAAAGGAGGTCACTTGGTATCGAGCATGAGATAAACAGATTTCCACAATAACTTTTCAGCTCCAGCACCGAGAATGGTATCACAAGCCTCATACGTTAACCCTTACCCACACCGTAGAGCCGAAACTTCAAAGCTGCTTAAGTTACTGGAAATGCAGCCGCAACCCAGGGGACAAGGGAACTTGGCTTTTTCACCCAGGCAATAAGTCAAAACCAGGAGACAGGATATTTCCATGCAGAACTCCAGCCAGAGTAGCCTTCGGCATGCCGGTCCCGCAGCATCCCTTCCCTGCAAGGGTTGCTGGCTTGCAGGCTCAGTCCTCCAGCAGTTCGGGGTCCGGAGCATTTCTGGATTGCTATGCACGTGGGTGGATGCAGTGAGGGATGGGCAAGGGAGAAAGCATGGGCTGAAGAGGGGAATTAAAAGACAGGCTGAGAAAGAAAAAGAAAACAGAAAGCAAGCCAAAACCAAGCAAGAAAAATTCTCTTTAAGGTATTACACCGGAGTGGGCTGAGACTGTTGGATACCAAACAATTTTACTCCTTTAAGTTGAAGGGATGTGACAGAGCAAATGTTTTTCATCCTGACTAGAGACTTTGTCCTGAGGCTAATGCCAGCTGGTTACACTCAGGTGTTCAAGATCTTGACACACAACCCTGAAAGAAAAGCCTTTCGGTCACAAAAAAGACTGCATTAGCAGCTTCTTAAATACATATATACTTTGACATTTTTCTTTAGGTTAGAGCTTATCAAAGGAGATGGCATGAGCCAGACAGACTGTGCTTATGGGGGTAAGAAACATCTCACATTTGTTCATTCCTTGCATTTCTCCAATTTTACACAAAACTATTTGGACCGCCACCATTTGTTCTTTAACAAAATGTGCAGTCTACCCAAAACGCTATTTGTAATTCAAAACTCAACATAAGGCATTCTCATTTGGTAAAATACAGAATTCTCTCTTCATGTTTCAGTTTGCCATTTATCCCAAACACAAGCAGAGCCTTGCCGTCCCCCAGCACAGCACACTCCCATCAAGTATAAAGCAATGCGCAAGCACCAGCTCCTACTGCACACCAAATTGTCATTAGTTAGAAACAGATTTCATGTCTAACAGAGCCCATCTAAAGCAAAGAAGGGACTTCTAAAGAAGTTCTATATTTATTTCTAGTCCATTCTATATGTATTTCTATACTATGTGTGACTGAAATTGGATATCCAGGACTACCACAAATCAGAGAACAAACAGGTGATTTTTTTTGTGTGTGTGTGCGCATATTTATCCTCTCAGCAGGGAAAAAAAAGGTAAAGACAAAGACTAGAAGTCAGAATATAAGACTTTTTGGCTCTGCTGACAATGGCTTGCAGGACTGGTCCTACATGGCACTTTAGATTTTATTCTTCCCTACACGGCAGTCACTATATGCATTGTTCTGAACTGGCACTGCAAGACCAAACCCACCCATCCTGCAAAGCTCTGTGCAAGGAATTTTTGCAGAAGCATTATCTTAAGACTTAACTTTGAAAGCAGATTTACAAAGTCACTGGTTTTCTCTCTGAAAACAGAAGATTTGCAAGACTTACACAATTTTATTACAGTGAGCGAACTCCAGCAAGAACAAGCAAATTCTAGCTTTGAACCACCTTTTCAAACTACACTGTTCTCCAATCTATTTAGCTTCTCTCCAAGGGAAGAGAAATCTTCACTGTTAATGTGTGCTGCTGCTCCGTTGTAATGTAAGCACCTTAGCGTGTCTGCAACAGTCATGTGCAGAGCAACTTAAGTCAAGCCAGCTTGAACAACTGGAGATGTGTATGATAAAAAGCAAAAAAGAAGCTGCTGTGGTGGTAAGGAATCCAGGCAGGGTAACAAGGCTTGCAAAAGTGGTTTCATCTGGACTGGGGTATTTCCTTAGCTGGCAGTGCTCTGAATTGCTACAGATGAAAGGAAACACATTATAGCTGTAAAAATCTAGGTTTAAAGGAAGAAAAAGTGGTTTAAAGAAACTGTGAGGCAATTCCAGGTTAGGATTCCAAAAGAAATGAAAGTTACAGGGTGAAAAGACAAGGGAAATAGGAAGTACAGAAGGATACGGGACGAATTGGGGATAAGGATGTCCGGGTGGATGCTGCTGGAGGACCAAGGCATGAGCCCAGCCAGCAGCACTGCGGAGAGGAGCATCCGTGCCCAGCACAGCAAAACAAGGGCAGGAGAAGTGCAGCCTGGAGGGGATGCTGGGAAGAACAAACTGGCAAAAAATGATCCCTAACCCTGGCAGGGCACCTGCCAGCTACCTACAGAGACAAACTCAAAAGCTTCAGGATTACCTCTACCAAAAGTTAGAAAACAGTCTGTTTTTAAAATTGAAAAGGAGATGCGTATTCTGGTGAGACTGTGTGTCGGATCTGGGAATCTGAATTCAAATACTGAGCACAAATTGGGTTCAAGAGCAAATCACAGTGCCAGCATGAACAACAGTCACTACAACCCCAACTAACACATCCGTCTCTAATAAAACACGCGTTTGTAAGTCACAAATAGGCTTTCAGTTCACTGTCAAAAGCACAAAACAACCCAAGACAATCAGAGAAAATTAGGTATTAAGTGTCAAGTATGCCATTTGTGGTGCAATACAAGGGGACAGGTTTGAGCATTGTTTTGGCATAGAAATGTAGGTTAGCTTGTGGCAAAGACAAGTGCTCCACATCAAAAAAAGTCTTTGTAGCCTTTGGAGTGAAGAACTTCACCTCCAGTGGAGAAATCCAAGTTTTCACTGGGGGCTCGCTAATCCGCTGCTTTGGTTCACAGCTCTGTTTCTGCTGCTCTGCAGTAGCCTCACATACTGCCCGGGGTTACAGCTGGCAGCTCCAAGTTCTCACTTACATTGGTTTGAGTTGCTTTTCTTGGCAACTAATAAACTCTCTCCCCCCCTCCCACGAAACTGGGTAACCAGTGAGTGAGACATCCCAGGTACAAGAGCTGCAGATAACAAGAGTGACACAGAAAGCACCCCGTTTGCATTTCTTTGTGCATTTATTACACTTAAACAGTCAGTGAAGACAGCCTGTGCTCTTTGGAGCAGGGCTGTGTCTGCCCCAAACCCAGCAAAATAAGGTCCAAGCAGGGTTACAAACATCATCCCCTTCACCCTCAACACAAATGCAGTATTCAGACAGATCCAGATCCTGGCTGTAATGAGCATGTGGGGATTAGGAAGCCACGATTAAAAACATAATATTGTATCAAGTTAAATTATTCATTCATTATGCCGTTACAACAACCAACAATTCGAACATGAAAATAACTTAAACATCAGCCAAGTTTAAGAGCACAAGAGGAGCGTTACAGAGTCGGTATGTGCAGCTTCTTCGTTTCACCCACTTCTCAGACTGTTCTCACGTTTGTTATTTGCTACTTGTTGGTACACCTCAGTGTGCATGATATCAGTTTTCTTTATACCAGGCTGTACAGAAAGTTGTACAGACTCCAGCAACATAAGTATTACAATTTTCTTTTTTTTTTTTTTTTGTGTCTATCACATTGAAAGAGGCCTGTGGCATTTTTAAAAGGTCAGTTACAACTCAAAAGCTTCACTCAACATTTAACTATTGCATGGAGGGAGTGTCCAAGGACATTTTCTACCACATACATGCCCAGATGTACACCCTTTAAATTTCAAAGGGAGAACGAGTCATGCTCAAAACAAGTGCATACATTTTCCCCCTTTCCTCCTCTTCAAGAGTAACTTCCAATCTGTGTCTTTGTAACGCTTAAGTCTGAGGCAGGCTGATGGCCTCGCTACACTCTGTATTACACAAAAATCACTTACTAAGCATTATTGTCCACCTCCAAACACTCCGTACACACAGGAAAGACAGGTAAAAAGTAATAGATCAAGTGATTGCCCAAGGTCAGAAATTTGGGAGCAGCCCACATGTAACCAGACCTAAGCTTCATTGCTCTCTTTTTTGGACCATTTTACCTCTCCAGCCTCCCTCCCCACTGCTGCCCCCAACTCCTCTTTGCTTTTTCTTTACTATCCTTGATTTCTCTTTTTCTCCTTCTTTTCATTCTGCAGCCTTGATACCTGCCTTCCTCTGCCCTGGTATCATGCTCTCTACAGGCATTTTTGTCTTTGTCTGCCAAGCAAGGTGTAATAGGGCTGGTATTTTTCTCTGGGCTGTATTCAGGAAATTTCCCGGTTTAACTCCTAAGTTTTGCATAGAAGTTACAGCTACCAAAACAGAGAAGACAATTCTTCCAGCTTCTCCTCCTAGGTGCTGGAGAACAGGTCACCCGTGACAGTATAGCCTTCCCTTGGGGGTCTTCATCATTTCTCCATGCAGACAGACCACATGCCAGTGCTTTGCAACTGCCCAAATTCTCCCCTAGCCACTAATGCCTTAGTGCCACCTCTGTCCCCAGACTCCAGTAGAAATGCTTTCTATCCTAATTTAACATTCTGCAGGCAGCAACTGAACTGGGAAAGCTGCGAACAGCAAGAAAATACTATTTTTCCTTGTGCTGCAGGTTGGAAGACTCCTGGACAGCAAAAGCAGCTCTGAAGCTCCAGTAGCTGATACTTATCTAGGAAGATTTCCAGCTTAAAACAGACATCATCCACCTCTTCTTAAACCCTCTCCTCCCTTTGCTCCAGAGAACAGCCCTTCCCTCCCCAACCAAAGCCTTGCCAACTAGAAGCTTTGCTGTTCACACAGGTTATTCATGTGAAGAACTAGATTAATCTGTTGGCAAGAGAGCTCTTTTCCTGCAGAAGTACATCAGTGAAGCCTTCAAAAAAAAAAAGTCCTTTCAGGGATTAAACCAACCCAGCATCCCATCACATCTCAGTTATTGCGATTGTCCCCCTCTGGCCTTAAGAGAGCTCATCTTGGACCAGTGGCGTCCCCATTCAGAAAAAACAAAATCCTGTTAGAGGACAATTTTCCCAATTTGCATCTTCAGGGTTTCCTGTTGTTCTTCCTTCCATGGCTCCCCAACTCCTTGCTATTACTTTTCACATTTATTTTACAGCCTAGCCTACATCCCACTAATTATCCTCAACGCAAAAGCAGCCGTATCAACCAGGCTCTCCCTCACGCACGGTCAGATCTCCCTGCAAACACCCACCGAGCTTTCTCCTGCTCAAATATACTGCTGTCACCTGGCCTTTCCCTGCCTGTTTGTGACTGTGACCTACTGTCACCCAGCAGAAAGCACCGAGCTCTGCCAGCTGGAAACTGTGTTTTGCATTTGTACGGTTACGCAGGACACAACGATGGGCCACGGGATGCTGCAGCCATGCACAGCAGCAAGAGGCAGAAGAGAAGGGACCCTGCTTGGTGGGCAGATTCTTAATATCAATTTAGTTTTTAGTGTTTAAACTTAAAGCAGCGAGTCTCCCCTGTTGAGGATTATCCAACTGTTCCTAAAAGGAAATGCCGGGCTGTTGCTCCCATGCCAGTCATTTTCCTCCTGGTCTGATCCACAGAGAAAGGCAATCCCTCCTGGCTCCATCGGGCTGAGCCATTGATGCTGAGCTAAAAGCACGTGGCTTGGGTTTCTTGCAAACAGCAGGAGAGCAGGGAATTATGAGGAAGGATTTGAAGCATCACAAGATGCGTTTTCGATATTTACAGGGATTTCTGTGACTGCTCAGAGGGAGCCCTTCCCATGCAAAAGCAGAAGTGTGACGGAGCGTATCTTTACTTTCCCGGGAACGGCCAAAATAGCCATTATGAGCTTCTCCTTTGCAAGAGGACAAACAACCCCGATCACACACTAAGACACGCCGGGACCCATTTCAGGGTTAGGATAAAATGACAGGTGTTCCTTCTTAAAACCAGAAGTTGGAAAGTAAAATGTCAGTCTTGGACAAAGCCTTCAAATGCCAGACAAGCTTCACAAAACAACCTGTGCATCAGTCCTTCAGCTCCTGAGAATAGCCCACGCATCTCCGGCACATGAGAAATCCAGCTAGTTTCAGTGTACAACTTTTTCCAGTGTGTCCCTATGTACCACAACACATATTAGGAGTCAATTAATACATCCTCCCTTTAAAAAGGGCACACAATTTACAAGCCGTTCCTTCCTAGGAGGAGATAGATGCTGATTACATGAAGGCGTTCTCCGTAACGATTCTCTTCCTAAACCATACCAATTGCCTCATTCATTTGAAAGGTGCATTTGCTATATTGGAAAAAAACCCGACCCTTATTATTAGCAACATCTGAACACTACCCAAAGTTGTTTGCATAACTGGACGTGTTATTTTTTTCTGCATAGCACTGCTTGAATCCCTGTAACACCTTCCCACAGTGACATTCCACAGTCCTACTTGAGATGGTACACAATTAAAGTCATAAGCAAAGGTAATGAAAAGATCAAAACAAGACAGGTTGGTTATACATGTCACAGTAATGCTTGCAAATCAGTCTCTCCTCTAATTACCGCAGTATTTCCAGGAGGAATCAATTACAGCAATATGGATGAATGGGATCCTAAAACTGAAAAATGTACTGGATTAAACATTAATGCAGTCATTGACTATTATCAATATATATATTTAATGGAGGGTGGGGCCTAGCAAAATACAGAATTGATGGGGTTTTAAATATCTAGAAAGACCAGAATCCTGGACACAGAGGCTTTAAAATAGTCCCAGCAACACAACGTACCAAAAATAAATTCATCCACCAGGCTATAATTATACTTTGTGTTTTGTTTTTATTGTAAAGCTTGGTGTAAGCATACAGCCAGGCAGGAAGCCAAGCCTCAAACTGTGCTCTATTGACTGCTGAGGTCCTGATTAGCACAGGGTGCTCCAAACAGAAACACTGGTTTGCCCAGACCAAGCCTAAAGATGATAAAACACAACCTCTTCTCCACATCAGGCAAGCTTTGGATGAGCATTGTCAAACAGCCATCTGAACTCAACAAGCTCCCCTTTCCTTAAAGCATTATACCCATTTTAACCTTATTTTTTAAGGAAAACAAGATTTTGCAACCATCTAGCCTGGCCAACAGGCTCAAAAGTTACTTGAGGAAAGACTGTTTCAGCAAAATTACAAAGACAATGTAATTTCTACAGCTTTTGTGACTGAGAGGCAGCTGGGATGAGCCCCAAATCCGCATCCACACTGTAACTGTGGGGCTGACCTCCACCCTTGCCAGTTTTTGTTCGGCTGCAGCTGGCTGGGCGCTCAGGACACCAATGCCTGTCACCCAAGAGCACACATAGCAGCCACGCATTTCTTCTCCAGATGTTCTTGTCATAGCTTCCAATGGTAGCTACTCATTTGCGTTACCCAGTTTCTGGACCTGTCTTGGTTTTTAGTGGTTCTGAGCCCTTGAAGCTTCAGCACTCAGCCACCAGAGCTGACAGGGCTCAAAACCTCTCCAAAACACATGTTCCTGCATGGGACACAAAAGCTTATTAACAAGAGGTTCATCAATGATTTGACAACTTGAGCCTTGTGTCTAGTCTAGTAGAGCACGAACCCGCCTGGCAGATTACCCTGTACATAGCGGCACCGTTTTGTCTCACCTACCTTTGAGGAGCTAACCAAAATGTCCAAGTTAGTCTTATACAAGGTCTGGCCTCCCTACCAAGCTGTGAGACAAGCATCTCTGAATCTGCCATCTCTCTCCAGTGACGGTGTCTGGGACCTACAATAACAACGTTCCACTTTAGACAACCCAACTTAGGTGCCTACGATTGAGGGGAGAAGCCAAGGCTCCATCATTCAGTGAAGAAACTCAACTGAACACAACAGATTCTTAGCCAAAGTCATTGCAAAGGTATTTTACACTGTCGGAAAGGATTTAGGGTTAACGGGACTTCAGTTCGAGAGCAAGTTTTCTGGGTTATACTTCCAAGTGTTTTGGATGTACAGAGCAAACTCCAAGTGGCTGTGCCTCTTGCCTCTGTCAGAGGAGAACATTACACAGCCAGCCATACTAGCCTGAGAAATCACTGAAACCACATTGTTGTAGCACGGTATTTGAATAAAGATGTCCAGAAACGCACACGTTCTGTAAAAAAGAAACCCCTGGGAGCTAGCAGGGCTCTTTCTGCTTGACTAGAATTGGAACAACATCGCAGCACCGTGGGACTGCAACAAAAATGCCACATTTCACATGAGAGTCACTTGATCTCTAGGAATCGCTGATCACATCAAAGCTAAAAATCACAACTCAGGTAGTGTCATTTTGTTTTCCTATTTCCCTGCCTGTGTCACCTCCACCACACGCAGTATTACTTCTCTTTTTTGCTATCCTCTCGCATACGGCTGTCAGCCGCAGTGCAATAATCCGTCACGCAGCACCTCACTGAGAGCTGGTGACTGCTAAGGCAATATTTACACTATGGTTTGCATTATAGTTTATAAAATTCTTTGGAGCTCTTCCAAAGGAGAAGCCCCACGTAAATTGAAGTTGTTATTGTCATCTCCAGGCTAAGTCTAGGTAAGAACTTGCTAGCGCTTACTGTGGAGACTGCAGATGTTTGAAATACTGATCAACGTGCAGCAGAGAGGCTGACTAACAAACTTCATTAACATTGCCCATAACACTTTTCTTCAGTGGCATACAATAAATCACTGATGAATATTCAAGGCATCCCTCTGAGGTTATCTACGTTTTACAGATGGCGGCAACCAAGAGACAGAAAGTTTAGAAGTGACTTGCCTATAAACACAAAACAGATGCAGAATTCAACTGTCTTGCCTTCAACGTACAAAATAAGTCTCTTCAGAAGAAACTGTGAATTATATAGATTGATTTGCAGTGAAATTAAGGAGACCGTCATTCCCCAAAATTACTAATAACTATTCCCCCTCCAAGTTTCTGCAGCACTGATTACTCACATTACAGTAACACCTTAAGACTGCAGAGAACCGCAGGTTCTCACTGTACAAAGTAGGGACTAACAGATAAAAGCCCTATCCCAAAGACCTTATGGATAATAAAATCCAATCTATACATAAAATACAGGAACAGTCAAAAAGAGATGAATGATTCAAAAACTGCATCAGAGAAGAACCAGGAATGGATCAACCTTCCAGAGTATCCGACGCAGACTTAACTAAATCCATTAACTAAGCATCGCCGAACATTGCCCAGGAGATATTTTTAAAGCCTTCTCCTGCATCTCCAAGAACTGATGTCATCAAGCAAAATGAGGAATATTGTGAAAAACGTGTTAACGAGATGGAAAGAATTTTTATGTAGTTTCACACATTTTCCAGCAAGGAGTTTGACATTTAAGCGAGATGGCCTGGTTACTAACGGCTACTCTATGAATTGATGCAACATGCTCACCGCCGCAATGACTGACAGCTGCAGTAAACAAACAATAATTCATGCCAGGTTCTTCCTCCCTGTGGCGACAGCTTTTGTAGAACTGCAGAACTTAATGAGACATTTTATTTAATATTTATTTCCACAATCAGCCTCCTTTATTCTAACAGAATTAGCCTCAGCCCACAATGAATGTTTTCCTTGGTTATTTCATTGTGCAAGTCAATACTCAATTTATTTTGAATTTTTTCAGTTCTGAATTTCTAACTAGGGGAACTTCTTTCAAAGATGCTTGTATTATTGTTATTAAATACCAGCTAACCACCTGCATGGCTGCAAAGTGAATCAGCCTGGGGATGCTGTCCCACAAAAGTTAACCTAGCAAAAAAGATTAATTTTGAGATTGGCTTTAACCAAGCAGCTTCCCAATCCAGAGCCACAACAGATTAGAAACAACACGGATATAAATAGGATGGCCATTGACAAAAGACTGAAGGTTTCTGATGAGTAAGGTGAAGTTACTTATGATGGAAGGGCAAATGCCGCTGGCCATGCAGCACCTTGAGAAGAAGCTTTAAAAATTCCCCTGTACCACATTCACATCTGCAGTAGAAAGTCCAGGAGTGGTCCATAATAACCATGTATAATGGCACAGGACAGGGGAATCTCAAGCATCTCCAGCACAGGGATGTCCAATGGCTATGCCTTTGAAGACACTTTTGTCAGTTCTTCCCGGTGACATATAGGGACCAACTCCCTGCACAGCTACATGCAAGTGCACCAAGACGCAGTTTTCCTGCAGAACTGTGACGAGAGAACTGCTACTTAAAAAAAGGAAAGAGAGATTTCCTAGTAGAGGGAGACACTCCACATTAACAAAAGTAGTTTCCAAGGTTTACAAATGTAATAGAAATACCTAGAAGCACCTCAGGATCACAATACGGATGTATTTATGGTTTTTTCCAGTTGTGGTGGGAGGCAAAAGAGACTTCAGAATTTGGGGTTAGCAACTGCAAAAAATACAGGTTGTTTCTGCATCGAACATACACCACATCCCTGCAAGAGACGGCCAGGGCATGCCAATGGCCAACAGCAGGTCGCAACATGAGAGGAGACCCCAAAGCACTTTCCAGCCAAGTTGCACGCTCACACCTCCCTCTCCTAAATAGGTCGAGCAGAAATCCATTAACCCGGGGTTAAGAGCTCAACTTTAGACTTCCCGTTTGCCTGCTGAAGTTAAAGAGTTAACAGAAACCTGGGTTTATTTGGGGGTTTTCTATGTGCGCACACACACCTCCATCTATCTATCTGAGCAAAACACTACTACCATATTTTAAAAATGTGAATACTGCTGGCTTGAAGAAAATGGGCACAGTTCCCTTTTTAGAAGGAACAAATTGTTCAGAACAAGGACAAATGCAATAAAGAAATCAGGCACCGACTTCGCTTCTGCTGTTTCAAGCTTCTGGTACATGCAGCTCAGATACAGTTTCTGCATGATTTTTTGGTTTTTTTCCCATAGACCCAACATTGTTCAAGAATCCCCTTAACTACCTAATGCTTTCAAGAGCAAATATTTACAGTGGGGATTTTTATATTATCAGATACTTGAGAAATTAAAGGGTGCCACGATCTTCTGTTGCCTACAGACAGGAGACAGCTATTGCCTGCAGGGCCAGAGTAATTGCAACAGTGCAGATACTCACTTGAGTGTATTTTAGATAGAAAACATGGAATTAGCTGGAAACTGTGTTAAAACGACCCCTTTAGAGCAAAAGCACTTTTCTGTAGTTATGCCACAGAAACAGGGATTACAGAGGAGAGGAACAGAGCCCAAACCCATCATCACTCAGGTTGAGCTTGTAGCTACATCTCCAGTCAACCAGACCAGGGAACCTAATGCTGCAACCAGCCATCCCGGGGTCCTCGGCAGTCCAGAGACATACGGAAATCCCAAACCTGCCCTTACGCTCTTGTGAAAGCTACAGATTACTCCAGTCTTCACTGGGGTTTTAATTAAATTCATTACCACTGGTTTATCTGAGTTAATACCTTTTCTCCACAGGACATGCTGTACTGTGAACTTCAGGGTAGATGCCAAGAATAAAAAAGGCTAACGTTATTTCTCTTAAATCTTTTTCCCCAATACACAAAAATGAACTGATAGCCCCACAGCAATTTCAGGCTACCTGATTCTCACCTCCAAAGATTACTCATCTCGGAATGGAATAATCTGATGTCTCCAGAGGACTAACAGGAAAGCTTTTTCAACCCTACATTTATTTTTCAGGTATTTGAGTAAATAGCTATAAAGCAAAAACAACAACAAAAAAGATTATTTTTTCAAGTGGCAGTCATCTCCTCTCTCAGTTAATCAAGTTCAGTAGCCTTTATAATAAAGCTTGAATCTCCATTGTTGGAGAAGATGGAATTTAAGACTCCCTTCTGCCATCAGAAAGCAACAGGAAAATAAGACCACACAGCATGGAGACCCCTTAGGGGATTTCTTGACGTTACTAGCAAGAATTCAAGTTGTCCAAGAACTAAATTTATATACAAGTTTGTCTTACTATGTTTTTAAGAAAGGATGTTATTTTAAGTAAATATTCCCATGCTGCAGCCACAACTGTCATGAAAACACCATGCGTTAGACCCTGAAAGCATAAGAAATGGCACCATGGAGAACTTCTCACTAATTAGACATGAAGCTGGCTTCGTTTAAAAACTTGTTAGATAAAAAGCCTTGACTGATCTATTTTCCATTCCTCTGAGTTCAGGCAATGAAATTTAAATCACAGAGAAGTGCTAATGATTATTTTTCAAGTCAGCTTTTCATTACCGAAAGCATTCTTTGCAACATAGCAAACCCAAAATCTCTTTTCTAATCCTGGCAATCTCTTTCATTTGTTCTTTGATCGCCCGTAAATCTGAACACTGGTGTTCACCTCTCAACCCAAGGTGTTGATCTACACCCTGAACATGGATCTGGGATTTTTCTGGAGCGCAGATTCTTCTGGATCTCCCTCCCACCACTTTTGTATCTATGGATGGATGGGTATTCGGAGCAAAAGAGCAGCCGTTGGAAAGACAGGAGGGCTTGACAAGCTCCTGTGCCTTCGGTTTCACCCAGTGCAGGGCAGAGCTTAGGTGGGCTGATCTACTAATCAGACACACGTTCTTTCTAGCCAACACCTTTAGTAACCTGTTCCCTACTGGCGTCACGTCTTCTTCAGATGAGTCTCCATTTATGCCCATTCACAGCATTCCCCGGATTCGTTTGCAGCTGGGGAGTACCCAAGCCCCCAAAGGTTATTGCTGAAGATCAGTAGGTAGAAGAAAAGCGGTGGGGGAAGGGGAGGTGGGGTGGCTGCACCGGAGCAAGGAGAGGCTTAGGCAGATGGAAAACAGGCATGGAGAAAGCAGATGGGAACAAGCACGTCAGGAGTTCCCCTCCAGCTGGTACTGTCTCAGCAGTGACGCCCCAGGTGAACCATCCCATACAACCCTGTACGGCTTTGTTGGAAGGCAACAAGGCTGGTGAAAGGGCTGGAAGCCATGTCCTACAAGGAGCGGCTGAGGACTTGGGTTTGTCTGGAGAAGAGGAGGCTGAGGGGTGAGCTCCTTGCTCTCTGTAGCTCCCTGAGGAGGGGACGTGGAGAGGGAGGTGCTGAGCTCTTCTCCCTGGGATCCAGTGACAGGACACATGGGAACGGCTCAAAGCTGCACCAGGGGAGGTTTAGACTGGACACCAGGAAGCATTTCATTACCGAGAGGGTGGTCAAACCCTGGAACAGGCTTCCTAGAGAGGTGGTCCATGCCCCAAGCCTGTCAGTGTTTAAGAGGCATTTGGACAATGCCCTTAACAACATTCTTTGACTTTGGTCAGCCCTGAAGTGGTCAGGCAGTTGGGCTAGATGATCCTTGTAGGGCCCTTCCAACTGAAATAGTCTATTCTAACCACTTGATTACTCTGGAAAGGGATCCCATATTTCCACAGCAAGGTAAGGGAGCTCCTGCTGAAGCAATAAAAGCTCCTTTTTTCGGATGTGAGGGGCTTGATCCAAACCACTCTGGAACGCACATGCAACTGATTGCTACTGCAGGATACGAGCGTTTTGTATGCAGTCAGATTCATTTTCTTCACTGTTCCAAACAAACCGGCATCAAGGTTCAGCACCAGCTTATGGGACGGTAGTTCCATAGCGATTCCCTTTTGCAAATAGGCTGGATTTAATTTATATCAAGAAATACTCCCACTTTAAATGCACACATACTGCTCTTTGAGTAACTGACTTTTTGCTTAATCGAAAAAGCAGATTTTAGTTTCTCGTAACTTCATTACAGCCAAGCAGCAGCACAGTGCAGCAGTGCAGGGGCCCTGCATTAAGTTCCTCTCTCTGCAGAAAGCATCTTTAGCAGGACAGTTACCCAAACACTGCTTGACTTCTGTACACTTTGGCATTTCCAACACCTTTTTTTTTTTCCCCTCCCTTTTTAAATTCACCCTGCAGGATACAGCCTTTTGAGAAACCATGTGCAAGCTCATCTTTTTTCATGCCAGCACAGCCTTTCCTCCCTTTTCTCTTCTCCCTCTTCCCTTTCCCATTACGCTTTTCAAGGTCTGAAAGAAAACGTTATTCAGATACTCAAAGGTTACAGTTAACTTTTAGTTCAGCAGTACCTAAAAGAAAGCATTTCTGCTAAAGGGAAAGAAAATAAACAGGGTATCCTGTGATCTTTAAAAGGACAGTAGCAGATTTCCCTGAGGCACTCTCTATATTGAGCAAAGCAAGACCTTACAGAAGGTTTTCTCCTCTGTACAAGTTTTCCTGAATCATCTCAGGAAACCAATAGCTAGGTTAAAGAGGTGGTTTAAATTTTGCCTTAAGTATATCACAGAAGAGCACACTCCTGCATAGAGAGAAGTGCCGTGTAGTGAGAGCAGTAACTCCCCGAGAGGCGAGACGACAAAAAGCAATTCAGTCTCAAGCTGTTTGCAACCTAAATATCTATCCCCAGCCCAATGCAACAAAGCTCTCTAATGATTTTTATCTACGCAGGGTGAAATCAAATGACATAATAACACAAATCTCACTAATTTCTTATTCAGGGCCAATGTTTAATAGCACAGATTAGTTATGAAACCGCTGTAACAGTGACAGACTTTAATGTGGTCTTGACTGTTTAAATACTGACAATGATTTTAAGGGACAAGTTCATCCCTGTTCTGCCCTAATTAATCGTATTAGCAAACGTATTAGCACCTGAGGAGTATCTGACTCAAACACACACACACACACACCCCAGTTTAAATTCATGATTTAAGCACAGGCTGACCAAGAGGCACCAGGATTATGTGACAAACATGACAGATCAGTTGTTTCACATTGTAAGAGAGACATTAAAAATAAAATGATAATTTAGCTAGTTATTGACAGAATCACTGGGGGGGGCAGGTAGCTCAATGGCTTGCTGCAAAATGATATTACGGAAACTGGAGAGTCAATCAAAACATTGCCTTAGGTCATCTCACCACCTCCAGCCAAAGCAGGGCTGTTGCTGAGCATCTCTGCCCCAAGGGTTAATGGTTTTGGTGTCAGAAAACCATCTGTAATACAGAAGATGATTTTATTGTCTCCTAAATCTCCTGCTTTGAAGTCTTGCAGGCATTCATGTGAGCTACCTGGTTTAAACAGCCTCATCACTGCGAGGCATGCCCACTCTGTGCCACCTTCTGCACCCCTGCCATGCCAGCCACACCATTGCACTGACTCTCTCGAACTTTTGCATTGCCCGGGTGGTTATTTGGCAATACACATGAACTCGTTCTGGCACATACCCCTGCTCCTCTTTCTGTACTTGCCAAGAGCAAGGCTTGCACTCAAACTGTTGGTCCTGCCCCCCCCCAAAAAAGGCAATATGCCTTAAAATTAGAAAAGGAATTTACCTAATTATAATTCCTTGTTTGGCTATATTTTATGTAAAAATAAGAAAATGCCAACACCACCATACCCCACCCACAAAAAAAAAACAGCTGCGGACGCATTTGCCAGGGACACGCCACAAAACTTGGAGCAAGTGCCTCAATTTGCCGAATGGTGGATGCCAACTTGGCTATCACAGGGAGGACCAAACAAGGGCAGCTCCAGAGCTAAAACCACGAGCTCTACAGCTTGCATTAGAGAGCCACAACACTCCAGCTCAGGCTGCGAGCAACATCTACCACCTGCAGCTGCGCCTGGGAAGAATGGGGAGCGCACAGCATAGATCTGCTAACAGAGGAAAGCAACAAACGGAGGTTCAATTTGCTCGCAGACACCTTTCTCCCACTCCCCAGTTCTCACCTTCCCTCCCCCTGCCTGTTTGGGAAGTGACTGCTCAGTTCTTCCCTGAAGAGCCTCCTTCATCCATCCACCTCTCCCTTCAGAAACTCCAGTTGCCTCACCAGACCCCAACTCCAGGCTACAAAAATCACTGTCCTCTCTCATAGCTCAGCTCTGGGGCAGAGAAGAAAGTAAATCTTAAGAGGCAGCAAGTTCTGTCCCAGCTCTGGCTCTTCCCAGTTCCCCTCATCTCGCCAGTCTTTGGGTCGCCCCATACGTAAGGTCGGGAGAGACCCAAACATCCCAGGACAGCTCGAACCTCTTTCTGCAACACTTCTGGGATGGGCAATTTAATACAGAGCAGGGCACACAGGTGATGCTGATAAAGCCAATTTGCAAAGATACGATTTCAGGCTTTACAAAGAAGCCAATCAATGGCACCACACCCAATTTGATTGAGAACAGGACTAAAATACAAGAAAACTGTACAGAGTATGACCACAAGAGCATCCAGCCCCGAATCCCCTTTCCAAAACTGGACACTAGTAAGAAATTGGGGGAAAAGTAAAAGACCAGAGGAAATACTTAGTGCTGCCTTCCTGGGATATTCTCTCTGCTTCCAGCAGTTGGCACGTCGGGGGCTTCTGGATTCACAGTAAATGCATACATTACATTTAGGTCTTTGCAAGATCAGGACCCAAATTACTCAAGAGGAAGGGCCCCTTAGCTCACCTGTGCTTTTTCACAGCAATTACTCATCTATTGAGTGATTTACAGCTTTTGGTCCATTTTTATGTGTCTATATTTCTGTTCCTGCAAGGCAAAATTTCATCATCTTAATAATGTGGATTTCCGATCTACATTTTTAATCCATTTCTGGCTGTAGTGTAACACAGCTTGAAAATGCTAGCATGCAAGACAACATTGTCACAGCTCTTTCTAAATTCAATAAATCTAATAATTTGGAAAAATAATAAAACAAGCGTAAATACCAATACATACTTGTGAAGATATATATACATATAAAGATGAGAGCAGAATCAAAAAGAGGGACATCATCACAAAAATTCCATTACTTAAATATAAAATACCTGGCCAGGGATTCCCTGCTTGTTCTCCCCAACTTCTGTATCAATATTTCCCAGAACAATTCCCAGGCTACACTTTCAAATTATCACTGCATTTCCAGTGCCTTCTCTCCACAGCTAACAAAACCACTGCTATAAAACTTCTCCTTTTACAGCCAAGATGGGAAACTCTCTATTAGATTACCCGTTCCCTCCCTCGTAAAATAAAGAGAAAAATGCCATTCCAGGAAATAAAAATGTTAAAAAAAGACCAACCAAACAAAGGCAACTCCTGCACACACTGTTGTTCTTCCCCTTCGAGTCAGTAACAAAGAGGAAGGAAGGAAGGGAAAAACACAGATAAAATAAATGCAAGGAGCTGGTGTGGATGCAGCATGTTTATCCCGCTTGAAGAGGGGAGGCTGTAAAACGCCGTGCATTGCATACGGACACCCCATCCACTGCCTGGGTGTTTACAAACACTTTGATCAAACCAAACAGGGAGTTTCATTGTCCCCACTGCACTCATGTCACCCGTCCCCCAGCGCTGCGATTCCAGGGAGGCTCTGCCAGAGGACACACAGTGCCAGTTACACAAGAGAAGCGCAGAACCAAATATGCAGCAGAGGGAAAAGAGAAAAAAAAATAAAAAATACCAGTTCAGCTGCACACTCTCTTCCTGCTCTCAGAACAGCCTCCAAGTGGGGCTTTGGAGTGGATTAACTTTAAAGGGCACCGAAAGATGCTGACAGATTTGAGGCGAGCAGGACCCCGCTGCGTGCACGCATTTCACTGCCACCAGCACAAAATTAGATGTCTGGGGTCCAGGAGCAATTGCAGCGATAGTGTAGTTATGGAAGGGGAAAAACATCCTGATGTTATGCAGCAAGGAAAAAAAAAATCTAGTATCTTGCACTAGTATCGTGGGACTGCTCAAGCAAAGATCTGAACAGCAGCTCGCAAAGAGCAAGGAACAGGGAAACAAATAAAAAAGGCACACTAAAATGAAGCTCTGACGGACCACAAAGTTTTTACAAAGTTTAAAATACACACACTTCTTGTATTTACAATAAAAAGGAAAAAGACCAGAGCGATAGTTTGGAAGTTGAAAGAAACCATCAGGCTGTCCAACCGACAATTTTTAAGACGCATACTCATGATGTGACTTGGAAAAGAAACCCAGACCAACTGCCCACAGCCAGAATCGAGAGCAAGTTTGTTTCAAATCTCCCCCATTTCCCTGAAAGAGGGGAGAAATGGGGGTGTCAAAACGCAGAAGCCGCACAACATAGCGCCCCAAAACCCATCCTAAAACAGACCTCGCTTATTCGACTCTTTAAAAGACTATATATTTTTTTTTTTTTCCCCCGCAACCCCGGGTCTCAGCAACACTTAACGACAACAATTAAAAATCCATCTTCTTCCCCGGTTTTATACAGTGGGAAAGACAAACGGGACAAGGCTCCCCGCTCCCGGGGGTGTCCACGGTTCAGGATCTCGCTATTCCGGGGTTACCGGAGCATCCCGAAGTTGCGGGAGCTGCCCGGAGGCTGCGGGACGCACCTGCCCGCCGGGCCCTAAGGGTGGGGAGTGGTCCCTCATCTCCGCGGTTTTTCTCCGATTTAGGGGGTTTGGGGTGGGTTTTTATCCCCTCCTTTTCCAGCAACGCCAGGGAAAGGCGGCTCAGCCCCGCTCGGCAGCGCTTCTGCCCGCTGGGGAACGCAGAGTGCGGGGAAGCGCACCGGGAGGTGGGGGAGGTTGGGGGTTTTTTTTTGGGGGGAGGGGGCAGGAAAAGAAAAACACCCACAAAAAAGGAGCGCAGAACTCACCTGGTTTGGGATTTTTCCTCCCTCTCCACGACCATAAAACGGAGGCGGGAGCCAGGAACCGGTCACCGGCGATGGGAGAAGGCTGGTAGCCCCCGGGCCACCCCACGGTGGGGGATAACGGGGCCGGGTGCTGTGCAGCCCCCACGCACCCAGGGATAGGTGCTGAGCCGCCCACGGCCCGGTACAGCCCCCGCCCCCCCCCCCCGGGAATGGGTGCAAGGCAGCCCGCTCCCCCGGGATAGGCGCTGGCCGCCCACCCGGTGCGGGGCAGCTCCCCGGGATGGCTACAGCGGGGTCGAGCGCAAGGCAGCCCCACTCGGGGATGGGTGCTGAGCCTCCCCGTGCAGCTCAGCCCCCCGGGATGGGTGCTGAGCCACCCTCGGGCCGGGACAGCCCCCCACCCACCCCCTCCGGGATGGAGTGCAGCGGGGCTCGGTGCAAGGCAACCCGCTACGGGGGCCCCGGTGCAAGGCAGCCCCCCTCCCCTGGGCTAGTGCAGGAGCAGGGCCGCCCCGGGCCGGTGCTAGGGGGCCGGTGCTAGGGGGCCGGAGCGGGCCCCCCCCCCCGCCGTGGCCGGCAGCGGCAGCGGGAGGCGGCACCGGCGGAGCACAATGAACGGCGGCGCGCCCCCGCGGCCGCCCGCTGGGCAATGACATCACCCCTCTCGCCCGCCGGGGCGGGGCCGGCGGCCGCGCCGCCGGTTTCTGATTGGCCGGCGCCCGCCGGCAGCGGGGGCTTCTGGGGTTTGTAGTTTTCCGAGTGCGGTCGGCGCGCTGCAGAGGGGTTGGGCGAGGACTCGGTTTCCCGGCAGGCGCCGCGCTGCGCGGCCGCGGTGGGGAGAGGGAGGGGGGTGGGAGGAGGAGGAGGAGGAGGAGGAGGAGGTGGAGGTGATGGTGGTGGCGGCCGCCATGTTGATGGCGTGGGACGCTTTTAGCTCGGGAGGAGCGGCCGGGGAACCGGGTTAAGATGTCGGAAAAGGGAGAGGGTGGGGGTCAGGTGTTGGTTCAGGGGGCGGAAAGAGCTTGTGCGAGGAGGTGAGAAGGAAGGGGGAGGCTGAGGGGGTGCGGCGGGTTGCGGAGGGCCCTGAAGGACATCGCGTTGCGGCTGCCCCTCAGGGCCCTCCGGCTCCTGGTACAGCTGTGTCTCGGGAGCGAGGTGGGAGCCTGTTCCCCGGGTTCACCCCCTTTGCGGGCCGGAGGGGGGCCCTGCGCCCCGGCAGCGGGGCCCTGAGGCGGGCGGGCCGAGGCGGCGCGGGAGCGGGGCCCGCTGCGGTGGGTCTGTGGAAGGAGCTGGGGACGGGGCGGGCGGTTGAAGGGGGCTGCTCGTCGCGGTTGTGAGGGCAGGTTGGCAGGCGGCCGCGGGGCTTGTCGCGGCTGGGACGGGGCTAGGTGTGGAGGGAGAGGCTGCTGCGGGCGGCGGCGGGCAGCCGGGGCGGCTCCGGCGGCCCTCGGCGTTGGGCCCGTTGCGCCCTCCGGGGAGGGGGGGCCCCTTGCGGGGGCTGGAGCTGCCGAGGCGTTCGGCCTCTGCCTGGGATGAAGTATAGGCCGTGATTTAGAGAGCAAGGCTGAGCTCTTGGCCTGGCCTTGGTGGGGCAGGCCCTCGGCAGGGAGCGGACTGGGACGTGCGCTTGTCACACGCCAGGTGACAGGCTGTGCTTGCTGATTTGGGGCTCTTTTAAGGGTTGTGGCTTCTGTCTGATGTCTTAACTGCACTAACGGTGTTTGGCTGTCGTACATACGTGGCTTAGAGTGACCAGCAGGAGGAGCTTTGCTCCCTCCTAAATGCAGCTGACCTCGGTATGTCCATAGAGACATGAACCAACCTTGAAAAAGCTCAGAGAATCGATGGAGGCGGTGTAAGACCTCTCAGCATGGTATGGGAGCAGCCAAGCTAATTTGTTTCCCTGTTTTTTTACCTGTTGCTTGCTGTCTAGTGATGGCATGGCTTAGCCAGCTGACTAGGTGCTGTCTGAGTTTCAGCATACCCTATGGCTGGTGTGTCGGAGGTAAGCTAGATTTTGAGCATCAGGTTGTAGACTTTTCTGTACTGAACATCATCCCTGCTTCTGCTAGTTTCTGTTTCAGGGAATGGGAAATGATTAAGTAAGTCTCTGTTAGGCTTAAGAGGACTGGAGTTCCCTGAAATAACGTGTGGAAGGTCTTTGTTCAAAACCAGGACAGAGGACACTCGAATGTTTGCATGGCTTGTGAAATAACACCATTTCTAGTTACAGCTGATTCCTGTGAAATAAAGTGCTTTATTACCTCAAGAAGATACTCCATTAAAAAGAGTTGTGAAGAGTTTCATGGGTTCGTTGGAAGTCTTGGCTAAAGTCCACTAGTGGTATAGTTCAGGAAAAAGGGGGTTACAAGTTTTTATTTCGTACTTTGGCTCCTCCTGGAGGTAAGTACAATGCTTTTGCTCAGGATATTGTCTCACAATAACTACATGGTTATAGTAGTCTGTTTACCCCTGGATGCGCTTGAATGATGGAGGAAGGATGTCATGAAATGTTCTGTGACACAGTTACAAATTACTTAACCCAAACCTTGCAGCCTTTCAAGATTTGTTGATACTATGACAATGTGTGCCACCTTCCATCTCTTTAAATCCATCTTGCTCCATTTAAAGAATCTCTACCAGATGCTTGTCTTCCCCATTCTCTGTAGAATGTCTGGTGTCCTGGGACAGGAGGTGCTTCTTCCTACCCTAAGTTTTGCCATATTCATCACTGAAGAAAAAGAATGGAGACAGTATAATGCTTTGTTGCTACTAAAACTTCTAGTAATAGTTGCATACATCTGAAGAATTTGGAATTACAAGTACAGCCCCCTTTTCTACTTCTGATTCTTCTCTACACAGATACCTTTAGATTAGGTTTGCTGTGGGCACAGAAAAGGGACAGTGGCATGATGACTTCTGTCACAACGTTTGCCCACAGTAGGCTTTAAGTGTATGCTTGTGTCTGCAGCTGGTGCCAAGTAATGATGGTAAGTGTTGCAGTGGGATAATTGGAGGGGAGCTTCCTTGTCTTTTCTATATCTGGCATAAAACATGCATATGAAATCTTTTTCCAGGATAAGTCTGCTGACCTAATGGCAGTATGCTTTGTTATTTACACTGGTTTAGAAACAGTTGGTGTCACCTACATTTGATTCCCTCTCTCCTTTCCCTCCTTGTTTCAGTGCTGCTGCTCTGGGGAGGAGACACGGATGCATCCTGCTTCACGGATAACTTTATTCATTTTTTTTTTTTTTACCATGTGTCTTTGTCTGAAGATGTAGATGCCACTGGTGTCTCAGCTAAGAGTTGCTATAGGATATTGAAATGTAGAAAAAAGGAACTGACTTCAGAAACTACCCAAATGAATGCCTGATGCGAGAGACAAGTAAAATAGTTTTCTGTGAGTGTATAGTTCACTTTCATCAGTTTGGGGGTGTCTGATACTTCTCAGTGTGTGGATCTTACTCATTCATCACAACTTGTCAGAGATGGTAATGACAAAACCTGTGTTACATGGCTCAAACTTGGATACTCTGTTCACCTGAAAGCGCTAATGTCCCAAGTCTTTTCTGGCCCAGCAGGTCTTAATTGCAAGATCTGCAAGGAGCTTACAGTCCTGTTGCATAAATAAGTGTTGTATCAGCATTTCATATGAAAAGACATAAGGTGATGATAGAATTGAAAGCCTGCCGTCAGCATTTTATAAATACGTGGGTGTACTCTGGTTTAATACTGTGAATTAAAACTTACTGCAGTGTCCGTATGGTCCTGAGCCGATAAAGCTGTTATGTTTGAATATACTTGGACTACTACGCTGACATACTACACTGCAGAAACTATGGGTAGTCTTTGTTACTAAATTGATTTTGGTCACTGTGGACTCAGGTAAGTAACCACCCACTGTCCTGAAAACCAAGAGAAGCAGTTGGGAGACCCTGCAGGAGGGATGCAGAAGATAAGGATAAGTAGGAATGTGTGATGCCTTTGCTCAAAGAAGAAATGGCTTCATCTAAGTTTAATCTAAGTTCATAGGCAGAAACCTGGCTTCAAGTCTCAGCTTTCATTCTGACAAGTTCTTCCTCTTAATGAAAACTTGAGGGATTTGGGTGCTCTAAATTGAGCTTTCACTTTGCATGAGAGATACATGAATTTATGAGATTAAGCGAACAGATTATGTGTTCATAATTTTTAAGGTGTCTGATGTTCTGTTGTGTCAACGTCCATGTCAGTGCAGCATGGAGAACTGGCAGGATGTTGGGATTATCAGTGCTTGCAAATTAATTGTCAGGCCTCACATAATTCCTGTATGCAAATTAGTTGGATGAAAAGATTTTCATGTGCACTCAAACAATATGGTTTCTAAGGGTGATTGATACGATCTATGCTAGTCTTGGCACATAAGTTTAGTTTTGAAATCCCATTTTCTTAATTACCCAGCTATAAAACAGTTGTCCACAGTCTCCTTGGAGGAGGGAGGAGAGCTGAAGTGTCACCGACCAACTGCTTACTTCAAAGCCTGTGGGGGAAGGGTGTAAACTCTAACATCAAAGTTACTGCTTAGATTCTAGAGGCTGGAGAAGCTGCTATGAAGGTTTTTTGTTTGTAATTGTCTCCCATGAAGCTATTTCCCAAAGTTACTGGAGCTGCAAGGTGAAAGGTGAGAATGTGAATTCAGCTGGGTAGAATAGGTAAGTAATTCTATACTGTGTTATTGTTTCCAAGTATCTTAATGATAACAATACGGAAAAATACATTGTGTTGTCTACTTTGTTCTTGAACAGGGAGAGCTTGGAAAAACAGGTAAGGGTGGAAGGCTTCTCTGTCTTTTTAAGTGTTCTCAATGAAATTACAGGGAGGCAGCTGTTAAACCAGTTTCTGGAAGAACCTAGTATTCCTGTATAGCCAGAAAAGTTTGTAAAGCTTCTCTGGAAGTACTTCTAGTGACTAATTATAAAGTGTCAACTTTTTTATCTTTCAGCGCAAGTGGAGTGCTCTAAGAGCAGTCAAGAACCTCTTTGGGTAGCATGGACATGTTCTTCAACTGAAACATGGCAGCAGTTCAGTAGCAGTTATACAACAGAAAAGGGTGTGCAGGCTACTGAAGTCCTGGGTTCCTAAGAACTGGTATCTGAAAGAAATCATTCTGGTAGAGAGAGAAACTTCGGTTTCTTCCACAACTCTTAACTCCCTTGAATTTGAATGAGAGCTCATCTAATACTGAAACAGGAGATTCCTTTTATTGTAGATGCTGGAGAAGGGCACTGGAATAGGGGACTTAAGTGCTAGTCAGGGCACTGTGACAGGCCTTGGAAAAACAGCAGGTAGTTTGAGTATAAGGGACTCTAGTTGTGGGAAGCTCCCTTTTGGGAAGGCATACTAGCTGCGGGGGAAACTTGCTAAGTGGAGACTCAGAAGTGTAGTATGTTCTGTTACTGTTTCATGGCTGCATATGGATCTCTCTCAAGGTAGGATGGCCTGAGATGACCACTGAAGACTACAGGGTTGTAGGCAGACCCCATTTCTCTTCACAGCACGTATGTAACTGTCCAGTTTAGAACTACCTAAACGGCTTCAGTTTTCATCAAACAAGTATTTACTGATTAATAGCTTTGCTTGGTCCACCTAACTCCTGCAGAGCTATCTGGCTGATTGCAGCAGTGCTCTGAACATAAGAAGCTTTCCCCACCCGTGGATTGCTGGAGGCTGGAACACAAACATGACTCATACGGGCTCCAGGGCTGAGTGTAGATCTTTTGGTTGCTTGTGTTCTAGCTTTAGTATACACAATGGGTGCAAGTGAGTGCTTGCACGTGGAACAAGAAAACACGTGGGCTATGCTGGCTCATATGTACTTTGGTGTGCACTGCCCTCTTCAGCACAGAACTTGATAAAACCTTGTATTGCATAAAGCAGGTGGGGATAGCTTATGCTAGGTGTGGACCTTGCTCAGTTGCCACTAATCCTTGGAAAGCTCTTATTTAGGTTGTGTAGTGGTAAACCTGAGATGGTAACTGATACTGTTCAGCCGATGTGCATGTCTGTGCCAGACAAGTAGTCCATGAGGTCACAAATCCTCAAGCATGGTACTATCATTTACTCCATTTAAAAAAAAAAAAGGGGGGTTGCAGCAGGGAATTTTTTTAAAGGGTCACATAAACTCCACTGAAATTAAAAGCCCACTAAAAATATCTTTGTGGAGGGAATACATTTTGGGTAATAACAAATGCTGTGTCAAAGACAACGTGAGGCTTTAGTTACGGCAATCTTCCAACAGTTACTTGTCCCAGTTTTTGTTGTGAGGTTCATAGGGGAGGAGTGTTGGACACAGGGAGAGTGTGAAAGCTGTAACCATAGGTAAAAGTTGAGTTTTAACAACTGGAATTTAGTGTCAAATTATGCACCATTAAGAAAGTCCTGCAACTACATTGATACGCTGGAGTCCCTGATCGTGCATGCTAGTGTTCTCAGATTCTTCAGCTATTTGGATGCAGTGGTGCAAAATTATATGTTGTTTCCTATATGATTCAGCTTAAAATACAAGCTTTGGCAGTGTGAGTACCTAAACAGTATTACAGTCAGCATTCCTTTATGCACACAAACAATTTCCTTTTGGGTAAGTAACACTGCACTGTCAAAAAGCACACAACTCCAGGGAGAGCATCATTTGATAGCGTCTCCTGTGCCACAGTTCCCTGGGTTTGCTCCTCTTCCTCGCCTTGGATTCTGCTGTTTACCCGAACTTTAAGCCTTTCTGTACATTATCGCTGGTTGGCTCCCTTCCGTCACCTCATTGTTTTTTGCCGTTTCTCTGCAAATACATCTTCCTGGAGAACGGGGACCAACAGTAAGTGTCTCTGGTTCCTGGCCAAGTTTCCACTGACACGGTTTCACTTGCTCTGTTCTGTCAAGTTATTTACATGCAGTGTTCTAAGGATGTAATTTAGCGGACTGCTAGTAAGCAGCTAACCTTTATGTCTTGGCCCCAGTCCACATAGGTCAGGTTTACACAAGCCTGCTTCCTCACGATGAATTCAGTGGCTACTCTTACAGCCCTTGGTTTCCTGTTGCATGACTTTATGAAAAAGATGGCGTTAGGCTGCTCGCAGAGCCTTGAGGAAGGACATGCTAGGATTGCTCACTTTAGCTACTGAGTTGCATGAGCCAGAATCTCTTCTGAATCTTCTGTGTACACAAGACCTAAGGCTGTTGAGCTGAGAAGGTTACGTTTTTCATGTCTCAATAGGTCTGATGTGCCGCGATAGAGGAGAGGGTTTTCAAAACCAGCATAGAGGTGTAAAGCTTCCTATTTAAGCTGCCTGGCTCAAAGTACAGTCTTATTCTCAGGTTCTGGATTTCTGCATATCGGAGTTGGTTTGTATCCAGTAGAGCTGCCTTGGGCATGCATTTGCAGGAGTCGCGTTACCTGAGGTCCCTGCTTTGAGCTCTCAGAAAATACAGTTGCATGGTGCAGAGCCTATGGTGGCATTGCTGGTTGAAGGAGTTTGGTGTTATCTTTTGCTCCTTGCCTTCCTGTGCCACAGTATGCCATTCCCTTTCATGCCAACGCAACTATCTGCAAGGGCACAGTGAGCTATCGGTGTCTTAATCAGGGTGTTGATGCACCCTCCCTGCCCTGTGTATGCTTTTCAGTGAAGCAGAGGAGGTTTGCAGTTGTGCAGCTTTCTAAAACGTGGATCGGGTTAGTGATACGGTTTAGAGAATTTGCATTTGCAACATAGCACTAAAAATAGGTGGCCAGGTGCACAGTGCAAGTAAGAAGTTCTTGGGCTTGTTCCTGAAGTTTCTGTCTTACTAAATCGTGCATCTAAGGATGCGTTTGACTTTGGGGGGGAGGAGCCGCAGCAGCAGGGTGTCCATTGTGCATGTGGATGCTTTTGTTAACCATGTTTTTCTGCTTTAGGTCTCATGACCCAGTCAAATGATTTGCTGTGTGTAGACTTCTGACCAGGCAGCGGGAGCTTGAGAAACCCTGATGTCTGTAAGCAGCACTGGTGATTGCTAGATGCAGTCCAGACAAATCCCAGTGGGAGAGAAGAGCTGGAGTAAGATGCGGACCTGTTTTCCCTTAAGTTTGGGGTTTTTTGACTATTACAGAGAGTACCAATGTGTTCTCTTATGCTGGAACTAATTTCTTACATTTAGGGAGTTGTATTTACCCCTGCACACATTGCCGAATATCCCTTTTACATTTAATGGCAGAGTAGATCTGCAAAAAAGAGAATTGGGTACTAAAATGTTTCATATACGGTAGACAAAAAGCCTAGTCTCAGTTTTCCATGTCAACATTTTTACAGTGCTCCTGATACGACTGAAGTCAGCTTTGCTCCTGTGAACTCTTGCAATGCAAATATGATTTACTGCCTCCATTCTGATAATGGCAAATGTTGTCTGATGGGGACAATGTGGTGGCAGCTGCTTCAGAGTGATGTGCAGTGGCTTCGCTGTACTCGCTCTGCTTTAGCGAATGTCAGCTAAAATAGTAATTGCGTCCCCTAAGAGTTAGATTATTGCTGCTGATGACCTTTGTGGAAAAACAAATGAGGGGAAATAGAGGCAGATGCAATCCTCATATGAATTGGCAGAAGGGTGTTGCACAGCCAAGTGAGTACTACGTCTCACCCGGGATGAAGGGCAGTCGTGCTTTACTAGCTCATGTCAGTGAGGTCCACTTAGCCTCCTGCAAATTGCTGCCCACTGAAAGCTCTTCTCATCTCCAGGGTAGATTGTGACTGGAGCAACCACTGTCCCAGTGCTGCCTCTGGGAAACAAGTGGGTGAGGAAAGAGAGTTTATTTTAGTAGGTCCAATGAAAATAAATGAATTAGCTTACCCTTCATGATAAATAATTAAATATATTTAATTTATAAAATAATTTATAAATAGCTGGAAATACAGGCATATATTTATATAAAATGTATATATTTAAATATATACATTATTGTGTATATTACTAATTCATAAACTCACAGTTTAGAAATAAATTGATAAGCTGGGGGATCTCAGAAAAATAGAGGAGCTCTGTGTTGCCACCAGACTCCTCGCATGGAGTGGCTGTTCCCTCTTGAGAACAGATCAAGCGTGACAGTCTGCTCCCCAACAAATACAGTTTGTGTGAATCGTTTTGTTAAAGTTTCTAATCATGTCTGTCTTTTAAACTCTCATCCTTGAGAAGGTTATTTGTCTGTGGATTAACCTTGTCATGAGTACTGAGCCACGTGACATGCTTGGCCATGGAAGCAGGTATGTGTGGGGTCTCTCACGAGTTTCTGTCAACACTTAAGTGTTGCGGCTCTCCAGAATGGATAACGTTGCTGCCGTTCATTCTGAGTGGCGTTGCAGCCTTGTTCACATGGGTTTGACGGTATCTCAAATATCCTAGCCTTTTGCTTTAGTCAGTTCTCTGTAATCTGAAGGTAAATTTAGGTACAAAACATGACAGCCAAAATGCTGGGTTTGGAATATGCCTGCCTCCCTGTAATATTCAGTCGTGCTCTCTGGTATGGGTGGATCTGCCCCTTGGGTGCAGCCGATTTACCAGTCTTACTTCTCCCAGAGGAGATGTGCACCCTGAATTCTCCCTGTGCTGTGGTAGTGCTTTACGTGCACAAGCTCCAGGTAATGTTCACCTCTGTGGGATGCAAAGGGATGGCTATTTCAGTCTTCCCTGAATTTACTGCTCAGTGTTCCGTGACGTAGCAGGGAATGCAAGGCACTATTTTGCTCCTGCCCACCACCCGCCAATGGCATTTGATTTTGGTGACCCTTTTGTTTCTAGCTAACACATAGGTGTTAAGGGAGGTTTTGTACCAACACGCAGGTTTTCCAAACTTTGGGGTTTTTCCTTCTCTGTCACCCGTACATAGTACATCGCAGTCAGTGATCCATCTGTAGGTTATGGCCTGATGTGTGTGAGCAGTTCTGGGATAATTCCCCACTTGTTCAGCTGCATGGAGCTGGTGATTCTGGTTGCTGCAAAATTCTAGCCATTCCATGCCATCATCATAAAGAAGAAAAAAGAAAGCTTGGAGGAAAGAGCCTTCGTTTCTTCTTGTCTATTGGGATGTCCTGAACAGCTCCAGAGCTGGTGCAGGGGTCTGATCAGATGCTGATCTCCCTCTGTCCCCTGCCCTGGATGGTGGGACAGCAGCACCCTGTGGTGGAGGAGGTGAGGGGACACCAGTCTCAAGAGGTGCTCTCTTCTACCTTTATCACTTACTGTCCACGTGGCTTCTATGTCCCCCTTCCTGAAGCTCATTGCCATTTTTGTTTGAAAACAGCTGCTCTAATATGACCCTTTAGCACAAGTAGTCTTTAGATACAGGAGGCCAGGACGTGTCTTGGTGTGCCATCAGATGAGCTTTTTTCAGGTCCTTATGTAGTTTGTGATAAAGGGGACATTAATGTGAGCAAGGTTCAAGAAATACCTTTGTAGAGTCTTGTGTGTGTGACCTCTGCTAAATTTGATAAAGGTCTTCTCTTCAGTGGCACCTTGATCAGATATTCTTGCATGGCCTTATCGTGGTGGTCTTGCATTAGGGTTTTGAAGTGCTCTGCTAAGAAAGAAGGCCCTGATGAGCTCACAATGTGAAGGTGGCTCTACGCTTTTTTCAAGGGTCCTTCAGAGCAGGTATTGGTAGGAAGAATGTGTTTGACCCTTTTCCATTTTTTTCTTACTAGATGTTTCAGCCTCGGAGAATCCTTACATATTCTGTGTAACTTGCAATCAATTACATTTCTCCATTTTGTACAAATATGACCAGTTTTATGCAAAGGCATATAAATGACGTTTCTTAGTAGGCATTTCTTCCATGTTTTATATTACAGCTGCATGTATCCACGTTGGATAAGTCAGGAATATTTGAATAACAGATGTTAAAATTGGGTCATAAACAACAAGTGTCACTGAGCTCAGACTTCAGAGGAACTGGATCCTCTCCTGGTACATTCACTGGGCAAATAATTTATACCTCAGGACCATGTTTTGCGCTGGAGGAGATCTGTGTGAATGTTTGGCTGCTGCTACTTCAGCATCTCTTACCTCTGGGACAAATTCTTTCTTCTGGTTCCCATTGAATCTCGGGGCGGTGGTTGGGGAAGAGATCTAATAACACTTTAAAGGTATGCGAAAGGTGCTCTCCATGTGCTGAGTTTCATATTTTTAACCTTTACATTTTAAAAATTTAAAGTAGCACCTTCCATTTCCTAAACTGATGACACCTGCAGATAAATAGATCTCTACAGCCACTTGCCTCCAATACGTCAAAGACAGAAGTGCGATTTTGCAGATACCCAGGGAAGATGCAGAAGCATGGGATTGCTGGGAGCCAAGCAATCACCACTAAAATACAATAGTGCCACAACTTGTCAGCAGGCTGAGCAAACCCAGCCCTTCTTCCAATGTTGTGCCTACAGTGGTCTGTCTAAAAACTGTTAGCCCTTGGAAAACTAGTTGACAACATTTTAAAGAGGAGAATCAAATACTTAACAGTACCTCTATAGGGTTTTCCCCATTTTAATGCACTCATAAATGTAGCCAAATACCACTCTCACTTTAATAAAGATTATATTGGAAGGCAGCTGTAGATAAAATGTAACTTCTTGAACCAGTTTTAATTACTCATCTGTTTTCATAGCCAGTTTGTGGCATCAGTGGATATGTTCACATTTCCAAGTCCAAGACATAAAATGGCTTTGTGTTATTTCTTTAGAAAACAGCAAAAATCATAAAAGGAGCCCTGATTTTCAAAATGGGAACATTAGATCTGCATTTTATTTTAAATAAAATGAATGCATGCGTGTGCTTATACAGTCAACGTACTAGCCCATCTGTTCTGCCTAGAGAGCAGCGAAGAGAACGCAGATTGTGTTCGCAGTCATAAATCCCTGTCTCTGTATCTTGTCCCCTATCGCAGACTCTCCTAGGGATGTGGCTGTAAGTTTAAACCTGGGAAGGGCAGAGTTCCCCCATTGCAGACCCCCTGGCACCTGTAATGCTAACGGGCAGGGAGGGTCTCGGTCCCTCTGGCTCCTTGGCTCCCCACCGCTCGGGTCGCAGCTTTGAAGTCTTCGGTGCAGCCAAATCCTGCGTGGTGCTGCAGAATGGACGGCAGAGGTGTTGATCTCTGCTAGCTTTGAAATGAGAGAGGCTGCTCTAGCTGCCAGTCCACTGTACTTGTGGGTCTCTGCCAGCAGAGGGTGGCTCTAAGACCGTTTATACATTGCTTTAATGTTTAAACAGTTTACAGGCTGAATATTGAGCCTGATGACCTTAGTGCTTCCTTTATTTCCCAATACCCCATTTATCTTTAGTTAGTGATTGTAAGAAATTAAGATTTTCTTTTGGGCTTTTCCTCACTGATTATTTTGCTTTGGCGTTATTCTTCCAGATAAGAATAGCCAAACGTTATAATTAAATTTAGGAAGACAGGTTTGAGATAATGTTACTATTGATTGGGATCGACTTCAGTCTAGGACCAAAGCATTTGAAATAAATAACTCTCTGAATAAGTTGTCGGCGTTCTAGCGTTTAATAGGGTTTGAAACCTGAGACATCAGTAGTGAATGGAATTCATCTGGCCAAGCTTTAGACACCTAACAGATGCCCTCTGCTTGTGCTTTCCTTACACTCCGTGGAGAGGACTGCGCACATCCCGAGGTTGATTTCTATACCTCTTAACCTGATTTAGGAATCGCTTTACAGACCACAAGCTAGCAGGAGCCTGATCCCAAACAGTGTTTGCGCATGTATAATTATTCTCATGTGGAGTCCCACCATGTGCGACAGTTAATGACTAGACAGTTAATTATGTGAGTAACTATTATGCAGGAATAGGCTCAATTCTCATGCTTGTGTTACAGGGAGACTAATTTGTCTCTTGAGATGTCTGTTCCTTTCTGTTGGCTACAGAGGGAGCAGAGGTTAGACTAGCTCAAAGTTAGACTTCTAACCTACACATCTACCTGAGATACATCTCGCCCACGGTGTCTGCAGGCTGGTGTTACTAATGTTGGGTAATACTCTGCCTCATCTTTAAAGGCCCGTAGACACTTAATAGATTTCATGGATCTGATTTCACATCCAATGGCCTGAAGTGTGACAGTTACTTCTGTAATTAGTAGATAGTCATTAACTTCTCTGAAATCAGGGGAATTCCACATGGGACCAATTGCACATGTATAAGCAGTCCAGGCTGTTGTCGACTGGAGATCTGTTAGGAAGCTGTACATAATAAAAGGTAGTAGTAAGTGATGATGGAAAATTTATCATGTTCTAATAATAGTGATTTATATTCTCTGTTAGATGGTCTGCTGAGAATTCTCCTGCACATATTTAAGTAGTTTTAAAAGGTTTGAATAAAAATTCCTGTCAGTGATTTCAGTTTATTTACCACTCAGAACCTATGTTTTCAAAACAGAACTCCTATCTAAAGTTCTTTAATTTTCAAAAAAACCCCTTGAGTATACCAGCAGTCTTCATTTTGAACTGTTCAGAAATAGAGCACAGGTGAGGCCTTACTATCTACTAGGGTGGGTAACATTCCTCTCTGCAGAAATAGAGCAACCCAGTGACCAACTCAAGCAAAAGATGGAAGAGGCATCTTCCACAATGGCTACAATCAGCAGATAACCTCTGGCTTTCCCTTCCACAGAACACAGGCAATACCAAACACACGAGTGGGATTTGCATCCTCCTCTTCTGCAGGGATCAAGCCTTTTGAACCAGTTTCCAAAAACACGTTCACGGTGCAAGAAGGGTATTTGGTGTATTTGAACACAGAGAAATGCCACAGAGAGAAATAAGGGATTAGAGGAACAGGGTTGGGAGGATAAGACAAGGTTATTGCAGACATGGGGTATATTCATGACGCCAGCATGTGCTGTGGCTCTTCTGGAATGGTTTCCAGTCTACACCAGAGCATATAGAGCTTTCTGCAGGATTTAGTGTGCCCAGCGCTTCTGCTCTGCTTGAGGTTAATAGTATGGAAAATCTTGTGTGTGATTCCTTGCTGTAATGACCTGTTAGTATACATATGGGCTTTCAAGTTATGGAAGTGACCCATGATTTATGAAATAGCCTCTTCCTGTTTGCAGTGATGCTGTGAAATACTGAGTCATCTCTAACCCTTTAGCCTTGCCTGTACAGGCTTGTTGTTGCTTGCTACCTGTCCCCTAGGATTTGGATTGCTGGTACTGGACAACAGTTTTTACCTGAACTAGTCTCAATTTTATCAGTTTTGGATGAATTACTGTCTTTTCCTAGAGAAAAGGTTTGAGCTACATCACTATTAATCTGCATTATAATAAATTGCTAAAAAATGAGCTGTGTGTAGTTTAGGTTAAATTAATGAATTCTTGGTTTTGGGGATTAGTTACTTGCATTCACTGCAAGCTCTAGCTTTTGATTCCCTAAAGTGAGGTTAAATTACATCAGTGATTTAGCCCTTAACCTTTTGTCCTGGTTTTGGCTGGGATAGAATTAATTTTCTCTCTAGTAGCTGATATAGTGTTATGTCTTGGATTCAGTATCAGAAGAATGTTGATAACACACTGATGTTTTCAGTTTGTGCTAAGTAGTGTTTAGTCTAAAGTCAAAGATTTTTCAGCTTCCCATGCCCAGCCAGTGAGAAAGCTGGAGGGGCACAAGGAGTTGGCACAGGACACAGCCAGGACAGCTGACCCCAACTGGCCAGAGGGGTATTCCATACCATGGGACGTCATGCCCAGTATATGAACTGGGGGGAGCTGGCCTAAGGGATGATCGCTGCTTGGGAACTAACTGGGCATCGGTCAGCGAGTGTGAGCAATTGCATTGTGCATCACTTGATTTGTATATTGCAATCCTTTTATTATTACTGTTGTCATTTTACTATTATCATTATTAGCTTCTTCCTTTCTGTTCTATTAAACTTCTTATCTCAACCCATGCGTTTTACCTTTTTCCTTCCACTTCTCTCCCCCATCCCACCAGGTGGGGGGGAGTGAGTGAGTGAGTGGCTGCGTGGTGCTTAGTTGCTGGCTGGGGTTAAACCACGACACCTTTTCACAAAGGAGGCAAACTCTGTGGTTTGCTTTTGTTTTTCCATATGATGACCTTCTATACAGATCAGTGTGGGAAGGTCATCCTCTATTATCATCTTAATAAGAATGGTTTTTTGCTTTGTTAAACAGAGCCAAGCTTTAAAGAAAGTATGTCCTAAAACTGCATTGCAGGTCTGTAGTTGTCAAGACCAAATTAATTCACATCTGTGATGTTATATCCATTGATGCCCTTACTCTCACAATCTAGTACAATTCTTAACATGGTTTTGGTTCCATCTGCTAAAATGAATACTTTCATTTTTTGTGTAGTAACAAAACCCTGTCATCCAAAAGTCTATTTGCCAATGAAAACCTGCCTCACAGATCACAGTCCCCTATAAAGATCTTTTCTGCCATCTACACAAACCCTTCTGGCTTAGTAGGTCTTGCAGTGATTTGTTTGTATACCTAACTCTACACCTTGAGTGTGGCATGATAGTAAACACTCCTGTCCCCAGCTTGTCCAGCATCTCGTAGGCAGCTTCCCGCTTGGCATATTGACTTGTAGCAGTTTCTTCCCCAACAAGGAGACTGGTTTTTGTTACATGCCAAGGCACCTAACTCTCCTCCCATAGCATAATGAGCCCAGGGGCTCAAGAAGAAGTTCTGGATTCAGCTGGAAGGTAGATATTGCAATGCTCCACCGGATTGTATTTCATTGCCTTTTGGAGCAAGCCCCTAATGCCACTGAAATCTCAGCAGTATGACATCTGACCCTTCAAGGGCTGAAATGGAGTAGGTGTCTGAAAACAGAACATAAATTCCTTCATCAGGTTCTTACAGTTGGGTATTTTATCCTTTCTCTACAGAATATAGCAGGGGCTTAGGTAAAGAAGGTTGGATGCTCCTTCTTATTCAGGGTGGCTTAGTTTAGTTTAACTTTGAAAACATAGCATCTGGCTGAAAAGCTGCATATTCAGCAGCTACACAGTCTGATGGGTGTACTAACAAATAGCTAGAGACCGCAGAGCTATGTTGTTAATTCCTTTCTGCCAGTGAGACATTCCTGTTCATCTCTTGGACAGTATCATAAGTCAATTATTGGTCTTGCCTATCACCGGACCCAGCTGATAGAGTGCGAAGTGGTGCGTAATCTATATGTGCCAGTTGTATGGCCATCATGCCTTCCTAGAACCAAGTCTTTTTTAGGTATTATCCCACAGAGGAGGAAAGAAGATAGAATAAGCTAAACGAGGTAAAAGAGCCAACAGTTTTCCAGATTTGAAATGCAGTACCTTTGGATATTGATAATTTACAGTTGTTTTGTTAAGGCACGGAATTTTGCAAAAGCTTTTACAAGGAAAATATGGATGATGGTTTTTCTTGTGGAATATTTTAATGGCTATGCTCAGCTTTCCCAGTGGGATCTTACTTTCTTAGAGCAGAGATTTGTCACCACTTACTTGATTTGGATAAACTTTCTGCCAAAATCAACAAGGAAGGAATTGACAGGACAGACTTTAGTAATGAGGAAATTGTGACATGTTTGAAGAGAACGCACACTCGGAGGAGGGGCTACTTCTGTTTCAAAAAGTAGCTTCTTATCGGTAAAACAAGCTCTACTCTTTCCTGCAGATGTCTTGTCTCTGCCTTGCAGCAGTGCTAAGAAGATGTTTTGTCTTGTAAGAAGCCAAGGGAAAGAGATTTACTGTAGTAAGAACATCTATGCCTATGCTATTTAAACTCCAGTCATTCTGTTGAGTTGAACTAAGGCAAGCATTAAAACCAGCTGGGACTGTAATGATTAGAAGTCTTTGCAGTTATTACCGGGTCTGTTTTTCTACTGAATCAACACAGGCCGCAGCTTCTATGACAAAGGAAGCAAGTACATATTGGTGCAACAGCACACAAAAATATAAATCATTGCCCTTCTGCTGGCTGGTCATGGGTGGCTGAGGCAGACATGTCAGTCTTCCAAGATAAATCAATGGTGCAAAACCTGAGTGTATGAAAAACGCCATTTTTTTTTAATATACCAAGATCAATATTAAAGCAGTGGAGATGCTAAGCAGTGCACAAAGCCATTGTATCTTTCAGAAACCTAACTGAACACAAGTGGCCAGGAGTCCAAGAACTGGCTTAAAGCAGGGATGATGCCACTTCTCCTCACTCTTCCCTGAAACACTACAACCAAAATTAATAGAGCACCATTTCTTCCCAAGCCTCAATATTCACTCACACACACACAGAAGAACATGGGAAGCTTTTTAAAAGCCCCTTGATAACTGGAACAAGAAAACTTTAATTGTTTAGCTATGAGTGGCATGTCCTCTTATAAAATGCCAACAGCCTTGTGTTTTTTAGGTCAAAAGCCAACAAGATGAGCTATGAGTTCTTATTACTTCTTCTGTTCCTTCACAGTAAAAATCTGGAGTGCTTTAAAAATGCTGAGAACGTGACAGTGATTGACAAGAAAAGAAGGCATGTAAGGAGACATTGCGCTGAAGAAATTTTAATTTTTAGTAAACAAAATTGATACTGATGTAGGTCTTGCATTTGCAATCTCAGCCAGAAGTTAGGGCTAACTTTTCTCAGCCAAGACCCTTACACACTCTGCCTTTCACCCTTATGGAAGAACACCTAATTTGGTAAAATCCCAGAGTGACTAAGGAGAGAGATCCTAAGAAATTAAACAGCTGCCTGAACTTTTTAACTTTTTCTCGTGAAAGCGTGTCTTATTTTTAGTGTGTGTGCAGTGCACGTGTAAGGCTGCTTCCATCATTTTTGTTACTGGATCCGTGCGCTAGTGAATCCCCAAGCATATGGGTTTGGTTCCAGTTAGGTGTGGGCATGCGACCACATTTCCATTGAATTATTAAGTATCTATGGTATGGAGTTCATACAAGTTTTATAACAGCTGGTAGCTGATGTCTGATCTGACATAAAGTGACAATAGCAAAGAGAGACAGTAGCTGTTATCGCATTAAGTGTGTCAGTACAAAATTAACAAAACTTTTAAAGAAATTTTAACGGACGGCATGAGTTAAAGCTGGATCTGCATCTTGGATAGTGGGTTAGAGCCTATCTAGTCTGATACTAAGGACCCTAATGTTGTATTTATTGTGTCGTTAAGCCACAGTCAGAGAGGAGGAGGGTGAACTGTATCTTTTATAGTTACTAAAAATGGAAAGCACTCTGTCACTGGTATGTTCTTCTCAGTGAAGCAGCCAGTGCTATTTGAAAACTGCTGTTGGAGATGATTCAACCATCATCTACCTACATGTTAAATCATCAAAAAGATTCTGCGTTATTGCATAGTGATGGCAAAGAACAACCTCAAACTGCTAACGTAGTAGCAGGGAGATTTAAGGAAGATGTGGCATAGGCATTTGTATAACTGTACTTTGTTGAGCTGAGCACGGGTACAATTCTTGTCTGCTGGGATCATTTAACCGGCCTAAGACCAATACATATCCTTAATGTTCAACAGCCACCTATGCCCAGTAATGACGGGGTCCTCCAGTGACATGTTAACTATGTCAATGAACTATTAGCTAAATTAGCTGGGTTTTTCTGGTTAAAAGAAAACTAGACCTTCATTAAATTCTAAGATAAGGGTAAAAAAAAAGAATTTTTTCTTTCATTATGTAATCTGGTTATCTGCTGTGTTAACTTGGTGACTGGATAATTTGAATCTGCTAATTTATTGACTTAACTGAAATTGCAGCCTAAATCGTATAAAATATAGAGCGTTGCTTTGTTTTTAATCCATTTGGTGAAATTGTAAGTAAATTACGTAAGTAATGTGCTTTGTGACATTTATGTTTGTGCACTCACCCTTTTTATGCAACCCATACATGGGACACAAGATGTTTTTATTTCATCAGACCACAAACTGGGTCGCAAACTCTGAAGGCATACAGAAGCTCTGCTGTGAAATCACCAGCCTCTCGCATCTGTCTCCAAAGCGACTACCTACACCCCTCACATTACCCAGTCTGTAACATCCCCAATAAAAAAAAAAGAAGATAGTTATCTATCTTGCCATACTGAAAATGTAGCCGTTTATAAATATGCTTATGTGCTATGGATTTGCTAGCATGCCTTCATTCACCTGCATAAGTCAACACAAGACACACAATTGCCAGATATAATAATCACCTATAATGAACACCTACTGGCTGTGACGGCTGGAAACAAGACAAAGTAGGCAATTACGTAGAGCACCTAACTGACTGCTGCAGGGCAAACAGCCATGGCCATTGGGCCTCCTTTTTCAGCCTACAGGGGTAGTACCTGTTCTGCTCATTTTTACTGTGTATCCTGTTCCCTGGAACGTGGTATGTAATAAAATAGACAGGGTGTTGTTTGGCACCACGGAGGAAGGCTGCCTCTGTCTTCTCTTGGATACTGCAGCCATGGTTGGACCCGTAGAAGGGAACGAGATGCCTTTCTTTGGTACAGTTAAACACGATGAGTTGGGTGAACCATTTTAAGAGCAGGACAGGACAGAGAGAAGCATTTGAAAGGACCTGCCCTACAAGGAGTTAATTTAGAAACTTTCTGTTCTGCCTCACTTGAAGCATTCTTTTTTTTTTTTTTTTTTTAAGTATTCCTTTATATTTTAACAAAATCTGATTTCTGAAGTTAAGAGCTTTGTGTTTTGGGACATTTGTTTCACAGGAAAACTGGAGGTAGGTCCACCTTGAAGATCTGCTGACTCTACCAGAGTGCTAGTATCATTATATATGTTTATTACTTCCAAAATGAAGAGGTGCCTGCTTTGGGGTATCTTGCAGGATTATAATGTGAATTCCTTAGTTAATTGCCAAAACTGGTGTTCCCCTGGCCTATGCTTAGTGTATTGATTTGCACACTTAGAAGGCAAGAGTAAATTGCAGAACACAGTAATCTGAATTTAAACCCATTGCTAAACTTTGGCCTGGAAGCATCAGGTTGCTGTCCTGATCATTCACATTTACACAAGCTGAGTACAGAGGTAAAGAGCAATATAAGGGCAAGGCAAAGAGGAGAAAGACTCATAAAGTACCTCAGCAGAGCTAACTTGTTGGGCTATGTTAATCAGTCTGATTTGTGCCCTTTTAAATGCTTGTGGTTTTACAGTTTGCAACGTGGGGCCCTTTATAACAGATGCAGACCTTGATATTTGCTGCCCTTCTGCTTATTTATGTGCTAGTGTGTAATTTTTGCAGTGTTTCACATCGTGTGAGTGAAACAAATAAATAGGTACGTATCTACTTCCTTATTCTGTGATAGAAGCAGCAAGGGAGGAAAGGGCAAAAGGAGAAAACAGAATTTCTGCTAACAGGAAGAAAAAGAAGATAGAGAGAATCTAAAAAGATTTTATTTGAGCAGCCTACTAACGTTCCTGCTTACTGCCAAATTCTGCTACAGTTCACCAGCTCATCAGTATGTATATATTCTGGTTATCTGCTGTATTAACTTGGTGACTGGATAATTTGAATCTGCTAATTTATTGGCTTAACTGAAATTGCAGCCTAAATCATATAAAATATAGAGCATATATATATATGGATTATTGACGGTTGGTTTTATTATGGGGCTAAATTCTGGCTCTTTCAGTTTCACAGCACTGCAGTAGTTCCTTAGACACAGAAATACATAACGTTCACCTTTTGTCTAAATATGTTTAAAATTATGCCAAGCTACCCAAACACAGTTTTGCCTCATATAAAGCCAACTCAAAGCAAGAACTGATCAAGAGCAGGCTAGTAACCTGTCCCAATTCCTGTCTCACTTGGCCCATCTCCAAATGCTGATTCTCACAGTATATCCCAATTTACCAGCTGCTCCCAATGTAAAGAGAACATTTTGTTAATTCATTACGGATTGTTTATGATTGACAATATTTACTGGAAGTACTTTTTGGACAAACACAGTGCTGCAAACAGACAGGGATATTAGGCAGCTGTATGTTCCTACAGCATGCAGATAAAGTGTAGTTGGAGTTTTTTCCCTCCTAGCAACTCAAGCAAATGGATTGTAAAAGCACTTGGGAATTAGCCCAGGACTTTTGTGATGGTCTTGTAGAAGAACGCTCTGAGTACTTCTTAAAACATTCCCGCTTTGGTTAGCCAGTGAATTGTTTTACCGTGGTGTCTATGGAGTCCTTAAAAAGATTACACCTCAGTTCGGCATTACTGGGGCTTAGCTGGAAAGGCGAGGGCTTTAGGCACTCCCAGTATGTGAAGAAGTCATCGTGCTTTTATCACTTTGTCTTGCAGCCTCAGAGAGCGGGCTGTCAGGCACAGATCTGCTGCAGGGCCCCTCTTTCAAGGCCGTATTCTCTGTCCCCTCTGTGTCACCCACACCAACGTGCCACCATTGCTCTGATGTGATGAGCAGGGTCTACTCAGACCATGGGTGAAGGAAGCGCTGGTTCACCTGGCCCTTGTGCAGGAGCCCTCAGGCAGGGTCTGCAGGGGTGCCATGGCCTCACGTGCCCCATCCCACCCACCACCCTCCAGGCATTTTCCACCTTCTCAAGACCTTTGTAGCACAGCCAAGGTGCTCTCCTCTTCATATATTGACATAATTACTCTGCTACAACCAAAATTGGATGGTTTTTCCAAGAACTGTGGACGGTGGCTTGTGTACACAACTATGAAGCTTTGGGGATCCTCTGGAGATGGATGCAGGCACAGCATTCCAGCTTGGAAGTCCTCAAGAGCAGCATAAAAGATATATAATCACGTCCTTCTGCTTATTTTGGCCCTGTGTAAGATGAAGCTATGTGTCATATGCTTAATATTAAATGGACTAAACAGGTCACTTGGTTTCTCTTTAATTCTTTTAATCTTCTTACAAGATACGAAATAGGCTTAAGTCAAAAACTGTTCCTTAATGTAAAGGGTTGAGGGGGATGGTTGCTCGCTTGGTCATTTTTTGATCATGACAGCTGTCCCCTAGAAAGATTGGTTTGGAGAGCACTGATACTACTCTACCGAGCAGGTTTATGCCTCCTTACTTAATATCCATAAAGATCTCTGGGAGACAATTACAGTCATAGCAGTAGGAAGAGTCAGCCTGTAGTTAAACCTTCCAGCCCACACACAGTAACAGGAAAATCCTGTTTGAAGAATCAGGGAAGAGCCTATTCTGGATAACAAGAGATAATGTGCTGATAACGCTGCGGTCCCCCCACCCTCTAAATGATTCCTCTGGTGCAAGTGGTCACAGAGTCTGGCCCACAATGGTTTGATATTTTTTTATATTATTTTACAGAGGAGGGCTGTCCAGGATGGGATAAGGAGAGATGGGTTTCTTGGAAGAATTTCTGCAGTTGGGCTAGCAACAATTTTAATGATCACACAAGCTCAGGTCACTGCAAAAATAATTGTTTTCTGACCCATGCATGGGTTTTCTTGTCCAGACTGAAAATTAGAGAGGGAAAAGATGTGTTGGTAGGGAGATGCACAGCAGTGTAAGCCATCCAGCATGGGAGTGGGAAAAGAGAGGGCGCCTGTTTTAGCCCCTACTCAAGGTCTTGTGAGTGTTAACATTGCTGGAACAGAGCTGTGTTAAGCAAGTAAGAGCTAAAACACCATCCTGAGACCAGATTTACTCTTTTCAAGAGAAATGCTGGAAACCTTTTGCAATACAGTACACACACAAAGATTTTTCACCACAATAGGAAGCTATCCTTGGGCTAGTAGTGTAAGCTCAACCCCCAAAACTGACACTTCCAGGCAAGTGAGAAGAGATTTTTACCCAAGAATCACAACAACTCTTCCCAGAAAAATGCCCCAAGGGGCACTATCAAATTCTGTTCATGGAGCTTCCTTCTAATCTAACTGAAGAGCTAGGAAGAAAGAACACCACCCACCTTATCTACTGACTTCAGGGAAAACTACTTTGCACCTCACTATCAAACCATACATTTTCTGATGGACAGTGTTCTTTTGTTAAAAATCTGGAGCTTTGTTTTTAATAAAAAAAAAAAAAACAACACCACAAATAGATATTTTTTAAAATACCTTCTAAGTCTCTGCCAACGTTTCAATGTCTTTTTTTTTTTTTTTTTTTTCAACAGTGGGTAACAAAGACATTAGTAACTGGCAACAACAATTTATCTGAAAAAAATATTATCAAACCAACAGAATCCTCGTTGGGTAGCAGAAACTTCGAGAGGAAAAAACACTAAAAATGTCCATTTCAATAGGGCTTTTGTCTCACATAACAGTCCCGTAAGCAAAGCAGCTGAAACTTCTATAGGGTTGCTGCAAAACTGGTTGTGTAACTGTACTCAGAAAATCTTTATCAGTGATTCACTGGCAGAACAGAGCAATGCACCCGCAGGGATCTGTCTCGTGTCTGCTTCCATGAAGATGTGAAGGAACAGCTCTTCCTTTCCAGACCTTGGTGTTTGCATTGCCTTTCTTTCCAATTGACTTTTCCAGTGTTACTGCAAAGATCAGATGCTTCTCTGCTAGTCAGATCCTCGCTCACTGTGAGCATGCCATGTGCCATCACTGTTTGGAGTGAAGACCACAACCAGAAGTCTACAGCTTTTCAGTCTCTTTATAGTTTACGCCACAGAGTTGGCAGGCTAGAAATACTTCTAAAAAGGGATCTAGGAAAAGCAGATACCTTCTCCCACACCAGCTTCAAAACATTTAGTAAGCTGGTGCAATGCACAGAAGCATCAAAATATACAGAAAATCCCTCAGCCAGACACAGCTGTGATGGGGACAGGGGAGGCAGGAGGGGCTGTTATTCGGGTGGCAGCTCCCAGCACAATGATCTGGCACCCACAACCTCCAGCAGATGCAGCTGACCGCTAAAGGAGACAAATGACATATAAGTGCTAAAGGAGTTTTTTTTTCATTTTTACATGGATTACATACCATACAGTGTGCTTCTTATCAGACCACACTGTAATAACAAAAAGGTCGGTCCATGACTTGAGCGGAGACAAGGCTAGCTGGAGTCACATTAAACACAAATACAGCCGAAATACTAATTAACTACATGGAATTTACTCACAAAGATCTTGGGTGATTGACTTGCTAAAGGTGCACGAGAACTTGGCTTGCCCAAACACTGCTGCAGACTCTCATCTATCCCATATTCATTGAAAATAGTTGTAAAAGGGGATGTTGTTGTTGCAGTAGAGTTGAACTCCCAGATCTGAACAGAAACATGGTTGAGAGGGGGGATGGATTAAATACTGGACTGATAGTTTGCATAGATGTGAAAAAACCAGAGTGAAAAGGGGTTACAACTCATACAGAGGGAACCTCTTGAATTTGTGTGTAGAAGAAGTATTTTAGTAGTCATGCAGCTTAATGTCAAGTTTTAACAAGCAGTCCTAGCACCATGCATAAACAGAGCCGAAATGCTGTGAGTCCATCACCACTATGGTTACCCAGTGATATCTGTGCCAATGGCTGCTGCTACCCGTGGGTTGGGACGGCCAGGCAAATCTGAAACAATGGGGATCTTTTCCGGGTTAATTCCAGTGTTACGTGACTGCGTGCTTTATCAGTCAGAAAGCCAGCTGCCTCCTTTGTGGCTGTACTGCAGTGAGGGACAACCAGTGGAGTGTGATGCCTTGTGATAGGAGCAGGTTTAGTTAAACAAAGAGTCTCTCCCATTATCTTTCTGAAAAACAGTTGACAGAGAGGCTTGCTGGTGTTGCCCCTCTCCAATTATGGCCAAATTAGGCTCTGAAGCAAAAAGTTTTGAAAATATAATATACTTTAGTGAATGTGCCTTGAACTCTCTAGGTATGAGTTCCATCTAATCACAGCTGCTTCCCTTTGAGCCGCCAGCCTGCTTGTAGGGAAGGCATGGAGAGCAGGCCAGCAAAAATGTGAATTATTTATGTTCCTGCTGAAAGCATGAGTCTTGTCACTAGAGCCTTGCTTGACTGAATGGATCTGCAAAGGCAGTTTCTGTAGCAACCCAGAACCTTGTCCAACAAAATGTCGCCCAGCCACAGGTAACACAGAACAGTAATAAATGTCCGTCTGGCTAGCTGAAGATGACACAGAAGTGCCAGAGTAAAATATATCTGGGTTTTGAGTCCTCCGATCTCCCAAGACCCACCAAGATGTCATTTCAGAAGGTGAGCTGGTGGCATGTCAGCTTGGGTACCAGTAACAATCCAGCTGTGACAACGCAAGGTTTTGAAAGATTACACAGTCTTTGTGGGAACTCAGCGAATCTTTAGCACCAGCAACACAAGTCAGGCTCTTACCGGCAGTCCAGCTAGTTAAAGTCAGTGTAAATAAATATGTGGTTCCCAAAAGCCTACTGTCACATCTTTGGGTGTTATATCCACATAGCAAATACTGGGTTTGATAATATTGTCCAAAATATTTTCAGACATCTGGTTTTTATGCCATGGTATTTAGTGTAAATTGACAAAGACAAGAATATGTGGATTCAACAGTTTCTTCTCTATCTATCCTCAGGCTTTGATCCTAGCTTGTGGCTGTTTGTAGTCTGTCTGCCTTCTTGTAAAGATCACAATGAAAATGTTACGGAAATTACAAGCTGTCAGGACTATGTTGCAAAGCTTTGGAGGGCAACATAGGTTAGTACATTTGTCTAGACATACTAAACATATTTTTCAGTGTGTCAGTATTTGAATTTTTCTTAATTATCAACCTATCAAATGATGTTTTACTAAATATATTCAGCTTGTCTTAAGAACTTCTGAGTCTGTGAAACCCAAACTATATTAGAAAAGTTACAATATGCAGAGTTTCCTAAATACAGAAATGTTGATAGATGCTTCCTTCATCGTGCGTCTTCCAGTTCAGCCCCATTCACCACCAGACACTGGAAGAGTAATCTGCAATTTTTGCTGCTTTCCCGAGTCTGTGATTCCAGTGCTTCCTACATTTCAACCTTACGAACAAAACTAGGCCCTCCACATTCGGAGTAACCTAGGTGCTTAGCTCTAAACAGTAGATAATCCAGTTGTAAAAGGCTTATGGTTATTTGGTCAGAGGTCACTAAGGTACAACTCTAAATGCGAATAAAAGTGAGGGAAGCTGCATGAGACCTGTGTAACCTATACAAGGAGTAACCTGACTGGCAGACAACGGAGACCTATTTAAAAGTTTTGCTGATTTAGCAATACCAGGACTTTAACAACATTCACCGATCAATAGAGGTTTGCTGGGAGCAACCTGCAGATGTAGTTTCAACGGCAGAACATCCTTTGCAGTTCTGCTATAAGCAATGCATAGTTATTAAAGCAACTTAAATTGGATCTCGTCTCTAGGAGGGTTTACCAGCTCTTCTACTGTAGCTACATTGGCAAAGTTTCTAGTCGAGGCTGTTCTACAAATCAGTTCCTGAGGTGTGTGAGGCTGATGACAGCAGAGCTGCTTTGGAGGCTTGATGAGAGCGTAAAGCTTTTCACCCTTTGGGAGGCCCACAGAGAAACACTGTCTGCTTCCTTAAGTGAATCTCGGCTAGAGAACAAAGGACTTCAGCTCATATACAGAGGGGTAATTTACATCTCATTAAACCAATATTTAAAAATCTACCCTGTGTTTGTTTCTTTAGTGTCTGTGTTTTTCTTTTCAAACATGTCAAAAAGGATGCATTTTCAATTAATTTATTTTACTTTTCAAGAATGAAAAGCAGCAAGGACATTTCTGTGTGCCTAGAGATCCTTTTTTTTTCTATCATTGCCTAGCTATAAAACAATTTAAAGGAATTTTATTAAACTTTTTAAGAAAATTCAGCTCAAGCATACACACAAGTATGAGTATTTTCAAGTACAACTACAGATGTTTTGGAATGTAATAAATTCTTGAAAGACTTCTTATCTTGACATATTTTCTCATGTAGTAATATAATTTCACAGCTATCCAGCAAAACTTCTTTAATTATCAGTTGCTGGTGATTCTCAAGCCAAGTGTGCTATGTGTAGGTCTAGTCTATAGAGGCTTTTTAGTGGGTTTTATGCTAGCAAGCCCCCTAGCTGCCTCTATAAAAAAACCCAAACCAAACTTTTATCTGACAGCTACGTCAACTGGGATAAGAAGCGGTGGGACATAGGTGTACCAGAAGCATTTCTAACTAATTATTTCAGCAAAGCTATGATTTTGATAGGAGGCGGTTTCAAGAACACTTCTGAAGCGTGGTTTCGCAGGCATAGGTAAATCCACACTCTGCACATACTGCTGGTAGAAAACAATTCCCGTGATAATAAATGATTTTTCATTATAGAGCCCAAGGATGGACTCAATGGGCATTTCTGTGCCACTCTTAATGCGCTGTTTCAAGAATTGTTTTTAGGGCTTGGACTGTTCACGCAACTCATCAGCATGGGGGCCTCACAGGCAACTTCTTGCTAACAGCCTGTAGACCTTGCTGAGGTACTACTAGCTTCTGATGGAGACCAGTAAAGACAAACTAGTAATATACTAAAGTATTGGATCTGCTCAGGCACGTAGGGTGTACTTGGTCTCAGGGAGCCAGGTGTGTTCCGGAGGGTAGCAAACCGCTTGGCCTCACATCAGGCATGGTCCTTTGCTGATTAGTAAACAGCAAATCTGGTTTTGAAGGTGGCCTTGGACGACATGACATCCTCATCAAGGCAGTTTTGCTTGTATTATGGGTTTTGCTCCTGTAATTAGTATGAACGAGCATTCTAACTTACAAATATAGTCATTTGAGGAGGAGCAAGATTTCCCCACCCTCACATTTTCCCCCCAGGAGCAGAACAATATGTACTGTTTTTGCCAAGTAAACTGAGTTTACAGTATGGCTTGATTCCTGGTATGTAATTAATATTCTTTATGGACAGTGTGTCTTTAAATAGCTGGCTAACATTTACACCAAGAAAAAGTCTCGCAGCCCCAGCTTCGGTTGGCTGGAGACAGAAGCTTCAGTTTCATTTCCTTATCTTGTGGTGACACACTGTAAAGGCGAAATTGTGTGTACAAGGTACGGCATTTTGAGGCTCACAGGAACAAACATGAACATAGAACTCAATGGGAAAATAAAAGACGCTCTTGTGTTTCCTGTCCCCTCTTCCCTCTTTTGAAGGTCACATTTTTCAGAAAGGGGATACAAATATGAACACAAAAACTAAAATACATTTCTATCCAGATAAAATGGCAAACAGCAGCTTTTACCAGAAACTTGCCAGGTCTCCATTTCTGCTATATTTACAGAATATATATATATCTAATTTTGTAGGTACATATAACTCGCATTTTAAAAACGATCTCACAGAATGTGTTTTTCAAGGTGTATTTTAATGAAGCATTCACCCATGGCCTACTTTCAAATGCCGACAGTTCTCCACAGTTAATAAGTAATATGCAGCGCCGGGGGAAAGGAACGGCTATACCTTAACATGCTTTGCAAGCAAGGTAGCTTCCAAGAGGTACCTTTGGGCAAATCTCATGACCGAGAGCAGGTTTTGTTACTTTTGACTACACCAGCTCTCTCCTGCTAGTGGAGTGAAAAGGAGGAACGCTGCTCCGGGCTCTGTTCAGACCCAAGCCCACTGGTGTGAGGGGTGACCAGTTAGAAGGCGCAAGACAGCCGGCCACCACAGGAGGAGGGAGGTCGGGCTCACTCGCCGAGGCCAATGAATTCCCACCCGGTAGGGAAAATCCTGTGTCCTGGATCGGCTGGCGCCGCACCGAGCGGCGTGCCGGCCCCCCCCCCCCAGCTCCTGTGGCACAACCCCCCCGGCCGAGGCCGAGGCCGAGGCCGAGGCCGGCTTTCGCTGACAGGCCCTACCTGAGCGCCGCGGCCTGTACTAACACGACTCGCTACGCCGGAGCGAGCGGTTTCTCTGGTACGGGGCTGCCGGCAGTCGCCGCTCCCCCGGTGCCAAGGGGCCGTTCCCGGGGCGGCGGGGAGGGGTCGGGGGCTGTGTGAGGCGGCGAGGGGGGAGTAGGGGGCTGCGTGAGGCGGAGAGGCCGCCCGGCAGCGCCCGCCGCCCGGCCGCGGGCCCGCCTCAGGGCGGTGGGCGGGGTGGCGTTGCCAGGCCAACGGCTGACCCAATAGGGAGCGGGAGGCGGGGCGGCGCGGGTAACGGCGTTGCCGGCCCAACGGCTGACCCAATGGCGGGCAGGGGGCGGGGCCGCGCAGTCACGGTCGCGGTCTCGGCGGAAAGGCGGGATCGCGCGGGCCACCAATCAGAGCTGCGAGCAGGGACGGAAGGCGGTAGGAAGAGGCGCAGCGGGTTAGGAGCAGGGGAGTCGGGAAACGCAACCAATTGCGAGTGGGGACGCCGGGGTGAGAGCGGGGCTTTAGGGCAGGAGCCAATCGGAGGGGGCGAAGGGCGGCGCTAGCCAATTAGAGGCCGCCGTCGCGGTGAGCCAGCCAATCGCGAGCTGAGCAGAGGGGACGCCAGCCAATCGGGGCGCAGCCAGCGAACAAAAGGGGGTTTCCAAGCCGCCGGCCCCTTTCCTGAGAACAATTTCACATGACGCAACGGTTGGAGGAAGAGGTTTGCGAACCGTAGCCGCCGCCGCCATTTTGTGAGCGTTGAGACTGAGTCGGCGGCGGCTGAAGGAGCGGCAGCGCGAACGGCAGCACTACAGCCAGCGGGAGCCGCAGCCCGGAGGATGCGGTAGAGGAGCCCAGCGGCAGCGGCGGGGGGGGCGGCATCGCTCGGCGGCGGCGGCGGCAGGGGATCGCGGGGAGGGGGCTCTCGGTCGGTGGGTCGGGTCCTGGTGCGGGCCCCGGTCGGAGAAGCATGTCGGCCCCGGAGAGCAGCGCTGGTAGCAGCGAGGCCCGGGAGGACGCGTGCCGCGATTACCAGTCGTCGCTGGAGGACCTGACGTTCAACAGCAAGCCGCACATCAACATGCTGACCATCCTGGCCGAGGAGAACGTGCCCTTCGCCAAGGACATCGTCTCCCTGATCGAGGCGCAAATCGCCAAGGTTTTTATATTCCACCGACTACTACTCCTACCTATACTGCTGGGGGGACCGGCCGGGGCAGCGGGCTAGGGCGGCCTCGGGGGCTAGGAGGAAGGGCGCGGGGGAGATGGCCCCCGGGCGGAGCCGGGCAGAGGGGCGGCAGGAGGAGGGTAGAGGGGATAGGGAGAGACGGCGAAGCGGCGAGGGCGAGAGACGGAAACAGGGCGAGAGAGAGGGGAAGGCTCGGGGGGCAGGCAGCGGGCCGGATGGGGCGAGGAGGCCAGCGGCGGGGTGGGTATGGCCGGGCTTGGGGCGGGGGCCGGCGAGGCAGCGGGGCTCAGGGGACGTGGAGGTAGTTGGGGGGGGTGGGGGGTGGCGGCTGATGAGGGGGCGAGCAGAGAGAGCAGGATTCCGACGGAGCTGGATGGAGGGTGCCGGGGACTCGGGGCGGGGAGGGGAGCGCCCCGGCCGGGGCAGCGGGGAGAGGGCCAGGAGGCTGCGGCCGCTGTGGGGGAAGCAGGCGGAGGGGAAGCGTGTCTTAGGTGGGATCAGGGAGCACGGGGCGAGGCGTCGGGGGCTCCTCCTTCTATCGCTGAGCTTAAGGCTGCTGCTTCTACCCTCCACCCCACAGGGAGCAGGGGACTCGAGGGAGGGGAACAGCCCCCACACCACCCCGTTCGTAGCAGGGGGGGGAGGGTTTGGGACTCGCCCCACCAAAAGCTTTGGGAGGGCAGCGTGGCTCGCGATTTAAGCCCCGTGTAAATACCAGACACAACATGGCGGCCTGGCAGTGACTGGGCAGCAGCACCTCGCCCTTGTAGCTGGGCTTTCCCCCTACATGGAGCCAGGATTCAGTGTCTCGAATCTGGTGTCTGAACCCCTGTATTTAGCGATTTCGACAGCAGACGAATATTGCGACCATTAGAGAGGGCCTGACTGGGAGATACTGTGGAGGGTTGGGGTCTTTTTGGGGGTAGTTTAAAGGAATAAAAATAAGGTTGAGTTTATAGCACGCAAATTGTCCACTTCTGAAGAGCTAAATATAATGACTTTTAAGTATCAGTTAAGGCTATTTTCCCAATGCGGTCCCTGTGAGGTATTATTTTGCTGGGGGTGGGCACCCTTATCTTATAGAAAAGTTTGTGGGTGAAAGGTGATCATCTGTTCCGGATAGAAAATTGTGTGTGGTGGTGATGGGGATTGTTTTGCTCTGCCTGATTAGAGAAAATTCTGTGGGCTTGGGATAATCTGTTTGGATTTCAGGTGATCTGTGCCCTGAGTAATGCTAGCGTTGTGTGCGTATTTAATTTATTTTGGCTAGAGAAGTTTATTGGTTGAGGATGGGGAAGAAGAAATTCTCCCCGACTGTAGAAACTGCAGCAGCCTGTAGGATCCTAACATGGCGTCTGAAAGGCACATGATATAAAAAGAAGGGAAAGAGGAGGCTCCCTCTGAGCCCAACCCAGGCAGTTGCTGACATCAGTCAGCCACAGCACATGGATGGGGGTTTACAGCACCTTTTTAACAAGAGCATTTTGTAAGAAAAGGGTTCTTCTTTCAATACCCCCCCCTATTCGTGCCAGTCACCCCTCCCCCGTTGTTTCCCTTGCTCCCTCTGATCTCAGGTGTTCAAAGGCTTTTTTCCTTTGGCTTTAAATCGTGGTTTATAATGGTGAGAATTGTACTATCTTAATGATGGGGAGGGAAGGATCTCTTAAGTTATTTAATCTATCTTTCTATCAATGCAGGATGGCTTTTTAGTGTTCCACAGACCTCTTCCAGTCTAGTTTTAAATGCTGCCATTGGCCGAGTTTGGCCATTCCTTGGGGAGGTGACCTCATAATCTAATAGATCTCACCATTATATCTCCTAAAGGGCAGTGGATGTGTATAAAATGATTTGTGATAAATATCAATGCTGTCAAAAATTTTTTTTTTTCATTTCTGGGTGATTTAGAGCCTGCCCTGAAGTGTGTTTTTTTTTAAAGATGTCTTAAATCCTGTATCAATGGTTAGTTTTACATAGTTACTGTTTGTGACTGTGGTTTATTCAAGGCAAGTTTTTAGTTGTTTCTGGGAAAGTGATCTCCTTTACTAAGCCACTTTTAAAAAGTGTTGCCTGGAGACAGTTTGTTTAGTGTAAAACTTGAGTGGTCTGCTTTACAATTTAATAAATGGTTCTGAAATGTGTGACTGGTATTATAAAGTTTGTAAATAAAAAGTGTGAAATATGTATTTGTCTTTTTATTTACCATTGTATAGTGCAGAATTTGTTTCCAAGACCCATTTTGTATACAAGGTTGTTTTTTTTTAAACAAATTTTTGCACGAGTTTGTGACTTGGGGTTCAATTGCCAGATATGATTTTAAACTTGAAATCTTTTAGGAAACTAATAAAAAAGAGCCACACATTTCCAACAGTAGCTTTTCTACATTATTTGAAGGAACAGTGGGAATTCTGTAATGAAGTCTTTAATATTATGCTGATGAGCTCAGAGTTAGCGTTCTTCTGTGTTCTGGTGATTATGCGGCGCCTCCCTGCCTTTTGGTTAGTGTCATGTGGGCACCTTTCTTGCTAGGGAATACTGTATAGACCACCTGGAAACAAAATACATTCAAGTCTGGGATTCCCTTTTGTGGTTATTGGAATACGTACTAGATACCTTGACATGATAAACATTTCCAGAAGAGAAAACTTAAAATATTCCAACCATATTTAAGTCATGGTTCTTAAAATGTGACACCTGAATATCTTGTATTTGAAGCAGGGTATGCTGCTAAGCTTCTAATTCTGTGCTGTAGTTTGAAGTAGGCTTCCTTACTAGATTACGGTGCTTCCATGTGTGATTACTTCTAACAGTCTGATGCATAATGAAAGTGACAGTTAAACTTGTCACAGTGCCTTTGCTACTAAGTGATTCCCCAGCATCTCAAACTTGAAGCTTAGCTAAGTATTATGAGCTACTTCCATACATTGGTGAAATGGAAGAATATGACATACTGTGTCAGTAGCTCCTGGGCTTAGGTACTTCTGAGACAGCTCTTTGTTTCTGTAACAGCTGACTTTAAAAGTCAGAAATTGTGCACTGTCCTTTCTAATAAAGGCAGGCATTCAGAACTTAAAAGTTAGTGGTTTTAATGTGCCATTGTGCAGACTGCTTTAAAGAAGAAACCAGTATTCCACAGACATTTTAATATTAAGTAGCTGTAGACCCACAGTCTTTGTTTTTTGAGGCCAGAGAGATGCATTTATTCTAACACTGTTGCATATTAGCTTGTTTACAGCTCAGTATTACATTGTAGTGTGAGATAGGCTTTTAATGTGCTGCAATTAGTTAACTGCATTTTTCTGTTGTCTTATGTACAAAGTACACCACCTGCCTGTTTTTACTTTTTTTCAATATGCTCAAAGGCAGTGACACCCCACCCCACCCCCACGCCCCAACTAACAAGGAATTCTACCCTCTTCAATATTAAGTTTCAGGTCACAGTAAATTAATACACATTTAAGGGTGAGGAGACATTGCAATTTACCCATATAAAAATATTGTTGACTTGGTGCCCTTCTGTGAACCACCTTAAAGGGGAAGGAATTAAATCTAAAATTGTAAAGCAAGAGCACTTCCACACACTTGTCTGGACAACGGGGCTGCGAAGTAAGGTGTCATTAATTAACCGAGTAGCCTATCCTGTTGAAAATGAGCAGTGAGTGAAGTTATTCTGGTTTTATCCTGAGCTTACAGGATGGTGAACAGGACTTAAAGTATTATGAGTGGATGCTCTTCTAAGGGGATCACGGTCAACACACGGCTTGTGGTGGTGTCTTTCATGTTGTCCTCTTCAACAAGTCTGTGTACTTGCTGATGTTTTCTGGAACTTTGCTGTGCCTTCTGCTTTGTGAAAGCCAACAGTGGGCATTAAAATCACCTTGATTTGGGCCAGTAGTGCTTTGTGTACGTTAGAAGTCACTGTAGCGGTCCAGCGTCACCACACTTCTATCGCACAAACTTGCTACAAGTTTTTTGAAAATGGATTTTAAAAAAAACCCCAAACAACTAAACAACAAAAAAACAAGCCTTCTCTTGTAGCAAAGATGTGTCCAGAGTTTGAAGACTCCCTTCTGTGAAAATCATGGTTGCAGTTCCTGAGCTTGTCTGTGTATTTACCCGGTCGACTAGATGATTGAGTTTTGTCTGCATTTTGAACTTTGTTCTGACTGTGCATTTTTGCATGCACTCTGGAAAACTGAACTGTCACTATCTACAAGTGCCAAGAGAGAATGGGACTCCTTGCTCTGTCCGTTTGGATTACAGTGAAATATTTGTTACCTATTCTGCGTCTAGTTTATGAAAAGACTGTTGATACTCGACATGTAATCTACGGCTGCAGAAGTTCACTAATTTGGGCTGTTTGCCAGAAGTCTGATTTGTGTTCTGTGAAATCCAGAAAAACAAGCATTCAGGAGGTTTGAATTATGAACTATTTTTTAGAAGTTCCTTGAAGTGCTAACGATGGTTTCCTGCTAAAGTTACTTTCTCAAGTGGGTTTTGAAAGGTTACACTCAGTACACTAGCGGCAATACTGTCTTGTGGGCTGCTTTTTTCTTCTTTTTTTTTTTTTCCCCCCCTTTTTCCAAAGCTTTGATACGCAAACAAAATAATCTAAGGTGTTCCTTTTTTATGTGATAGACCCACTGCGTTATACTTTGAACTGAGTATCGATTTTCCAGAATAAGTTTTTGTATAAACAAAAAATCCCAAGCCAAATCCCTTGGTGTTTATAGTGGCAACCAAAAAGAGAGGTCTGTATTTCTGGGATTGGTAATCCCTTTATTTAAAAAGTTTAATATATGTTTTTGTTGTACTAAACTTCTCAGTTTCTTTTTATTACTCCAGGCTCCTGCATCAGAGAAGCTCCCTGTTATGTACCTTATGGATTCCATTGTCAAGAATGTGGGAAGAGAATATCTTACTGCATTTACTAAAAACCTAGTTGCAACATTTATTTGTGTATTTGAAAAGGTATATACACTTTCAGAAAAGTTCTGTATTCTAAGCGAAATTTGTTCCTGGTAAAATAAATACATGCTTTCAGTTTTGGGTTTTCTTGGGTGGTGAACTATACAAATTGATTGTTTTTTATAAATCTCAGTATTGTATCTATACTGTGGAGGATTATTCCTGCTGCTATGAAGCACGAAAGTTACATGTTAGCTGAAAGATGCAAAGTCTTACTTAATTTAATTTGGTTCATAACCATCTGTAATTTTCCTATCCAGGCGAGATTTTACTAACAGTATTTTGGTTACCGATTGCTTACCTGGATGGACTTTTTTGTAATGTATAAACCAATTAATTATGAATTGTTGGTTTGTTTTTGAGATAGTCTTTATGACAAGAATAGACTTAGAATCAGTTTCTTGTGGATTTCTCAGAGCTTCTCTCTCTGTAGTTAGTCTGATTTATTTAATTCATGATGTGCAAAATGAGTGCTTAAACTGTGAAGAGTGAATAGCACTGACACCTTATTCTTTCCTGGTGGTCTGTGATTTGAAAAAAATGCTGTTTGGGGGAAAGGGTCTTAGAATGTGTTGTTATATTACATTACAAACACGTGTTTTAATTTCATTCAACATTGAAAACTGCTGCCATATCTTTTAATTTTTGCTCTTAATCTTTAAACCCAGTGAAGCAATTGTGCATATTCCTCAGTGAGAAAGGCAAATCATAGTCCAGTTTTTGGAAGGCTGGGCTTGAATGGGTTTAAGTTGGATCAGAAATGAAGGGTTAAATTCTGTGGTTTCCTCTATGCTATAAGAAAGTGGCATCTCATATGAATTAGATGAATGGAGCTTTTGCATATTTATCTACCATTACATATCAGTGAGGATCTGAGATCCCAGTATGCTTTATACATGCTTTTCAGATGTAAAATGCATGATGAAATAAGAAATAGATTGTAATAATGACCACAGAACACTTAAAACTCCTGTGTGTAGAGTAGATAAGATAGGTAGACGCTTACTTGGTTTTTTCAGTACTAGATGGTGAATGTTCTTTTACTGAGTTGCATTTAATGTTGCAGCTGAAGCTCTGGATAATAACTGATTTTCAGAGTTTTATAGGTTAACTGTCTACTAAGCTAACAAGAAATATTTAATTAATGTGTATTAATTAAATGTGTAAAGTAGCAGTCAATTCTAATAGCTTAATTGGTCGTGTTAAAAGATGCAAGTAGAACTCCAGCACTGACATTGTTAAAAATTTTGTTTTATCAGTAAATGGTCACTAAAGTATCTTTAGACACTTGATGAAGTCAGAAACTTCTGCTCAGTCATTTCTGCACCTTTTGCAGTGAACTTCATACCCTCTCATTGAAAATTGTATAGAGGCACCCCCCCAGTAGCTAATTATTTTTGTTGAAGTTCCTGCTCCTCCCTGAAAGAACCTCCAAACTTTCCAGACTATTCTTTGTCTTGCTGTAACATCTTAAAAATAAAACTGCAGCAAAAGCCTTCTACATAGTCAATGATTGAATTGGGATATTGGCATTTGGACAGCTGCATATGTTTTGTCCTCAAATGTTTTTCACTTATTAATTGAACTAAAGTTACGAGATGACCTAAATTTTGCTTTATTGTAAATTTATAACTTACCTGTCATGAGATAATACGAACTAATTGTTTGTGAAGAGGTAAAATGGGCACAGGTCCTACAAGTGTGCTTGATCTGTGGCTCACATATGGGTCTAAGTTTGCAGCTGGACTGAAATATAATTGACTTCATTTTAGCTAATACCCTTTTTGTTGCATTTGTTGGAAAAAAAAATCCTTCAGTGACTAAACAGCTGAGCAAAACACCTTTTCTGTTCACAAAGTTTGTTGTTTCCTGATTTGTTTATCATTGTTTCACTCCATTCAGCACAAACACTTTAATAATGTATTGTCTTAGAGGCTGTTGCCTTTCAATATTTTTGTTACTGTATTTTTTCCACAGAAATTGGGCAAGTAAAATGAGAATTTTGGTAATGGAAAAGTTGAAAGAAAATTCTCAGAGAATGGTAATACACAATAAAACCTTCAAATGGCCTTGAAACAACAATTCTACATTTGAACTTCTGTTACTCGTTCCGTTGGTATAGACGTATGATCTGCACTGCTTATAAATTCTGTATAGCAAGTTCAATGTGTTAAAATGCCGAATTGTTGATAGAAATAGGAAATAAATGAAATCTTAAGTTCTACAGAAAAGTTTAAGAAATTGTTTTATATTAACTTAACAAGCCATAGAATTGTTTTATTGTTTTAGGTGGATGAAAATACTAGGAAAAGTTTATTTAAATTACGCTCCACATGGGATGATATTTTTCCTTTGAAGAAACTGTATGCACTTGATGTCAGAGTCAACTCATTAGATCCTGCTTGGCCAATTAAACCTCTGCCCCCAAATGTGAATACTTCTAGCATCCATGTGAATCCTAAATTTTTAAATAAATCGGTAAGTCTTTATGCCTACTGTGTGAACAGATGGTAATACGTGTAGTTTTCATTGTTTGTATGCTGCTTTTTGACAATTTAGTATATTAAGAATGAAGTATCTGACGTTTGTAGACAGGTAAGAGGAATTTCCGAATTCAGAATATTTGATGGGTTTGGTTTTTATATTTCAAAACTGTATTCTGGATTTTTGGAACACTGATTAATTTATATTAACATCATGTACACCTGTCACAGCAGGCAAATTCTAATGGGGCTAAAGTTTCAAATTATTTTAGTTATATTTTGCATTAAAAATGCAATTTATAGCTGTTACACAAACTAAGTCGCAGTGCTGGATCATGATAACAGTTCAAGGAGGTGGAGTTAGTTGATTCCATCAGGATTTTAAATGTAACTTTTTTTATTCTGTTTTTAGCCAGAGGAATCTACTGCACCTACCTCTGCTGTCACTTCTGGTGCCTCTACTCCTCCAGCTGTTCCTGAAATACAAAAGAATTTGACACAGGAGCAACTGATAAGGCAGCAATTGCTTGCAAAGCAAAAGCAGTTGTTAGAACTTCAGCAAAAAAAATTAGAGCTGGAGCTGGAACAAACTAAAGCACAGTTGGTGAGTAAGATAGCTGATGAAACTTTTATAGTTGGGACTCACTTTCTTTTGGACAGTACTTAGCTATACTGGTAACTGCCATACATTATTTTTTTCATCATGATAGAGAAGCATAGCTATTTTAGAACTAGAGCAATGCAAGTTGATCTGGGGTTCGTGAACAGTATTTGTTACCTCAAAACCTTAAGGGTTACACTCAAAATAGAGGTTAAAAAAAAAAAAGGTGAAGTTTTTGGTTTTCTGTTTTTAACTTCTCTCCAAAATGATGCCTGCCAATGATCCTTTTCTTCCACCTCTTCTTGTGGCTTACAGCAAACCAGGCTTTTCCAAATATATTTGCTCTTAGAGAACAAGGAAGCGTGACTGTTGGAAATAAAGGCAGTTTCCTCATTAGGTCAGGTTGGTTTGATGCCACCATCCGAAGATGGTGGTTAAGCTGTAGTTTTTTACATGTGTAATTGAAAGTCTTGCTATATTGACAGTTGATGGTACCAAAATAAAGCATCTTTGCAGTGTAGAAATACGAAAATTATATCAGATAGTTGGCAGCTTATTTGCCTTGAGCATGTGGAATATATAGAAAGACTAATGCTGTAATGAGAACATGTGCCTAAGTAACATGTTTTGCAGTATTGACTTTGTAGTACTGATTTTGCATTATATTGAGTTTGATCTTTTGTAATGGTACTGCATTATTTTAGCACTTGTGATTAGCAATTAGTGGGTCATTTGAGTTAAATGGTTGAATCTCATAACTTTCAAGACATTTCTGTTTATACTTTTGGTTTCGAGACAGACTATGATCATCTTGGGGTAGGAGTTATGTCATGCAGATTAATGCTGGATTTTTTCCTATTTCAGGCTGTATCTCTTAGTGTTCAGCAAGGATCATCTACTATAGCTTCAGTTCCAGCACCTTCCAAGCAACACATGTCTCCCACACCTCACATGACAGTTAAACCACCTCATCAGACTGCTGTGCAATCCGAAAAAAACAAACCATCCCCAAGTCCTCCACTTCATGATATCAAAATGGTAAATAGGGATCCCCGACTTAATAGGATGGCTCAACATTCTTCTCATGCTAAAGATCAATCTCATAGGAAAGAATTTCCACCAACCACAACTAGTCAGTCTGATACCAAGGCAAACAAAACAACACAGGCTGAAAAACAAAACTCAACAAAGCAAGAAAAATTGAAAGCAAGTGAAAAAACACAAAAGAAAGAACTTGACCAGTCAGAAGCAAAATCTAAATCACCATCCCCTTTGAAAAATAAGCTACCCAATGCTAAAGATACTAAAACCCAGGAATGTGAAAGCACAAAAGTATCTGAAATTAGTAAGCGGGATCCAAGACTGAAAAGACATCTTCAAGATAAGTTGGAGGGCAAAGAGGAGGAGGTGAAAGAAAAGCGGAGAAATACAGAGAAAAAAGAAAAAGAGGAACATAAGACATGTGAACATAGACCAGCAGGCAGCAGAAATAAAGTGATTAATGGTGCTGTTCAGAAACAAGACACGACTACAGAGGAGTCAGAAAAACAGGGTGGAAAACAAGGGAGATCGAGTAATAGAAAACGGTCACGATCACGCTCTCCTAAGGCACGGTCACCATCTACCCATTCTCCAAAAAGACGAGAGAGGAGATCACCGAAAAGAAGACTTAGGAGTTTATCTCCCACTTCATCAACTCCTAAAATAGGAAAGATACGTCAGATAGGCCCTAAGCAGTCTCATGTTGAAGAAGGCACACAAGCAGCAAGAGATGAAAGAAATTCTAATAAGAGAAACGTTAAACAAGAGGTGCGAGATCCGAGGAGAGTGAAAAAAGCCCAAGAAGACAGGCCCCAAGAAGCGGCAAGCCAGCATTCTACAAAAGTGTCTCCTGATCCAAAGGAGAATGCAGAAAATTGGCAAGGATCCAAATCAGGCAAGAGGTGGAAATCTGGTTGGGAAGAAAATAAAAAGTAAGTTACTATCATTTAAACGACTTCTGTTTAAAGTCAGTGGAAATTCTACTGCTGACTTCAGTATAGTTGGCTTTGGGAGGCAATGTTCAGGTTGTTAAAATTTATAAGTTTAACTTCTACTAGTAAAATACGGAAATGATACATACTTAGATTATAAGGTGATAGTGCTGTTTTGCCATGATCAGTTCTAATAGGGATGTAAGAGTAATGTCCTGAATAAAGGAGTGATCTGTATTTTAAATACATTCTTGCTTTCAGCTCACAGCAGAATGAAGAACACCAAGCACTTGGTAAATCTCCTCACCAAAGACACCGGGAAAACTGGCCTGCTGGCAAAGGAATTTTATCACCCCGAGCACCAAAGCAGCAGCACCGCTTAAGTGTGGATGCCAATTTACAGATCCCCAAAGAATTGACATCTGCAAGCAAGAGGGAATTACTTAAGAAGGTAATATTGGTAAATCTGTCTTCATAGAAGTATCCTGGGTATAGTTTGCTTTTCTCTTTGGAAGTCTAAACTTTAACTTTATATTCTAGGCAAATGAACGTTTAACATCTGGTGAAATAACACAAGATGAGTTCCTCATGGTAGCTCATCAGATCCGACAGCTGTTCCAATATCAGGAAGGAAAGCACAGATGTAATGTCTGGGATAACCCTACAGAAGAAAAATGTGGTTTGAAGAAGAAACCTCTTCTGTCGGATGCAGAACTAACATATTATGAACATAAGGCTAAACTAAAAAGAACACAAGTTCAGCATTCATTGTCAAGGCTTGATCTGTTGGATCCTGATGATATTTTGGATTATCATATACCCGATGCATTGCTTTCTGGAATAGAATGTGAGCAAGCGAAAGCGAAGCGTGGAGTACAGTTCGACAGAAAAGAACCATTTGGAGAGAGGTCAAGGAGACACTCTCCTGTAAGTGGCACTAACAGACCTTTTGCCGATAACCTCTCACCACTTGAGAGTCGACGAAGACTTGAGGAACAAAATGCTACTAAAGGAGCAAGAGGTTCTAAGAACTTTGATCCTTATGACAGCTGGGGAGAGTCAGATGAATTTAGAGATGCTCTCAGACAACAGGGGAAAAGCGCAACAGAGTTCCAGAAAATAGATGGTGATGCAATCTGCAGATTTGATAATCGTGAAGACAGACAGCTTCTTGGGCAAGCTGGTATGTGCTTTTCTTTATTTAAAATCTGTTAAATAATTGGCAACATTTTAGTGACTGGTTATCTGGTTTGTTCTGGGTTTTTTAGGTGTTCGAGAGGAACCAAGATCACCATTCAGTGAACGTTTCAAAAGAACTAGATATGAAGATCCAGAGAAAGCACCGTTTCCTGAAAGTCCAGGATCAAGATTTGGAAGCATTGAAGCAAAGCAGAGGATAAGTGCACTAATGGAAGACAGACCTCTATTTGATGGCTCACCTAGACAGGCTGCTGCAAGGGTTGGGGTAGATGGACAAGGAAGTCCTTTTGTTGATGGTCCTGCTGCTGGTTCAAGTTCCAGAATTGATGGGCCACCTGGACAGGCTGCTATGAGATTTGAGGGGCCTTTGGTGGGGGCTGGTGCCTCTCAGTTTGATGGACCACTAGCAGGAGCAGGGGGAGCTGGACCCCTAAGATTTGATGGGCCACCGGGGCAGCTGGCAGGGGCCCTGAGGTTTGAAGGACCCCCAGGACAAGTTGGTGGAGGAGGTCCGCTGAGGTTTGAGGGACCTCTTGGGCAGATAGGTGGGCCTTTGCGATTCGAGGGGCCTGCAGGGCAGCCTGTAGGTGGTCCTAGATTTGAAGGACCTGGGGTTGGTCTCAGGTTTGAGGGTCCCCGTGGTCAGCCTTCAGGTGGTCTCAGGTTTGAGGGACCTCACGGTCAACCTATGGGGCCTCGAGGTCAACCAGGGGGTGGTCTCAGGTTTGAGGGACCCCATGGTCAGCCCTTGGGGCCTCATGGTCAACCAGGAGGTGGCCTCAGGTTTGAGGGGCCACATTTACAGCCATTGGGACCCCATGGTCAACCTGGAGGTGGCCTCCGATTTGAGGGGCCACATGGTCAGCCTCTGGGGCCACATGGACCATCAGGCGGTGGGCTCAGGTTTGAGGGGCCACATGGACCATCAGGTGGTGGGCTCAGATTGGAAGGACCACATGGTCAGCCAGGTGTGGGTCCTAGGTTGATTGATGGACCAGTACACCAGGGAGCTGGTGGACTTAGATTTGATGGTCCTCTGGGTCGGGCCGGTCCAAGATTTGATGGTTGTCACGCAGCTGGATTTGATGGTCAGCCTGGACAGCTGTCTCTCTTGCAAAGATTTGATGGAATTCATGGACAGCCTGGTCCAAGATTTGAAAGGGCACCTGGCCAGCAGGCACAACCACGATTTGATACAGCCATACCTCAAAGATTTGATGGACCTCACCAGCCAGCCTCTAGATTTGACTTGCCCCTTGGCCTTCAAGGTGCACGTTTCGAAAATGTAGCTAACCATCCTGCCTCAAGACTAGAAATGTCACCATATGGACAAGGTGGTCCGTTTGTCGATCATCCCAGCCAGGGCTACAATGGACCATCTCACGGGATGCAGTTCCAGAGACCGGATATATTTGATGGTTCGCCTGGACCAAATTTCAATGGACCAGCTGGCCCAGGAGCACAGAACTTCCCATTGAGAGCTGGACATTACTTTGATGAAAAAAGTCTTCAGGGTCCTCAATATGGAAACTTCAATAATATGCCAATGGGAAGTAATCAGGTAAGAACTGATTGCATTAAATGGTTTGCTTGGAGAAGTGTTTTTGTGTAGAGAATTAGCGGGTTTTATTCCTTTAAAAATTGAAGATTTTTCTGAAGAGCTGGCAGACTGGGAGCCAGTTTCAAGCTAAAAAAGTCATCCTTCTTCAGCAGTTTATATATAATTTAAGGACATGTTTTGCTAGTTTTTAAGAATCTCATTTTAAGAATTAAACAAAATAGTGGATCTTTAGGATCACTTCGTAGCTCTGAATGTGACAGTAAATTTAGTATTTTTAACTTGAAAACAAAACTAGGTACTTGGAAGCCTGGGGTGTTTTCATTAAACTTGCACAAAAGTGAATTCTATATAAAGCATGAAAGATGATGTAAGTGAATATACATGATTCATTTTTCTAAGAGGTGTAGAATTAAAATGGACCAAAATAATTCTGTTGTCTTTTTGCAGCTGTTAGTACTGGTGACAAGCCAGTTTTAGAGAGATACCCATAACTTGGGGGAATTGAGAAAGATGCGGACATTGTTGAATTACAGTCTTTTAAAATTATCGGCACTGGCATGCTTTAGGAGTTAGTTGTCTTTGCTGTTGTGTGTTAGAAGTGTTCTCGAAAGGGGAAAATGATACTTTACATCAGTGAACACGATGTCATCTCTTTCAGTAGGTTAGAGATTTTAGAGAGAATTTTTCATTTGGGGGATAATAATTGAACATGAAGAGTTAACTGATTGTACAAAAGCAGGTAATGTGTCCTGCTGACCTCTAATGGGATAAAATTTTAAATAATTTGCAAATCCAGAAAGCAGCTAATTAGGGAAAATCCATTTTTATTACAAGTGTGTTATAAAAACTGTTTTTCTACCTGAAGCTTACCGTAGCTGGTTTGCTGAAAAGTCCTGCTTTAAAGATGTGTTTCATACAGTGAATGTTATTTCAGTAGTTGTGTAAGAATCGTAGCATTTGTTAATAGATGTTTACTGGTTTCTCAGATTTCTTTCTGACGAGCTCTGTTTTGGTGAACAGGAGCTATTTGAAAGGAAGTACTGTGTTTGGAAAATGTGACTGAAGGCTCGATAGGTAGAAGAAAAGGTGGTTTTTTTTAATTTAAATGTTACGCAAAATGAGTATGTGTTCTGAAATTTTTCTAGTGGGAAATGAAAATGAGGGAAAGGTTACGTAGTCGTTTGTGGACCCTTCAATACCAGGCTGACATGGTTCACTCCTGGAAGGAGTTTAATATATAAAATTATTGAAAAACATCTAGAAGTTAATGATAAAATTAAAAAACCCTAAGTTTATAATGGTATTATTATTAAAAAAAAATACTTAAATGTTTACTTTCACAGGTTTCTCTCATGTCTGCTCAACCAGGGCCTTATGGCCAAGGTCAACAGTATTTGCCAAATCCTGGAAGTTTTGTTCAGAACCCTGCAGGTCTGTAACAAAATAATTAACTTCCTTTTATTTCTTTTGGATTGTTCTGTTTGTTAGTAGCCACAAAAATTACCCTTTTGTAATGTCCTGTTGTGCTAGGTCTGTGTGGTCTAAGGGAAGCATTCTCAGTGAGGTGACCATAGATGTGGTTTCTGTAATACCTTCATCTCTTAAGTGTTTTCCCTCAAACGGTGAAGGCTTTCATTAGTCTTCATTATCCATACCATGTGGTTTTGGTAGTTGTGCTAGAAAAGAAAATCAAAAAGGGAAATTTTGGTCTGCTTTTCTGGTAGGCACCAGTCTGTAGGTCTGGCTTGAATTTGTCAGGGTGTGTAAATGTTCCCAGTATATGAGTGGTTAGTAATGAAAAGCTTCTAAAAACATCATAAATGGTTAAAGTATGCGATGAAGTCAATAGGTCCTGGTGAAATATTTCAGTGTAAAATAAGAAAAATACTGCATTTCAGTAAACACTATCCAGTAGAAATCTGTGTATGGGCAACCAGCTCAGATAGCACTTCAGAATACATTATGAAGGAAGCTGTTGCAAGGGAAGAAATTAGCCAAAGACTAGACATAAAGAGAGTTGGTAAATAATTTGAAATAAAAAATGGAAGAAACAAGAGGCAGAAGGAAGAGTGTGTTGTGAAATACACTGATAAAAGTGAAGTAAATTTCTAATGCTAACGTGTTGTCTCCTTGAATGTCGATGTTTTTCCCCAGGAGCCCTTCCACATTCATATCCTGATAACCACCTTGGACAGCTTGATGTCAATGAATTGTTTGCTAAACTGCTGTCAACAGGGATCCTCAAACTGTCAAAAACTGACTCCACTTCAGCGCGTATGTAGATCCATTACATTCTAACTACTCAGTTTATCCACAGCTGAAGTGTAAAGCTAAGTATAAGAACTTTTGTGAACTCCTGCACTTTTTTTTAAAAAACTGAACTTTTTTGGGGGGGAGGAATTTAGTGCATGTGATGGAGTAAATGCTTAGTGTCTGGTTTAATTTGTACACTTCAGCTATCCAGAGCAGTCAGTTTTGTCTTTGATGCGGTGCCTCCGTAACTCAGATTCCTGTCAGTTTCTGCAATATTTCTGTGTCTCTGAAGACTGAATTTTAATGCCAAAGACAGAGGTGAATTACTGTTTTCCTGAATTGAAATTCTGAGTAACTTGTAGTATCTTGTATGCTTTTTTTAATGTTAGAGGATGACTGACTTGGCTATTGCACACTTGTACTTTAGCCTAGTCAGATCGTATTTATTAATAGTCAACTAAAAAGAACTTTCATGAGCATGTCGCTTCTTTCTGATAATGTACTGAAACTTTGATAAAATGGTATCTTTATGCTTTCTAGAAGTGAATGAAACATCAGCCCAGCCAGCTGCTGAAGAGGAAGATGATGACCAGAATGAAGATCAAAATGTTCCAGACCTCACTAACTTCACAGTTGAAGAACTTAGACAGTGCGTATAGTAGAATGAGTTTACAGTGTAGTAAGAATCGTGGCATGGTAGTATCTAGACAGTTAATCCAAAGACAGCTGAGAGCTTTTAAAAGATTATATGTCACTTTTTTTTTATGTTAGCCTTGAAGAACTTGAGGGAGGAAGAAGAGGCAAAATTAACCTGGGAAAACACAAGTTGCATGTTGTTAATTAATCAGTTAGGTTGTGATATGTATTGAAGCCAGTGTTTCTTCCTTTGTTACTACTAATTTTACCACCTTTGTGGTAGTGTGCAAAGCTGAGCCAAATGCAAGTGTTGCCATTTTATGCACTATTAGGTGATGAAGCTAGTAGGCATGAAATGAGCACTAGTGTGTTTCTCATGAATAGTTAATATGAACCCGTTGTTTGTGATTTGAATGTATCAATTGGTTGTGTTATGAAAATCGGGAAGAATTTAGCTATATTGTGTGCTTTAATCTTACAGTACATTGATGCTTTTCCTCTACTCTTGTGGGCATATGAAATGACTTACTGAGAAACTTCTTACCTGTTTCTTTTCAAAGAAGTGTTAAGACTCTTTTTTTCCCTTCTTGTAGGCGTTATGATAGTGTTATAAATCGACTGTACACTGGAATTCAGTGTTACTCATGTGGAATGAGGTTCACTACTTCACAGACAGATGTTTATGCAGATCATTTAGATTGGCATTATCGTCAGAACCGGACAGAAAAAGATGTTAGCAGAAAAATTACACACAGAAGATGGTACTACAGTTTAACAGTAAGTAAGGCAGTATGTGTCTTGATAAATTACAGGCTGGATTCTGTGTTTTAGTTGTTTATGTGCTGTAGGAATGCAGTTGAAGTTTACATGGTCACGGGAGTTGGCCTTTGGTAAACAATGATGTCTTAGATATTTCAAGTAGTTCTCAAATGCCTGTCAAAACACAAAAGGCAATTGTATGATGAACAATAAACAGTTTGAAGCTATTGGTACTGTTTTCATTGCACTGAGGATGGAATGGAAATCAAAGGATAGTGTTTTTTCTGAAAAAAGCTTTTTTTGAAGTGTAGCATTGTGAGAAAGTGTGCACTGTGCTCATGCTGCATGTGAGGAGCACTTCGGTTTTAATGAAGTAAGATCTATTAAATATGCTACTTTGGGGATGTCTTCTCTTCCTGCTCCAACCCCATGTATTTTTTAAACATTTCTGGCTATTTGTCAGTGTCTTGAGTGTGAATGAAAACTTTTTCCTCAGGACTGGATTGAATTTGAAGAAATAGCCGATCTAGAGGAGCGTGCAAAAAGCCAGTTTTTTGAAAAAGCTCATGAAGAGGTGGTGTTGAAGACACAAGAAGCTGCGAAAGAGAAGGAGTTTCAGAGTGTCCCTGCTGGACCAGCTGGAGCAGTTGAGGTAAGTTCCAGCTTGCCTTTATTAGCCCAGATACTGAGAATCATCTAATACTTCAAGGAAGCTTACAGCATTCTTTCATACAGTGGGCTATATGTAGACTGAAGTCTTGTTCTTCGACCTCTGTGCAACTACGTTGTAGGTGGTGTATTTGTGTGTGTAATGGTTGTTTCGCAGGGGCAGATAGTAGTATGAATCTCCTGTAGTTCAAAAAAATTTACACCCATTGGCATCCCACCGTTTTAGCAAAATTGAAACAGGCAAAGTGTGTTAATTTACTGAATGTTTCCGTAGAAAGAGTAAATAGAGCAAGTGAATTGGAAATAGTCCTTTGTCATTCAAATTATGATGGTATTTACTGGGTTTTTGATACCTTGACCCAGAAATTTCTTTTTCATTAGAAGATGGGCATTAGGACAAAGTAATATCTCAATCTTAAAGTAACTACTAGATATGTATTTTGGTAGATGAATTGATGTAGTAATCAAATACAAATGTTAGTAGCATTACAATTTAGTTTTACAAGCTAAGCCTCTAAGAAACTAGCTATCAAGCCATGAAGGCGTTTGTTTTAATTTCAAAAAATACTTTTTGTGCTTTGTTCTCTGAGGTGATTATTTTGCACAGAAGTACTAAAAATGTTAATACTTCATCTAAAAGTTCTGCCTTTTTAATTTGAGACTCTCCATTAAGGGGAAGAGTGAAGGTAATCCATAAATAAAATTAATTAAATACCTGTACTGTATTGTCTTAAATAAGACAATAAGACAGTAAAACGCCATTAGATGGTTACAAAGTGTTTTGCAGAGACTTATAGCTAAAAAGGCAAAGCTTACCTTTCTCAAGTGACAGCAATCTTGAAGGCCGGACAATGATCATTGTGCAGTCTGCAAGCTATACGCAAAGAATTTTTAAGTAAAGTTTTCTAAAGTTATTTTTAAAGTGTGGACGAAAGATCATGTTGTAGTCTTAATGTATTTATCTTAATTTAAAAGACCCTTTTTTGACTGTTACTAGGTTCTTGAAGTTAATGTGTTTAGTAAATTGTTACAATAACATCATTTATCTTGTTACTCCAATAACTTTACAGAGCTGTGAAATTTGCCAAGAGCAATTTGAACAGTATTGGGATGAGGAAGAGGAAGAGTGGCACCTGAAGAATGCTATCAGAGTAGATGAAAAGGTAATCTGATCATACTTACATGTGATAGTTATTTATAGTAAAACAACCTGAAGAATTATAGCAAAAAGAAAAAAAAAAGGGGGGGTGGAGAGGGAGGGCCAGCAGTGCTTTCTCTACTGGCAGATTCCCACGGTAGTTTTTCTGGCTTCCAAGTACATAAATACCTTAGCCTTCGGAAGTGCTTGAAGTCCTGGTATATCATTAGTATAGGGGGTATATCATTAGTATAGGGTCACTAACCTTCCCTTATACTGCAGTGCTAAAATAAAAATGAATGTCTCTATATATGGGTGTAGATATTGGTTCAATTATTTCTGTATACAGCTGTACACAATTCCCAATGCTTCCCAGGCTTCTCTATGATAACTTTTCCTAAATAAACATACACAAAATCTTTTCCCAGTTATATTTGACACCACACTTGGCCTGCTTATACCATTGTTTTTCTAGACAAATTGTGTGATGTGTGTGTAATTGTCACTGTTCTGTTCATAACCAGTGATCCTGCTATAATTTATTTTTATGTATTTAAATTTTATAACAATTCTTTTTCAGATTTACCATCCATCTTGCTATGAAGATTACCAAAACGTAAGTGAATCCTTCTTCATATTCTTTGAAGGATTTTGCTTTCAGTTTGTTTGCTTGATCTCTGACTTTGCAGGGAGCAGATGTGTTCAGAATGTGCTACCTGTTTCTCTTGCCTATGACTAGACAAAGAATCGAAGGCTTTGGGCATAGCAAGTATATAATACAGAATTAGCTAAGATGTATTTCTTATTGTGATGTACTGTGACAGCTTGTGTGTCATACATGACTAAAGCAAAACCATGGTTTGAAAACACATCATGCATTTATTGTTGAATAATGTGCCTAATCTTAGGAATTTGCAAAAATGGAGTAAATGGGTGTTGGTGTGTGTTACATTTTTAAGGCTTTAGGAGTTACCATTCCCCTGGGGACAGCAGGGAATAGTTTATGGTAATGTGTTAAACATTTCATCCCTGCTTGGAGGATACCCTTTCAAAGTAATTGTGAAAAAGTAATGCTATTAAAGAATAAATCTGTTTTCTTAGGATCTTGATAAAAGTAGAAGTTTGGATTTTGAGTGTCTGACTGTCAACTTGTTTGCATTTTGAAAAAGAGTAAAAGGGATAAGAAGCTAAAAATCGTTGGTTTAATGTGTGTTAATGCTACATTGACTTTCACTTTGCAGACATCATCATTTGATTGCACACCATCTCCCAGCAAGACTCCTGTAGAAAATCCACTAAATATAATGTTGAACATTGTTAAACAAGAAACACCAGAGTCCTGCGACTCACCTAAAGTCAAAGAAGAACCTGATGACACCCCTACTGCCTGTGCAGAAGAGAGCACACCTGCATCTACAGATATCAAGACAGAACCTGATGAGTCTGTTTAAATGAACTGAGGTATGAATTCTTTTTTTTACAGAAGAGCTGCTGTGTTAACTCTGGAAGGCAAATACTTTTTATATGAAATAAAAATGTTCAACTGAGGCAGGGCCTCAACTACTGTTTGGTTAATAAATACATTTTTGTATTTGAATTTCTTATTGCCTGCACAGTTTCAGGTGTCATTGTGTGAAAGTTCTGTAGATGCGTGAAAATTTAATGGAATGAAATGGTATATGTAAAAATGTACGATTTTCACTTGTGGAAATGTAAATTATAAATAAAAGATATTTTTGCTATATATGGAGTGTAATGTTTATGCACACCATCAAATGAAGTGTTTCTGTACTTTTTTCAGTTGAAATGGAATTAAAAAGAACTTTTGCTCAATAAGATTCAGAAAAATGAAAGCAAGTAACTTCCTCCAGTTATCCCATAGGTGGGTTATCAAGGGAAGCAGTGCAGGAGCTTCTCAGACAGACAACCGTGCATTTATTTTCTTTTTAAACTTATTTGAACAAACTTACATATCCAGATATTTAAAAAAAAAAACAAAAAAACAAAAAACAGAAAAACAAACCAAAAAGACAGTTCTGGGTAGAAGGGGAAAATTTAACAAACCAACTGGAGTGCTTGATTGTGAACACAAGTGCCAACAAACAATTAACAAACCAGGATGCCTGGTAGTTAAGACATTTTTAATGATTATTTTTTTTTTTTCAATTAGTCAAACACATAAGAATTTAATACAGCTGAACAAACTTTTCTTTACGTTACAGGGGGGAATGAATGTAAGAATGCTCATTCGAAACATGGTTAACAGGTTTTTTTTGTTGCTTATGACTGGACTTAGATGGTAAACCAGATATCCTGAGATGTTAATATTTCTTAAATGTAATAAATAAAATTAAGCATATATTTGAGTGTGAGTCTCTTCCTTTCAGTAACGGGTTTGTGTGGCTGGCATGTTTGTGGGATTGGAAATAACCATACAATTGTGTGTCTGAGAACAATATGCATTTAATGTTTTATTTGCTCTGCCATGTGTTTAGTGCGTATTTTTAAAGCTGCTGGGAGCAAGACAAAAGCACGAAAAGTCAAGAGAGCAATGTCACAGTCCTAGTATATTACTCTTGCAGCAAGGATACTTGGGGGATTGGAATTCACCCTTAGTGTATGATGTAAGTAGAAATTATCAGCTGGGAAGGTGATTTTGCTGTTGGCTGCAACACTTCTTCCCATCTTCACAGTCAGGCTTCAGGCAGTTTTTAAGATGTGAATAACTACTTGACTCTCATATTAAGGTTGTAGCTATAGTTGTGAGTGTGCCCAGTTCTAGATGCCAGCCTTAAAAATACCTTTCAGAGGGAGTCTAGAGGAACAAAAATACTTAGGAGATTGATGAGGGGCGAATCGGTCCTTAAGGTGGTGTGTGTGGCTGCTGGCTGTGCTGTGGGGAGTTAACTCCTGTTACCTGTTGCAACTTCTTCCCAGGGAAGGGACATAGGCTTGGCCCTAATTGACACTTTGTGTCCTGGAATACTGCAAACTTCTAAATCATCCACCCCGAAATTAAGAGGAGACTGAGCAAAGAGGTGATGCCTTTAAACATGTAGAAGGCCATTAGAACAAATTATTCTGTCTATGAGGGACAGACCAAAAGGAGACCAGTAAAGTTGCAGCAGGAGGATTTATGGCAACTTTCTAATGACAAGGATAGTTAAGCTCTAAATGGACCTTACTTGGTCTGTGTAATTATCACTGTGTGCCTGTAAATCTGATTGGGAAGGGTTCATCCTGCCTGGAAGCAGGACTGTGGAATGCAGGGTGCTTTTTTTGCCCCATCAAAGGAACCCGGCTTCCCTCCAGGGCACCAGCTGGTTTTGGCTGAGGCACAGGACTATATAACCGCAGGAAGAAACCCATCCCCTTGTGCCCGGTGAACATCCTGGTGCAGAGAGAGGGTTAAACGTACAAATCGTGACTGGAGTCCGGTTATCCTGCAGAGAGAGCATAAATAGGTTAAACAGATGGTTTCAGAGATGGAATAGATACTTGTTACACCTCTCCCTGGGGAATGCCACGAAGACACTAGCCCAGGGCTGTCAAAAAGGTGCCAAAAAGCACCACCCGGCAACGCAAGTTTCCCCACGCCACCCCTTTCCCTGCTACCCTGCCCCTCATGCGCTGCAGCCGTCCACGGGCAACTGTACTGCAGCTCCATCGGGTGCACCCCACCTCCCGATACGCCGGGCAGCCCTCCCTCACCGAGGGGAGAGCGGGCTCCGCCGCCCCGGCCCCGCGCTCTCCCCTCGCCCGCCGAGGCGCCATGGCTGCCCCTTCGCCGCCGCCGCCCCCGGCGGGCACACGCCGCCTTCTCCCTCCCTGCCCGCCATTTTCCTGCCGCCGCCCGCCCGGAGGGACGGCGAGCCCGGGGGAATCGCGCACTGTGCCCATAGCAACCCCTCTGCGGCGTCGGGCGCAGGGAGAAGGAGGAGGAGGAGGGTGCGGCGAGTGAGGCAGGCTCCCGGCGAGAGTGGCGGGCTCCCGGCCGCTTCTGCTGTGAGGAGCCGCCATGCCGACGGCCGCCGCCGCGCCGCCTCCCCCTCCGGCCGGTGAGACTGGGTCGCCCGCGCTCCTTCTTCCCCCCCGTCCTTCCCTCAGGGCTGGGGCCAGCCCCGGCTGCCCCCCCCCCCCCTTTCCCCCGGGCATCGTCGCGGCGGCAGCTTCGGCCCCACAGCGGCGCCTCTCCCGCCTGGGCCGTGAGGGGAAAGCCCCGCCGGGCTGCGACGCCATGGCGCGGAGGGGGGAACGGGGCCCGCCCGCGGCCGCGCTCCCTCGGCTCTGGCTCTCCTGATTTGCCCGAAACTCCCCGTCTGTGACCAGGGGGCTCCGCCGGCACCCGCACGAAATGCCGAGATTGCTCTATATTCGCCAAACATGCGGCGAAAGGCGGCCGTCACCCTCAGCCTTAGCCGGCCGAGCCTGCGCTTCCCGAGCTGGTGGCGTTATCCCCGCACAGGGCCCAGTAGCGCGGCCTTCGCCTGCAGCCGGGCTGGCTGGGGGCTGGCAGCCTCCCCTCGTCCACCTGGAGCTGCTGCCAGGACGTGCTGCATAGGACCGGGTTTTTTTTGTGTTACAGAAATACTGGAAAACCTAAAATTGTCTCTTTCCCGTGCTCTGAGCCATATGCTTCTTCGCTTTGTTTCTTTCAATGAATTTTGGGCAGGTACTCGTCTCAAAATGCCGTCTTAATTCTTAATGCAAAGGAGTTTTCTCTTAGAACATCCAATGAGCATTTGATAACAGTTCTGATAAAAAATGGCACTAAAATTATAGGACCTGTCCTTCACTTTCAAACATATTTTTTTACAGAATTCATGTTAACAGCTGTTTACTGAACTTAAGTCCCAGGGCAGCTGCCTTTGGCTTGTTTGTGGTGGCCTGCGCCAAGAAGCCGTGCAACAGCACTTGGCGTCGATCTCCGTACAGTTACAGGTCTCCAGAGGGAGAAGGGAGACAAATCCACTCTGCTGGCAGGCCTTGCCATTTGCTTTTCTTCTAGATAAAAAAAAAAAAAAAAAAAAAAAAAGGATTACCTTGAACTTGCTGCAGTGGAACATTGTGTTAAACACATTAGTACATTGGCAAGTGGTGTAATTGGCCAGATCTTCCTCTGATGTAAGTCTGTATAATTGTGTTGAAGTCTGTAACCCTCACTTGGCATAATGAGAAATGGCTCCCTTGTGGGAAAACGATGTCCTGGTGATACTGTCTCTTTAAAAAAACAAATTACAAAACATACTTAGATATTATTTGGAAACATGAACTAGATGACCTCCTGAGGTCCCTTCCAAGCTGAATTATTCTGTGTTTCTATGCTGCTGCTGTTTGTTCATACAGTATTTTGCATGATGGAGTCCCGGTTCCTAACTGAAGCCGCTTTGTGCAGGGCAGCGATCCAGACTGCTTAGCTGGGGGAGGTGGAAGTGGAGAGATACACAGCCACGAGATCAAGTGGTGTGTTACAGCACGGGGTGTGTTACTGTCAGCCTGGATTACAGAAACAGCTTCAACCCTCTTTTCTTTGTGGCAACCCCAAATCTGCTTGAGCACTACTATCATGCTACAGATCACATGAAAATAGGCACTGGTAAACTGCAAAGGCTGTTTTTGTCCATATTTAGTAGTTTTTTACATGTATCAAACATGTTCATGCAATATCTTATTTATATTATTTAATATTTTTTATCTCAAATTGTGTAATGATTTTAACTACTACTACCATTTCTTCTCCGTAGGTGGAGAAGCTGAGGCACTAATACCTTAAGACCTACATTTTCATGCTTGCTTGACTTGAAAAACAGTATCCCACCTCCTCAAGACTTTTGACGGCGTGAAATCTAATGAAACAGTGTTAGTGCATTTTGGCACTGGAATGATGACTGCTCTAGAAGGTGGTTACTAATTGTTTCAGGTTCCTCTTATGCTTGGCTATCTTCAGTTAGCGCCCCCTCAGCCATTAGATCTACTTACGTATATTTCTGTTTACAAGTTCTGGCAAGATATCAGGGTGCTGCAAGGGGGTTTGAATATGTAACGCCCATTGTTTCCAGTCATGTAGTTAATTAGTGGAAAGGCCTGAAGGACAACACAAGTTATTTGATCCCATAGCCTGGTGATGGATTTTTTTTTTTGACCCCGCTGCTTCTACATTTAGAGTTTGATTCTGTGCCACTGAGGTCAGTGAAAATGTTATTGACTTTGGTGGGAGCAAAATATCAGGCAGTTCTAGCAAGAGAGCAACACAGGATGACTAACACATTGTATAAAGAACTGCTTTTCTACATCACATTTAATTTTGACACCGGTTTGTGTTGAAGCTGATCTATGCAGCTGAGTCAAGAGCAGTTATGCAGTATGCTCACTTGGTGAAGGCTCTGGTGCCCTCCAGTGTGATATGCCATACTGTGCCAAGTCCTTAGGCAGCCAGCAGTAGGAGCATGGCCATGTGGAGCACCTGGGAAGTGATGGCTGAAAGCTTGTTAGTCCAAGTGAGAAACCTCCCTGGTCTCATAATTGAAAATGTGATTAATGAAAGAGTTTGTGATGCCTACGGTTCTGGAAGAGAGCCAGTGTTGGGGTGGACCTGCTGCAGCATTTGCATACATAGATGGAGTAGTTGTGCTTCCTGCTGTTGCTGTGCTTCTTGTCATCTTTCTTCTGGGTCTTACTCTTTTGGGCCTTTTTCTGGGGCTGGTGGGGTCATGGCTTCTCAGTTTTTTGCATATTGCTCTGTTTCTGACAAACAGAAGAAGTAACTTTGGATCCCTGCTGATAAGAATCTCAATCTTATACATTACTCCAAACATCTTGGTTAGTTCCTGTGAAGCTGACACTGTGATGTTTCTTTGATTCATCACTTATTTCCTCTCTCTTAAATGTTGCTGAACTGACTAATGCCCTCTTCTTATTCCTCACTAGCTGTGAAGAAGAAGCAAAATTGTACTAGTGTTCACGAGGCAGTGAAAGCTGGTGATGTAGAACAGCTTGCATCAATGATAAAAAGTGGAACTGGTATTAATGAGGTGGATTTAGTCCACAAATTCACACCATTGCACTGTGCTGCACACTGTGGAAGTCTGGAGGTAAAACATTATGTTAGTGTTCACACACAGCAAGATTTTTATAAGTTAATGGTTTCCTTCTTTGTGAAAGGCGGGACACAAACCTGCTAGCTTTGGTCAAGCTAAATCAATTAATCTCTGCCTGTATTTCTCATTGAATATATTCAACAAGAGCAGAAATACAGTGTTTTAGGTTTTCATTTTGCCTTTCTGAAGCCCCAGGCGGTTTATATAGTCAACATTGCCAGATTTTACAAAATCAGTGATTTTCTTACTCTGAGCAAAGCGTGCCCTATGGTCTTCCTTCTAGACTCACAACCTTCTTTTGTCCCTATTCCGTTTTCCCCTTCTCTTGGGACACCTAGAACATCCTGTAGGATGTGTAAAATATTCTGAAGGTGATTGAAACAGGTGAGAAGTGACATGAAAACATGTTCATTCTGTTTAACAGTGTCCTGTCCCATGTCTCATTCTCTATAGAAACAGTCCTAATACATTTTATTTTAATAAATGAAAATGTTGAATATTGATGGAGAAATCAGCAGGTGCTTGCATGAATGTTTTGAACGTCCAGAAAAACTGAACTGCTGTATTCAGCACAACGTTCACCTTCTTGTTGCAGCCTCCTTGTACAATCTTTAAAGTGATCTAACCTTGAAGCAACAAGGCCATGAATAACCATATAAAAATTCATGTCCCAAAGGAAAGAATGTAAAGTTCTGGCTTGACTCAAGAAATACTAACTGCAGTGCTGTTTCTGGAATGTACAGAAACTGTCAAGAAAATGCTGATCATCATGTTGTCAACCCTAAAAATAGATTGCTTACCCACCCTTTTCTGCCTCTATAAATTCTGCCATTTTTCATTTGACTCTCTGACTTTGTAATCAATGTATTAGACTTTATTGAATTATCTGTCATCTGTTTGTCGCTAAGCTCCTTGGTGGAAACAGTGGAGGAACTGGAGCTGTAGGCTGACCTAAAAGAAGATAATAAATCGTAATAATATGTAATAAAAAGTTTTAACTGGTTCTCTAGCTGTTTTTGGATAGCCCATAAAGCTTTCCATTGCAAGCAGTAATATCTGCTGAAAAAAAGGTGGATAAAACAAAACTAGGCTGTGGAAGGATGAGAAGAAAGATGGGATTACATACGCCTAAGGAGCCTAATAAATTAAATGAGGCTTTAAATTTGTTTCATGGTATTTTTCCTGCCAGTAATTTTAGCTGGAATTCAAATGAGCATGTTTGTGTTGTTTTTTCCAATGCTTTTACCTCATGCCGTGTCAATACTCTCACAGGTTACATTTTCAATCTGGAAGAGTAAAATTAAGAAGCCATACTCTAAAATCAATGCTAGGGTCTGAATTAGTATGTTATTTTCACTTCTTGTACCCTTGGGTGAAACCTGGAAAGTATAACTTAACTGTAACTTCCTAATGCACAAGTATCTGGCTTAGGCATGCTCTGGGGGTGTCATATTTCCATAATGAAGTATTCTGATACTGTTTTGAAATGTAACATCAACTGATAAATTATAGTTAAAATGTGCCTCAGATACATGAAAGGATAGTTAAATAAAAAACTTTGGTTTTGGTTGAGCAGTGCCTTCACTGGTTGCTCTGGCATGGAGCTGATACAACACATGTAACTGTCAGAGGCTGGACAGCAGCTCACCTTGCGGCTATCCGAGGTCAGGATGCTTGCATGCAGGTACGTATAAATATTCACTCTCGAGTGAAAGTAAGTAAGGCAGACCTTCAGTTTGTACAAATTCATGATGAAGACCATCTGAGAGAGCTCCTAATGGTGCTATGAGTATCTTATCTTGATGTCTTTACAACATCTGGATTCAAGTCACTCTTGTTAAAACCAGTGCACTCATTTGTGCTATCTACTTTTTTTGTGTAGTGTCAGGGCCTTGAGGTCAGCCCAGAGTTATCCTCCTGATCATCTCAAGTCATCCTGCTAGGCAATGTTTGCTTTTTCAGCTTGTGAACTGAACTTCTGCTTTCCATCTCTTTTAGGCTTTGTTAATAAATGGAGCAAATGCAGAAGCTCAGGATGATCGTGGGTGCACTCCGTCACACTTAGCTGCAGCCCATGGGCAGTCTTACACCTTACAAACCATACTGCGAAGTGGAGCGGTGAGAGGCTTTTACCCACAGTTCCCTAGTGCAGAGCCAAAGTCTGGTATCTTTCCAGACAAAACTCTCCCTAGCTTAAACTGAGAAGTAGGACTGTAGATTAATTACTGTTGGTGAATTTATTTTTAGGGTAAATTTCCATTTTTTTATTGTAAGATACTTTAGGGGAATGATCAAAAAATCTAGAGAGAATCAATAATGTGAGTAAACCACATTCCACTGAGGATGTCATTAAATGAAGATCAGGTGCTGTGGTGGTTGTGATTTTTTGCAATTGTACGAACCTTCTATAGTAAAGGAGACGTAAACGTGAAAAAAAAATAAAATTGCAGATGCATATTTAAGGAATAATGACCAGTGCAGTGATAGAAGTATGTCTAAAAATGCACTTTTTATATGTGTGTTACTTAAATAAATCCAAGAACCTGTGAAAAGTACCTGTCTTGGAATGGGAACTCCATACATGGCGTGGACTTTGAAAAACGTTATTTGATTTGATTTAAATAATTTAACACAATGAACAGCTGATTGCTATTTATAAAATTGTCTTGTGTCTAAGATTCATTAATGAACAAATTAACCTGCTGCTTTTATTCTAGGATGTAAATGTTTCAGACAGGAATGACTGGAAGCCTGTTCATTATGCTGCTTTTCATGGTCGCTTGGGGTGTTTGCAGCTTCTTATTAGATGGGGAGCATGTATAGATGATGTGGATAACAATGGAAACCTTCCAGGTATATCAGGATAACTCATACATTTTTTAACCTTTGGTTTACAGTTGCTGTGTTATGTGATAATTATAGCAAATTATAAGTAATGCACACCAGCAGCATTTAGTATCTGATTCCATGCAATCAACATAGTTATTCCATTTTTATAATGATGGGGGGATTTACAAAATCCAAAGTATTTATCTGTCGGTGACAGTATCCTGTTCACCTCCTGCTGCTGCTGCTGGGAAGGATCCGAGCTGATGGGTGCTGGAGTAGGGAGCAGGCTGAACCTGGTTGAGAGCGCTGTGTAGGTGGGCAGCATCTCCTATGCATGTGATGGAGCATGTGTGCCAATGGAGGTCACAGGAGAAGGGTAGGTGGAGCAGGAGGCAGTTTCAGCTGCTACATGCTCCTTTTTGAATTTGTGCCAGGCTTTAATGGCTGTGCCAGTGTGATCAGATACTGGCATGTTCACATGCAGGTTTTTGTATCCCACTGTTTCTTACATGGTTTGGTAAAACCCTTGTTCTAATTCACCTGTAATTTCTTCATCTTGATTTCTGGAATGCTGGTATTTCTGTATTATGTGTAATCTGCACTCTTTTCACAATCATAAGCATAGTTGCCTTTAGCACAAAAAATGGGCAGTGTTTATTCCTTGCTCTTCACAGTTTCTCCAGTGTCCCTCTGCCTACCACCCCCCTGCCTCAATATCCTCTGTAAGTCGAATGGTATTGTTCATATTCTGGGTTTTCATTGCATCCTTTCCCTTTTAGCATTTTCCTTCTTATGGTTTGTCACATTGTTTGTTCCAATTAACTTTTTTTTTTTTTGTTCCAATTAACTTATTGTTTTTTCTCTAGGACTTGTTTAGAGTTACCTTTTTAAATCCCATCTTAAAATCTTTTACCTTCTGTTAAGCACCACTTACCTCATAAACTGATACCTATGTTCTGTTTTGCAAACCTGGCTCTTGCATCCCAGCAGAACATCTGGTGTATTAGCAATAAGGGGTTATGATGTCAGGCATCCTGGTGGCAGTGTAGAAGGTAGCTTTATTTGCATTTGGGAACACTTCCCTGATAACAGACTGTTATGAAGAGGTGGCAAATGCTAGCACAGTTCTACTTAAATGCTCTGTATATACTGGTTAGTAGAAAATTGTTTTTGTTGTTATTTTGACATCTACAGAAGCTTGATCCTCGAGGCTTTCTTCTGTTTCATTTGATTGTATTATCATCCAAAGGAAAGAAAAAAGCTTTGCAACACTGCTAGTAAAAGATTAATAAAGTGGTGTGATGTACAGATCAGCTTTTCCTCAGCTTCTGAAACGGCAAAGTGAACTTAAATCATCTTTACATATTTCAGCTTCAAGATTAGCTGCACAGTGCTATAATTTTTCCTAACAGTATACTGAAAGAAATTTACTGAGGTTGCGATGCCATACACCTAAAACTTGGCTGCACCTTTTGCATGTGTGTGTTATAGCAGAGGCTTTAATTACCTATAGCATGCTAATTTGGGGGAAGAACTGTGGCTCATTCAGTGTACAGAATGGGCTGTGCTCATTAATTCAACATTTTGTTTTCTCTCTGTATTTGGTTTTTGGCCATATCCATGCTTCTTTTATTGCTCACTAGTTAAACCCGTTCTAAATATAATATTAATTTAATCGTAGTGCAACATGTGAATTTTTCACAAACACTGTTTTTTCACTTGTGTCTTTGAGAAGAGCGAATAGTGTTAGCCTGATTTTATAAAAGGCAAGAGGAAACACAGAGAAGTTGGGATGCCAACAAAAACTACCCACTGCCTATATGTGATGCCTGAGACAAGGTTTTGCAAAGTTCTTGGCACTAGGCTGCATATTTTCTGTTAAAATCACAGTACCCTTTGGCTTTAGTCTCAGCTGCCAAGTGCTCAGCATGCCCGAGGATGGTACAGCACAGTTAGATGTTGGGCACTAGGTACTAAGAAACACACAGGTTAAAAGCCACCTAAGAAAAGCTCCTTTATGTGTCTTCTACAGCATCCCACTGAAACTGTGCAAAAAGACATGGACAGAATACGACTCTTTAATCTATTTTCCCCTTGCCATCTTTGCAGAAAATGTTGAGCTTTTCTGACTGCTTTCTGCACAGGACAGACATCTGATTAAAAAAAAAAAGTTTCATCCCAAAAGATGAAGTTTTATCCCTGAGATTTTAGGTATCTGAAAGTGGATTCAGGAGGGTTGAGGCAGTTTTTCACTAGCTGACTAGTAATCAGTACTTACTTTTAACAAGGTACCTCTTCTCACTTATCCTTGAGTAACTAACTCACTGAATAAAATTATGACAATGGGAAAAACTACCCTGATTTCAGTGAAGCTCAGATTTTGTTGTGTTACATTTTAGCAATCATCTGTACCTAAGTATTGTCATCTTGCTGTAAAACCAATATCCATCACCTTTTAGAGCAATTTTGTTCTGGAAAGCTGTGGATGGTTTGCAGTCGAGAACTTGAATGTGCCAAGAATTAAGTGACATGGGTTTTTTTTGGTTCTGGGTGCATTGCTTATAAGTTGTGAAGATAATGAGATTCTTACCTGGAGACGAACTAATCCTTTTGCCTGTAGAACATCAGGCAGCTTTTACAGAGCATTTTCATGGAGTGATAACATGTAATAAGCATTTATTTGGCAGCTTCTTCCCATTAACAGGACTACAAAATACTACTCATTTCAAAATAATGAGCATGTGTTTTGTACATCTTACTTTGTTATAGACCCAACACCCTAGTAGTATTAAATAATTAAACCCCAGCATAGCCTGAAGGACAAGGCAGGAAACACTTGACCCCCACAGGGAAGCAGTCATTGCCATGGTGAGGTTGAGCACACAGCAACTGTCTACAACAGTTGAAGGAAAAAACATAATAGAAGTACCATGAATAGAAGCCTCTGTCATGGGATGTACCTTCAAATACTTTACCCAGTAAAGTGAAAGTCACTGTGCCCATTTTACAGATGGGTAACTGAGGGTGTGATGCATCTCGTTTGTGGTGGCACAGTAGAGGTAGGACTAAAGCAGAAATGGCTTTAACTCCTAATCAAGGACACTGCTTGCTGGCCCTCTGTAATGAGTATCCCTAGGATGGGGAAGTCAGACGGCTGCTGAAGAGTGAGAGTTGTGTTCATGGGGAAGATGAGACCCCAGCAGTGCACTCTCCTAGCTAGTGCTCAGTGGTCTCTTGGCAATGTTGTGTTGTCTGCTGCAATCAGCTCTGCCAGGGAGTCTTCTTTGCACATCCTATCCTTGACAGCTTTCTTTTGCCTTCTTTGCATAGAGCTGAACTCTGTCCTGGTTAGGAGCTGAATGTCCCCTATTCAACTGAGGCTGCTCCTACTTGTTGGATGGCTCAAGCACTGGTAGATGAGCTAGACGTAACTAGTGGTGAGAGCACTACTTTCTTGGTGGGCAGCAGTGCTCTGCTCTAACATACTTTGTTTCACCTTGTCCTATAGCTCATCTGGCAGCAGTGGAAGGACACTTGCATTGCTTTAAGTTCTTGGTCAGTAAAATGGCCAGTGTCATGCACACACTGAAAGCCAGGAATGACCAAGGAGAGACTCCAAGGGACTTGGCTGAACGGTTCTATAAAGATAATATTCTACAATATATTGATGGTGTGGAAAAAGAGGAGGAGCATCCAGAGGCACAGGAAGGTGAGTATGGATCAACATACTGTTAAAATAGGCATTGTAATTCCATAGAAATGCTTGATTCTGCAAACTTGTATGAGCACAAGTCTAACATTTAAATTACCAATATAAGGAAGAGGTGTTCCTTTCAATGCTTACTATGCTTACTGATAGCTGAAGACTGGGATATTCAATGTGATTTTATAAATGTCTTGGGTTTACCCACAATCAAAATAAAACTTGTCACACTGTGTTGCATTATGAGTACCAAGTTATCCATGTTCTTAGACTCCAGCAGAGATCCAGAAAAACTGTATAATTTTAATGAGTTTGCAGATTTGCCTGCTCAGAATCCCTTACTTGCATTGAATAGCAACTTAGCCTGGAAATGTTCCACTGAAATTAAGGTTACTTGCTAACCAGCAATACTACTGCAGTCAGAACAGCTGAAGGATGGAAGTGTGGCAAGGTCTGTAAGGAGAAGTGCACCTTCACCTCTCTACTTTTTCTAGGCACTTACTGCCCTTATCTGCTAGTCTTTTTTCATTATACACATATGTTTATATGTCAGTAATCCCTGTCTATAAAAAATAACTAGAAAAATCAAATTATATGAGTAGTTTTTAAGTAAGAAGAAGTAAAATAGTTTATATATTTGGTTAGACTATGGAATTCAACAGGCAAACGACTCCAGTTAACACCAGTCATACAACATCAACTGTAAAACAAAGGTATACTTGTTATTTCAGGTTTATGAAATTAATCTCTTAACTGTAGAAGATGCCTGTAGCCATAACCAAGACATGTTTAGTCAAGTCTATGATGAACAGTGCTAGTTATGCAGCTGCATTTTAACTGGTTAAGGGTGCATTAACCTTGCTAAATACAGCTATGAAGTGACCGTGCATTAGTTGCTATAAGAGGCAAGATGTTAGAGACAAATATGAGCATGTTTAGTGGAGTTACTGTCATCTGTTTGGAAACATGTGCATTTCATTTTCAGTTTTAGCTTTCCCAGCTCATTGCGCTGCTTTCAAAGGGGATTTGTTAGTGCTTAGAAGATTAGTGAGAAGTGGAGTAATCAATATTAATGAGCGGGATGATAAGGGATCCACTCTCATGCACAAAGGTCAGTAATTATGATCTGTGCTTCAGCTTGTTACTGTTTGTTGCTGACTTGTTTACTTAGTTTTTCAAGTGGCTGCTCATCAGATAAACTTCATGAAAAACAGCATCTCATTTCCTGAGGGCTTGAAAGGGCAACCCTGAAAAAAGATACTGTGTGATGTATGTGCGCGTAGGTGTCACTTTAAAAACAAAATAACCAAGCTGAAGTAAAGAAAGAAGAGCTTACATTAAAGAGGGAACAACCTCTGAACTGAAAACTAAATAGGTTTTTTTATCAGGCGAAATGTGACTTTTAGAAACATTGGCAAGCTAGGTATAAGAATGATCAGTATTGTGGCCTGGGCCTTTACTTACTGAACATACCAGTACTGTGGAAATGTGTTGTAAAAACCACAACAAAGTCATTCGGTAGGACACTGTGAAGGAAGGTAAACTTCTGGTATCTAATACCTTGATATATAGTGGAGTGCTAGCATTACAGAAAAATGGTCCCCTTGTGTTTGGGCAGTTTCATAGTAATGCCTGAAAAGAGAAATAGGAGAAGAAAGAGGGAAGTATTTTTGTAATATGCTTTTAACACTATTTCCCACAATTCTTTTTGACTAAATATAAATGGTAGAATTTTTAAAAACATAATTGAAATTCTCATTAAAAAAATTGATATGCAGGGATTTTAAAAATGTTTTCTATATTCTTTCCCACCCTCTTTTCTTGGAATGGTGCTAACCTACAATTGTTTCATCCCCAATCTTTACATGCAATGTTGGTGTTATGGGGAAATACTACGGCTGATATTGCAATTTCATTTCCTTATCTCAGTGAGAAAACAAATACGGCAAACATCCAAAGGGGGTGCTGTCAAGAAATGGATTTATTCTTTCTTGAGAAAAACAGCTTGCAGGTTTCAGCTAGACATGCCAAATACCATCTTCCATATGGAAGACATCGTTCCTGGCACCACAGGGTATGAGCAGTAGCCATGCCAGATCACATGACTAGGCAAAGCTCTTGCGTTAGGCTGCAGCTGAGAAGTGTTGCCTTGAGGGTCTGGCCCGAGAAATTATGTACCTATAGCTCCAGCACAAAGCCCTGGCTTCTCTGCTCCATGAGACAGCACCACACACCACAGATTGGGGCAACCAGCTGTGTCTGATGTAAGGGAGCCCAAAGCCAGAAAGAGATGACAATACTTTGCTGCAAATCTATGACATATAGGCCTTACTGCAAGAGAATGTGAGGCAGCAGTTTTTTGTGTGTCTCATGCTCAGCGCACGAGACTGGGCAAGTTTAGTTTAACTTGTGTCCAGGAAGAGTTGCCACTAAATTTCTGGAACTAGAAAGTGTCACAAAACCACATTGCATGACCTTCCCCAAAACTGTGTGTACCCATGTGACTTCAGCATCTTGACGTATAGGTTTCTCTTGAAATAGTATCTCCCCTGTGGTGTCTTAGTGAACCTAACCTCTGGCATGTCAAATGATAACAAGAGGAGGACATTTTAGGTTTGAAACACTTCAGTGTGTATAACTGACTGTCCTGGTTTAGGCTGGGATAGAGGTAATTTTCTTTCTAGTAGCTGGTATAGTGTTATGTTTTGGATTCAGTATGAGAAGACTGGTGATAACACACTGATGTTTTCAGTTGTTGCTAAGCCGTGTTTATGCCAAGTCAAGGATTCTTCAGCTTCTCATGCCCAGCCAGCAAGAAGGCTGGAGGAGCACAAGAAGTTGGGAGGGGATGCAGCTGGGACAGCAGACCCCAACTGGCCAAAGGGGTATTCCATACCATGTGACGTCATGCCCAGTATATAAACTGGAGGAAGTTGGCCTGGGGGGGATTGCTGCTCAGGAAGTAACTGGGCAAAGGTCGACAAGTGGTGAGCAATTGCATTGTGCATCACTTGTTTTGTATATTCCAGTCCTTTTATTAGTATTGCCATTTTATTATTGTTATTATTATAATTTTTAGTTTCTTCCTTTCTGTTCTATTAAACTGTTCTTATCTCAACCGACGAGTTTTACCTTTTTCCTTCCAATTCTCTCCCCCATCCTACTGGGTAGGGTGGAGTAAGTGAGTGGCTGTGTGGTGCTTAGTTGCTGTCTGGGGTTAAACCACGAGACTGACTTGTGTGCACCTTCCTTCCCGTAGCTGCTGGACAGGGGCATGTCCATTGCTTACAGTGGTTGATTGAAATGGGAGCTGACTGTGACATTACAAATGATGCTGGAGAGACTCCAAAGGATGTAGCCAAGAGGTAGCAGTACATATCCTGTAGCTCTGTCATTTATTTACTTACTATTTATATATCAATATAATGTCAACTTTCTTGGAATTGTGATTTTCAGTGATGGAGCGAGAACAGATCAGACCCATAAATTCCAGCTCTGAGTGATAAGCAAAGCTGTATTGTAGCTATAAAAGGTTTTAATTTTCACTTAATTTAATTTTTTCTTTTTAGCAAGGTCAGACATAAAAGATGAAAACTAGCTGATCTGCCAAAGGGAAGTTGTGAGCCAGTATGCTTACGGTTTGCTGTACAAAGTAAATGAGAAGTAGGAAAGGCCAGCTGATTTTTGCATTAATAAAAATAATGCAGTGTCTGATAAGATTCAATTAAGAAATGCTGCAAAGCAAAAGATACCTCTGATGTAGGAGTCATTCTCATAAGATTCCATTGAGGGCAGAGCTGATGCTATCAGAATACTACAAAAAGCAGATTAGCTGCTCACAGTTTGTGTAGCAGTACTTCCTTTAATCCTGAAAGCCCCTCCGATAAATAGGAACATAAAGAGTTTTAGAGAGCTTCTATCACATGCATTTTTCCAGATGATGGTGATATTTCAGTGTAGGTTAACTGTTCTCTGTGCAGGTTTGCCCATCTGGCAGCTGTGGAACTTTTGACACGAATAACTGGAGACAGTAACTCTAGTGATGAAGAACTGGATGCGAACAACATAAAGTTTTTTGAAAGACATGGTGTGGAAGGAAGTACAGATAGCAAAGAAGATTTAACACTGGATAAAGCAGAGAAAAGGAATGCACGCAGTAAGCACTGTCTTTCCATCACTCCTTATTTGAAAAAGTTGGTCTCAAGACATTATAGTCCTAGTTGCACAGTTTCTGCCAACTGCTGTGACTTTTTCGTTGTAAGATGAGAGAGTTGACAGGGTATCTGTACTACTAAGCATTCAAACAAATTGTGGAAAATTAGAAAGCATAGCAGGGGGCAATCAGAACATAATGGTTACACTGTTTTAAGCTGTGTTGGTGAAACCATGTTGGATTGCTACTTGTTTTTGAGATCTGTTAGCTGCATGGGTGTCAGATGTAGCTCAGTATTTGCTGAGTGGTGTGATTTCTGCTGTGTTTGTGAGACTATTTTCCAGACTATTGGATTCCAGCATGACGTCTTCTCCATGCTTTTTACCTACCTGGGGAACTCTGTCTTACAGTAAGGGCCTATCGCAAGATTCAGGAACTTCAGCAACTTCTAGAAATTGCCTACAGCAACTATAGACAGCTGGGAGGAATAACTGAAGAGGAGAAGAAGATGAAAAAAGAAGAAAGGGAAGTTGAGAAGTAAGGTTAATTTGCCCTGCTAATGTTTAACTCTGTGAGGCCTGTTTTAAGGCTAACTTAATTATGCTCAAATTGCTTTGGCCATTCTGTCTTTTCGACTTAACAACTTTAGCCAGGCCAAAAAGAAATGGACTTCAGCAGTTTGTCTGACCATTTCTAAACTTCTACCACCAGGATCAGCCCCACAGCACAACGTGTGTTTGATGGGTCCACACTTGTTGTGCAAGATCATCTCTTTGGCCTTCGGGTTTTCATGCAGCATAAGTGCAGTAGGTCTGATAAGTCCTGGCTGTTTTGTTTGCATTGAGGATGCCAAATACATGTATGCACTTTAATAACTCTGGAAAAAGGCATTAGTCTTAGCATGGTATGGATGGAAGTGCATATACAGCAGAAATTATTCAATGACCTGCTACATTTCTGTGTCAAGGGCAATATATTTCCGTGCTCAAGAAAGCATTAGCTCATATCCAGACCACAGAAAAAAGAAATCTCAGCAAACCTGCCCTTGCATGTGAAGCACTTTTCATAATGTCTGTCTAATTCTCAGGGTCTTTATTAAATGAAAAGGTTCTGTTAAATTGTTCAGGTGATTTGATGGGCAGACTGTCTAAGTTTCAAAGAAAAGCCTTTCTGTCTATCAAAGATTTAGAGCTTAAACTATAATGCAGCATCCAAAAGACAGCCCTGTCTCCACCTCTACCTGTGAAAGATTTGGCTACCCGCTGTTCTCAGTCTCTCTAGATAACCACGTCCGTTATGTGTTTGGGCCACCCCAAACCACTGTCTTTATTTGGTCACTGAGAGGAGTCTGTATCCGGAGCGCTTGTATGCCATCAGGAAGACAACAGACTTACCAGTCAGTGTAGATACGGAGCAGGTAATAGGTGTCACAGATTGGAATTAAAAGTAGTTTGTTCTACCATATATGAGCCAAGAAACTGAGGTCAGGATTTATTTTGGTTCCAGATCACCCTTTGACTCAGCCCAGGCTAGAAGTCCATCTTCCTTAACTTGGTATGTCTGCAATATAGATGTCTGCATCCAAGTTAGTTACCTTGAGCTCCTTTTTAGACTTCCTGGAGAGGTGTAGGCACTTTCAGGGCATAATTAGATAGGTACTTCAGGATGAGATTCATCACTTCTAGAAATGTTTCTCCTGGCTTTACAGGAGGAGGGTGACCAGCTTGGATGTTGATGCCTACGTTGGAAGGTCAGAGAAATGTGTTTGCAATGATGGAAGAGTCAGTGTTGACTAATGGCAGAAATTAGAGTTCATTTTGGATAGAGCAGCTACTCAAAAGCTAGCAGTGCTGATTAGAGGGCTCTGCTAAGCATCTTTAAGGGATTTTGCTTTCTGTGGCATGTGCGGCTAAACTAGAAAAATAGTGAGGGTCTCTGAAGTGTCTCTCACCTGTGGAGGCCAGAAAGCATCCCTAGCTCCACACTGTCCTTTTGAAATGGAAATACTGCTTCTCAGCATACCTACTACCCTTCTCAGGGTACCTACCTGTGGATAAACCTCAAGATGCTTGTATTGTATGCCAGAAAAACTCATCATTTAAACATATTTAATGGCAACACCATTTTGCTAGATGAAAAGCAGGAATTGCCACTTGGGGGAGGCTACTGTAGCAGATTTTGAAGATTCCTGCTTTAGTCCATGTTTTCTGGCTAGAGGAGACCTGTTATGAACCACCGTGCAGTGCTTTGCTTTGACTAGGCTGCATTGCATGGAAAAAAATGCCACCACGTGTGTGCCACACAGTTTTAGAGCTGTGTCTCATTAATGTGAAGTGTGCAAGAAGCCAGCCTGTCCCCCCTGAGCACTGATTTCCTGGCATATGCACAGGCCATTTTTACAGTGTCAGTGAGGCTGACAATAAAGCCTGGTAACCTTGGGCTGCGTGAGTCAGGAGTACTTCAGTCCGGGAAAAGCAGCAGCTCTTGCTGAGAGGTTTCCTGCCCTGCTGTTTGTATCCACAGGGCAGATATCTCCCTTTTCCTTTCACCAATCTTCCATCTCTGTGGCTGTGCTAATTTATCCTGATACAGAGGAGAGCCAGCTCAACTCCAGATGACTCAGTTGCTGAGGTCAATTGCTGTTATAATAAGAATATATGTGAATTATGTCTCAGCTAACCAGTTCCAGGAATTTCAATTAATTTAGGAGCCGCTGTGGGTGGGACCAATGAGATCTCGTGCAACTGTTTATCAGCCAGTGCTTCAGTTTCCCTTTAGTGTCATGCAGGCTGTCATTTGAGTGTTCCTCATCTGTGGCTAAGCCAATCAATATGAAGGATGTAGAGGCACCAGACGTAAACGAAAAATCTGCCCCTGACTCCTCCAGAATCTCAGTTTTATGCTTTTTCTCTGTTTCATACTAGGCTTTTTGCTTCTTGGGCACGTCTCCCTCCCCCGCAGCTGGAGATAGACCTGGGTTACAGCCTACCCAAGACCCTAGCATCTGGCTCAGTGTGTGGGAAGACGTCTCCATCTCGTGGTCAGATTGCGCTGAGCACAGCTGACAGCGAAGAAGGAAAAACAGTTGTTTAGAGCTGTTATAAAGGGTCTTGAGGCAGGAGCACACTGTAGCTCATCCCAGCACAGTTGGCGTGAGGAGTACTGCACTGCTTTCTGCGGTGACTAACCTGTTCCTTAGGAAAGGCACAGGACCACGTGGAGTAGCCAGGGCAGGTTTGGATGTGCTTCATGCTCTGCTTGTCTCCTTTGCTTTTGGCAGGGCTGTGAGGGAGCTGGAGGCCCAGCTGGAATATGAGCGAGTCAGGCGGGAGAAGCTGGAGAGCCAGCTGGATGACTACCGTGCTGAGATAAGCCACCTTAGGGAGAGCCTGGAGAAGACCCGCATCCCCCCTGCTGTCCCCGTGGTGAGTGCCACACGAACTCCCCAGTGCGTGGGACAGCGGCTACTGCCCGTTGCTTGTGTAAGTATGTTCTCACTAAGATTCTCAGGCATGGTGTTAGCAAATACTGGAGTAAAGGTGTTAGGAGCTTTTAACGTGGGACACTGAAGAGAGAGTAGCCTTTGTCACATCCTGACAGAGTCTTTGCCTAGTGAAAGGATATCAGTTTCTCTTTGTAACCTGGCAGAGAAGCACTGATGTTCTTCATATTAACAAAAGGGAGTGGACTGATCCCTGGGTACTTCCATCCTGCATATACAGTGCCTGACAGGTCATCTTGGCTGGTACCTGGTATCTGAGACTGGACCAGCACTTCAGGAGAGGTGTTATCACCACCTAAATCGTTACCTGGCCTATGGGTGTGGAATCACAGCTGTGGGTTTGTAGGATTCTGTAACCCACAAAGATACAGAGGCTTTTATTCTCTAAATTTCTCTACTTTATTACAGATTACCACAAATACCACCAAGTAGGTATATACTATTACAGGCTACTACAAACTTAGCATTAGTGAAGCAAACTTACCAACAATATAACAGCTGATGTACTTCTGATTGACTACCTATAAGGATATATAATATCAGTATGAAGTGAGTTAGAATGAAGTGAGTTAGAGAGATTTCAGAAGGGGCCAAACCATCCCAGAGGGGAGGACAAACTGAACCCCTAAAGTGGGCCCCAAGGGGACCAAGAAAATAACAGGCTCTCACTTCAAAGATAATCTGCATCACAGAGTCTGGAGTCAGCCAGGCATCCCAAATGAGAGTGCAGGATCTTGTAGAAAGTTTGTGTGGAGAATTCAGCCTGTTCAGGAAAGGAAAAGTATGTGCAGCATGGGAAGTTCTCAGAGAGAGGGGCTCCATTTTGGATTAAAAATTAAGTCCTTTTTATGTCATGGAGACATAAGAGAGTGGAGGACACCACCACTGCAAGCAGCCAATAGATGCTGGTGTTTCTATTTCTAATTTCCTATTTTTCACCTGTAACAGCCAATAGATGATGAGGTTTCTGTTCTTTCAGACAATTTTTGGTTTTTCCAGAGTATTTTCCACCTTTTCAAACAATAAATTGCCTTTACAGTCCCTTGGTTTTGTGCTTATTGGTGGTATTTCAGGATGCTTCTGATTTCTGGGTACCACAGCTGTACTTCAAAGAGGCCAGCTGCACTTCTCAAGGATGTTTCTAGTTTCCAGCCTCACAGTTCCCAGGCTGGCAGACATTTTCTTTGTCAATATTTTTCAGCAGGCACCTTCCTCCATTCAGTGATTTTTTCCTAACAAGGCCACCTTTCTGGCTGTTCACATCAGGTGTCAACCTGATATGTCAACACCTCACCCCCAGCTGCAGGGTTTGTAGCAATCAATCACAGCACATGTTGTAGGATATTTCTTTTGCTTGAAAACTCTCCTTCAGAACTGGTTTGTTTTCATCCCTTTTACACCAGCCTGGGAAGTGAGTTGGTGGAGAACTGTAGTACAGTACTGTATTGCTGTGTGCAGTGGCTGACTTCAGTGAGTGTTCTCATGTGTCATCTGCTATCGTCATTTAAGCCGTGTGTGGATTTGGCCAAGAGCAGAGGTGATGCCACCCCTCTGCAGCTGGGAGCAGGAGCTGTGGACTGTGTTGTGCTGCACATCCTTGGAGAAGGACAGAGGAATTTCCGTCCCAAGAATTTTAGTCCTTCTGTTGCTGTCATCTGATCCCAGGCTAACACGGCATGGCCGCGTGTGCAGTGTGGCCAGATGGTATTCAATTGCTGCAACTCAAAGCAGGGAGGCCTTCAGGTTGCTACAGTGCCTGTGTCACACACTTGTGCAGGGTGTTGGCTTCACAATTTACCTTCTCTCACACCTGTGTGTGCTTTGAGCAGCGCAATGTGGTCTGGCACAACCACACTGCAGTTCTTTCCATTGCTCTTCTACCCCCCTTGCCCACTTTCTTCCTCCTGCCCCCCCTTGCAGGATTGTTTCTGCACCCTTCCTGCCCTCTGGGGCCTTTTTTGCCTTTCCTTTAGCCTGTGCCCACTTCCCCCACCACCATATACAGGCTGTGATGCTCCTTCAGCTGTTCGCTTTCCACTGTATCCTTTGGGACTGGTCTTTTCCATGCTGCCGAGACCCTCCAGCCAGCCAGGTGCCTTCACCTTGGAAAGAAAAGCAACTTTCTACTTCCACATCTTTCTTTAAGACATTACTCATTCTAGTCCCTGGCAGGTTTAAAAATCTAGGACAACTATGGCCACATTTGTAAGGACAATCCATTTGTAAGGTAGAAGAGTGGCTGTTGTCAGTTTTTTTACCAGCAGCAGTCTGAAAAAGTCCAGTTGGGCATTAGGTTTACTAGCTGGGACTGGAGACAACTTCTATTGGGGCAAGTTTTTTTCAGAAACTTCTGCCTTCACATTTTACCCTGCTGTAACTGTCATCCCATGCCCTGGGACTATGCTCTGCCCTCAGCTTCAGTTTGAACACAACATTCTGTGGTTACTCAAAGCCATGTACTTTTAAATCCTGTCTTATGAGGTAGCACGTTTAAGTGATTGATTGCTATTTAATGGCTGCAATGTCCTTTGTTTCAGGAGGCTGAGACCATCTCCAAGTCTTGCAAAGAGAAAAAGAAGGTAAAGAAGAAACCAGCCTGCAGTCTTGGAGGAGTGTTTGTGAGACTGCGCTGAGGAATGAACCTCCGATGAGGGGCAGGCAGACTGAGGAGGTAGAATGGCAATATTCTACACAATGCAAAGTGTTTGCATAGCCCAGCTTCACAGATGAGTTGTGGTTCTCTTCATTTCCATGAACTATTTTTTTAGTTCTCTGGGATAGAAAATATTTTTAAATCACAGCAGCAGCATTTTTTATTAGGGGGAGAAAAAAAAAGGCAGAAAAACTTCTCTTCCTGTCTAGGTAGTAGTTTAGCAACAGCTTTGCAAATTATAAGGTGACATTTCAAAAGTTAACTGCAGCAATATCCTAGGGCCTCCTAGATCAGAAAAAAGTAACCCCTATGGGTCTATTTTGTACTACTACCTTAGGAGGGGAAAAAACCAAAAAGCACCTTACCTCCTAAAATAATCAGATAGGACCTTCAGTGTGGAACCAGAATACAGTCTGTGGGAGAAGTACTTCTCAGCTGCAGACAGGTGCCAGGCCCCTTCATTTTCATCTTCCAAGTCATCCTAAATAAGCCAGGAACTGACTCCTCTGTGAGGTGCCAGATGAACTGCAGTGGTGGGCCTCCGAGTCTAACTTGGGGCTGAAGAGTTCACTGGGCTATGGGGCATGTTGTGGTTAGAAATGGCAATCCTGACCTCTCCTCCATGCCTAAAAAACATTTAATGACTTCATATATAAAGATTTTTCTCTCATGTGTACTATTGTGAGGTTTTTTTCCCTTTGGAACCCTCATTGTGCATAGTATTTTGAAAGTTTTGATTTTAATAAGAAATCCTTGCACCTAAAGGTTAATTTGCTAATGCTTGAATCCTTATCTGTCCTCTCCTTAGTTACCAAAGGAAACTTAAATCTCTGAGAATTTCAAAGGTACTGGAAAAAAAATAAAATCAATGTATTTGTGTGCACAGAGGGCAAGACACACCAACAGCATAAGCCTTGTATCAGAGCTGAAGATGGGAAATTCAGTCTCTAGGGCCCACTGATGGTGGTGAGAAGCTGCAGTAGATGAGGTATTTCCTACATCACCACCGGTGCTAAACTCACATGTAGGAACAGTGCAAAACATCAACCAGAGTCATTCCACATCCAAAGAAGAGCAACAAAGCTGGTGAAGGGTCTGGAGCACAAGTCTTATGAGGAGCAGCTGAGGGAACTGGGGTTGTTCAGCCTGGAGAAAAGGAGGCTGAGGGGAGACCTTATCTCTCTCTACAACCACCTGAAAGGAGGGTGTAGTGAGGTGGGGGTTGGTCTCTTCTTCCAAGTAACAAGCAATAGGACAAGAGGAAATAGCCTCAAGTTGCACCAGGGGAGGTTTAGATTGGATATTGGGAAAAATTTCTTTCCCAAAAGAGTTGTCAGGCATTGGAATAGGCTGCCCAGGGAAGTGGCTGAGTCACCATCCCTGGAGATACTGAAAAGACCGTGTAGATGTGGTGCTTAGGGACATTGTTTAGTGGTGGATTTGACAGTGTTAGGTTAACGGTTGGACTCAATCACTTTAAAGGTCCTTTTTGACCCAAATCATTCCAATTATGAGAACCTCAGAAACGGCTATAACTTACAAGAAGATGGATTTGTACATGCAACAGTTACAACAGACACCAGTGGCTGCCGGCCACCTGCTGAGACCCTTGCTGCTGGCACCCATGCCTATTTGACAAACACATAGACAACACAAAAAGCAGCGTCAACTCCCAATATAATAGCACTGTGCCTGTTGTAAAAGACATGTTTTTACAGACTGGTAATCTGTATTCAAGTCTCTCAGTCAGATAGCAAATATAAGAAATTAATTTTATTTTCTTAAATTAAGATAATAAATAATTTAATGCACAGAATGTAAGAATGGGCAGGATAGCAGCAAGTTAAACTGTAAACAGAATAAAATTGCAATTAAAAAAATTGCCACTAATCAGTAATACATACTCTTCAGCCCATAAAGGGCCTACTCTTACTTAAAAGTTTAATCCAGGAAGACTTTTCTTTTAATTATTATTTTATTAAAAGAATCAAACCAAGCATATGCATTTGTACTCAACAAAGTGTAGCTGCTTCAGTTTTGGAAAACATCTACCTGCTATCTCCCATCTCTGCAAAAGAGTTGTGAAGTCCTTGCGGAAGGTAGAGGGGTCATCGCCAAAAGTCAGGAGTGTCAGTGTGTCCCACAGGGTTACAGAACAGTCCGGCGGAGCGTGGAGATGGGAGGACAACCACCACCACACTGGCACCACTGAGATGCTGAGTATTTCCATGTTACAAGTCAGAACCTATGCCCCAAAAATACATGAGGGTTTATGGGAAATACTTTGCACTACTTGAAGGGAGGAAGTAAGAGCACTTATCTGCCCCAGGGCTGTACACAGTTGATGGGAGTGGAGGCATTTCCCCTTGGAAAGATAAAGACAGAGAAGTTCTCCCATTCTGTTGACCTCTGGGGTTACAGAAATTGCAAGAGATACTGAAAAAAAATAACTCTACAGAGACGTTTTAGTTCTACATGGTATTTTTTATGTAAACCAGTTTTTGAGAAAAAACAAGGATTCTTCAGTAAATGCCTTGGAGTGTGTGTTTATAAGGTAAAAAACCCCAAAGGGCCAGGCTTCCATCTGTCAGAAGAGAGGAACAAACTGAAGGCAAAAATCCAGATCCTGTATTTAAGATTAATTTACTTGGATCAGAGTAGATCTGTTGGAATCTGGCATTAGTATTCCCATTACAGGAATATTAACTTGGGAACAGTATTATCCTTTCAAGGCCATACCAAATGTTTCATATTTCCATTTTTGAGAGGAGCTGAGAGTGAGAACGTTCCACTGAGAATGTTCCAAAAAGAAAACTATTCTAAAACAAGTTAGGAAACACTTTCTGATTTAGCATAAGAAGTCCTTTGAAATAAATACAGTATTCAATAGGGGACAATGAAATATTACTGTTTGCCTCTACTTACCCCCCCAGTTATTTTGATCCTTAGTGTCACATATTCAGAAAACATTTTTAGTGCACAGTAGGAATATCAAAACAAAAAGGTACCAAGGTCTTCTACAGCACAAACATGATCGTTGAACTGATGTTGCCTGCGTGGCCTTTTCTCCATCTGTATTTGATGCAGTCATTCCATTTAGATCTATTTCCAGAACCTGTAAAATCCCAGTGCTATTGCTAAGCAAGTGAATACCGAAGCTGTTAAAAAAAACCAAACCACAAACAAAGGGAAATAATTAGCTGAATGCTAAATTGTATCACCTTCTACATACAGGAAATTAACTGCAAACAGATGGAAGAATGATAACAACTATAGAGCAGAGCCTCCTAAACTTCCTGAATTGCTGTAGATGCAATATAATCATTTTAGAAGACAATTACTTAGATGTAATATCCTGCACAGTAGCACTGCCCAGGTGGTGAGACGGGAGGTCAAATTCAGCAGCCTGAGGAACCACATTTTCAGGGACACATCTGAGTAACTATGCTGGATAATACAGAGCACAACAGGCTACATTCTACTACTGTCACCCATCTATTGGAAACTGTATTACAGGAGAGATGGCTGTACCAGATCTTGCATTAAACATAATTAAAATGACTTCCCACTGAACAAAATGACAAGGAACTAACAATACACATACCTGACACAACACTAGGGTATCTAGGCAGCACCTCTGAAGCCTGATGAGTTGTCTTTCAGATTTGTTAAGCTGCTGTTTCAGTTAGTATTAGAATAAAGCTAATTATGTTTCCCTTTGAACTTGTTCTCACTTCCAAAAATAACACATCACACTCTTATCCAGGTCCAATACAATAAAAATTTCACTGGTTATGTATATATTGAGAAGACAGTCTCAACTCAGACTGAAATTTATTCTGCTTGGCAGGGGGAAGTACCAGTACCACCACACTGAAACGATGTGTCTGTGGAGGACTGAATGGGAAATGGAACTAGTCACTTGCAGACTAGTCCTAAATGACAGCTAACTTTCAGGGTAACTTAAATGACCTCAGGAGAACTTTTGTAGCAACTCTGCCACATAAATGGCTGCCCTGCAGCAAGCAGAGGTACTGTCAGACTAGGCAAGGCATTTAGGCTTTTCTTTTTTTTTTTTTCCCTAAATCATGTCCATATTCCTCCTAATCCCAGTGCTGGGCACAATCCTAGTCCAACTGCAGCAATGTCTGCATGCTCCCATCGCTTCTGCGTTCTATGTCACATTTCTTCCAGTTGGGGGTGTCTCTGTGTGCCTGCATCTGTCTCCCCCACCCAAACCCAGTTGTCTGCTGCTACACAACTGGCTTCTTGAATTCACTTAGCATATACTCTTGAATAAAATTTTACACATCCAAAATACCAATACTGGTACTCACCTACTTGCCTATCACATACCTGCCAAATAACGTATTGTATCAAGTTTATTCGATTCCATGAGTGTTTTTAAGGAAGCTATTTCAGTGTCAATTTTATTACTGATTTCTGAGATAACACTGTTGGTACTTGAATCCTGAAATATTAAAAGACAGCATATATTTGACAGTGATCTCTAGCCCTTTCAGCTTTGCAAAGCCAAATAAGAATACCACACTACCAGCAACAAGAAAGAGAAACAAATTTCCAACCTATCACTGAAGTAAAATACATAACTGGTAAGAGACCTTAGAAGACACAGAACAGCATTTAGTACAATCCAGGAAGAATACCAAAGAGAGAGAAAAAGAGAAAGCTCAGATCATATAGACATTTGTCCCTGATATGCCAGTGCCTCCTAAAGGGGGCATTCTACAGTGCCTAGAGTACCCTTAAATCTTTGCAAAACAAAGGTTTAAGCATTCACAAGCCATATCCAGAAAAGGGAGGAGGCGCTGAAGATGGGACATGTCCACCTTCAGCCTCTTAGTCTTCAGTGCTCGCTAGCACCTTTGAGGACTTCCAGCCCTTGAAATACTTGCTTGGCTGTAGGCACTGGAACCATCCCTCCGGTACAGCTGATCAGCTCATCTGTTAATACTGGGAAGGGCAGCACGACAGTGCACATCCCACCTGTAACAGCCTGCACGCAAGATACTTGGGAAGCGAGACACAAGGCTAGGATGTCTCTTCCTGCCTGAACAGTGTTCAGTGCCAATCCCACAGGCCTAGGCAGTAGACACGTACAACAGACATGAGTGATACAGCCCAGCCTTTTGCTTTATCACATTCAAAAATCTACTAACTTTCACAAAAGTTTGGGGTTTACATAACATGCAATGTGTAACTTGTATCCCGCTCAATGTAAAATGAGCTTTGTTCAATACTTACTTTTTTATGAAACTCTGTAGTTGCTTCCATCAGTTTCCTCTCCTGATCTGTAAACTGTGGATAAAAGATAAATTACAATTGTAGTAACAGAAAACAAGACACAGAACTGGAAAGAGTATCTTGATAGACCAGCTTACCATATCTGTCACTCTACTCCTTTCCAGGTTTATGTCTAGCTTGCTGTCAGCTCGGATTTTACCAGTTTCATTCTTTAAAGCAAATAAAGATTATGAAAATAACTATTTACTCTCCCTAACAGGAGTGTGTAGGTACTTACTGTTTACTTACCATTAACTGCTGTTTAACTTGATCTAATTCAATCTTCATTTTCTAAGTGCAGAGGAGGAAAAAAAAACAATTTTACAAATTCAGAAAACTGCTGACCAAGTTAATCAGTCATGTAAGTGTTAACACCACATGAACGCAATTATTCTTCCATAATTTTTCTCCCAATGGGGCAATTTGTTCTTGATTAAATATCCTAACTGGTGCGTTCAATTTGTATAGCCATATAGAATCTGCTGGGAATTTTGCTCAAAATAAAGGGATTATTTTGTAACGATGATGATCTTGTTATTCTGAGACTAAAGACAGCAGAAAAATACCAAAATGCTATTAAGCAAAACATGTCTCAATCACCGGTTTAATTAAATTGTTGCAAAGAAACAGCCAACTACTCTCCCTGCATTCTATGGTTAATGGTGACAAGACTGTACCAGAATCACACTTAAATAAAATTACAGAAGATGATTCTAAGATGTGTAGAATTTTTTTACTTTACAGAAGAACTGAGCAAATCTTATCACATGAAATGTATTTTTCTGTGATCACAGAAGTTGTGATCTACAAACACTTCAACTCCGATAAAAGTATCCGGAATTACTTTTACATTCATATTTTGTTCCACAAAAATGTACAACAGGTATAACCCAACATATATTACAACTTAACTGCTTAATTAAAAATATTTATTAGTACCTCATTCTCTGCTCTCAAATTTGCAAATTCACTTTTCTCCAGGATGACCATATCTTTCCGAATGGAGTCCAAATGCGCCATTATCTGTTGTAAAGTTATTTCCTTCGAAACAATAAAACATGTTAAGTTGCACACTTTCTGGCAAATAAAGGAAAGTAAAGATTTTTGGGTCTGAAATCGTGAAATTAGCTACTGCAAAGCACAACAATGAGGAGACTTTCCAGCAAGAAAGTGACAGAAACACACAATTTTATAGCTGTAATTTGTTTGAAAGACAAGAGGTTTTGGTTTTGTGCTTTTTCTGCTGCTTTTGTATACTAACTCTGAATTTAAGCAAAAAACGCCAGTGGTATTAATCCAAGTAGCCATAAAATGAAATAGACCCAAAACTACAGGTTAGTCCTTCATCCTCTTCCATTTTCAATGAACGTTCAGTAGCCTATGAAGCATTAATTGTTGGTTTTAATCCAGTTCCTAAGTAAGCACTTCCATTTCTTGCCCACAGTCATCAAAAGCCAAAGACTTAATGATACGAGTATCACACTGTCCTCTCAGCATTACAAGTCTGATGGACACTAGTAAAAGATTGCTTTTTAGCACTGAAAAAGGCCTTCCTGGTGTTTGGACTAACGAGTTCAGAATTCAACTATTTACAAACTACAGAGTGAAAGAAAAAAAAAGAAAATAAAGGAAGAAACTTTGTATTTTAGAATCTTGAAAGCAATACTCCTTTAGTTAGCATAAGGAAGTTACCCTACTATTCAGCATGGAAAATACTGTATCTCTGTGGGATTCTGCTTTTAAAGCTGAGTGCCAGCAAAATGAAGAGCTCTCATCCAGACTACAAGCAAACAGTACTTCTCAGATCCTACGCTGAACTAAATTCGTTAAAATATGCCCTCGCCCAACTTCCACTGAAGTCTGACTACTTTGTTGAACACAATGAAGTTTTTACAATTCCTGGGAAAACTTCAGTTGCATTTACACTAAGGAGCTGATTTCCCACATCCCATCTTAAAACATTCAGTCTCAACACTGACTACACTATAAAAACCAGAACACAATTCCATGCAAATTATATTTGGAATACTGACTTTACACATAATAGGATTTCCAAAAAGAAAGATTTCCATTTTGATGAAAAAACGAGACACATACAAGCTTTTGTCTTCTGAGATTTATAGAAAAAGAGATAACTTTCATTCAGAATAAATGCCAGTAGATAAAAATCTGTTGGAAGTAAGGCTCAGCAGTTTAAATAAAATAGCAATGAATGCTTAATTGCATTAACTCATTGAAGAAGAATGGCACCTAATTTCAGCTTGCACAGCCTTCCTGAGTAATTATTAAAACCACTACTGTGCATCAGAGCTCTATTACCCTGGCCCAGATGTCTAGCCTACAAGAAAAACTAAAGTTCTTTTTATTTTGGCAATTTGTTAAAACAAAACTTGTCACCACCTCTATTATCAGCGGAAAACCCAGACAAGCTACTTCACTGATTCACTGCCTCCAGATACGTCCACAAACATGAACTTGAGTATCTAAGCGAAGACGACACCTCAGTGCTTTGCTTGAGTGCGGGCTGAGGTGCTGACCTGGCCAGCGCAAGCAGCTAGGTTTATACCAGCAACAGAATAATTCAGAGCCCACTTGCTGTGCCCGAGGGCACGTGACACACCACAGATTACATCCAGATGGCTAAAATATCTTCCTCCTAAATCAAGGTGGCTCTGACCATGCTGCCTGGTGGGAACAGTTCCTGGCCCTACACTTTCACATAAATTGTGCCCTGGTCAGGGAGATGGAGAGCTGGCACAGGTCAAAATCAAGCCAGGGCACTGCAGTGGCTCTGGACGACCATGTGGTGGTGCCTGAGCCCTCACCCTAGCCATGTTTGGCTTTTACTATAGATGGAGCTTTAAAGACCAAAATGCAGAGCAAAATAATGGGATAGTTTTAATAGTAGTTTTTAGTTTATGAATAGGAAAATAGGACAAATACAATGTATCTCAGAACAGAGTTGACATCCTTACTGAAGTTCAATAAAAACACTGACAATTTTCTGGTATTTTAGGTGGTCTTGTTATCTCTCAGGAACCCCTCCTTGACTCTCTCTTCTGCCCTCAACCATTGTAAAGTACAGTTAAAAGTTTGGTTTCCCCTCAAAGCTTTTCAGCTGCATGTGAAGCAATCTCTGCATTACATTTATAAATTGTGGCTGCATTTGGAAAACACTCCTGTGAGATGAAAGGTGCAAGATATTACTATTCTTAATACCACCTTGAAACTTAGGAAAACCTACCTTAGCGAACTGTTTATAGTACTATAGAAAGTTGCTCACTTGCCTTTTAAATATGCAAATATGAACCATTATAGCTACACAGTGCTGTATGTGTACACCATAGACAACTATTTACCTGCTGAGCTTGTGTAACCATATCCTTATAGACTGTGTCTAAACTGACATTCGACAGGGTTATTAATGCCGATACAATGGTCTCCGCTTGCTCCTTCCCAAAGCCTAAAAGACAGTTAAAGGATGACATGTTAAGGTAATATTAGAAAGCTGGAGGAAGATAAGAGCAAGAAGTACGTAATAAATGGGGACACTGAAGTGCTGTACCTAACTACAATGGCAAATGGGAAGTCACACAGTTACTGAAAACTGACAGCAAGAAACCAGTCACTGTGACTTTTAAATAGAAAAAAACCAGACTTAACCCTGCAAAAATCTGAAGCACATTAACTTAATATACAGAAATAGACTATGCATGCAGCTGACAGGAGGACCAAATTTCTGTACATTGTTTAACTGTTCATGCACTATAGAAATAATTCAGCAAAATTTTACTTTATAACAAACTTTTGCAAATTCTGTTAAAACCAAACTTAAATTGAGCTACAAAGCATGCATCCTATAGATTAATAAAATTAAAAGGTAAGCCTGCATATATCGAAATTGTTCTGCACAGACACAAACACACGCAAAACTAATTTTAAAACTGCTGCACCCATTGCCCGCAGAATGAACTCAAACTGGGATTTCTGCTTTCTGATGATAAAAAATTACACTTTGTCCATAGCTTGGTGCAATTCTGAAGCATTAAAGATGATGTGTGGTGAATAGTGAACCCCTCCCCCCCGCCCCGCCCAGCTGCCACTTTAGCCATATCTGATCTAGTGCTGAGAGCTTTTGCCCTGAAGATTTATTTCCAGCAATCTCACTGATGTGTTGTATTTCAATTGGCCCATTTTATAAAGTGGGGTCAATTAATGTTTTGTTGAAAAATGCTTTCAAGGCAAACTATTTTGAGAAATATGCCACTGCTCCCTTCTAAAGTATGGTATTGTCAAGGTGCAACATTGGTTTACATGACTAAAAAAAAAGCTATGCATGCTTTATGACAGTTTCCTTCCACTAAGAGGTGTCACAGTATTGCTTCAATTTCTCTGAATTTTCAGGGTTACTTAGGTATTATTTTGTTCTTCCTCTATAGCAGGAACTGTCCTTATTGCATGGAAGTTTAGAAAATGCAGAGAAATTCATATAAGCAAGAGAATGGAGCCTGAAAACTGCCTGCAGCAAGTCTGAGAAAAACTAAATGCCTCTCTCACTTCTGTGATACGTATAGGTTTTGCCTATAGAGCCCACCCACTGTGGTACTGAAGTATTTGTAGAAGTTATGAAATAAATTAAACTGAATAACAACACAGTGTACCAGCACCAGACAGACTTCACCCCAAGAGCTCTAAAGGAACCTGAGGAAGAAATAGCTGAATTAGTACTGGGGACAAGTAACATCTCACAAACTACCTCAGTTACCCGAGGACTGGAAAATGGCAAATACAGTTTCAGTTTTTAAAAACAGTTCCAGAAGAGATATAGGGAACTACAGGCTGACAAGTCTGACATGCATGAAAAAAACCCCAAACATCATTAGTGGACTATTAGGAGTCTTCTAACTTCTAATACATATTATCATTAGACCCAAATAGTGAAAAAAATCCTAACATCAGATTGGATAAGGTTCTAACTGTCACTTAGGAGAAAGATCTTGGGATTTCAAAAGGTAGTTGCTAGTCTGATAAAGATATCAGCTCAATGCTTAGTAGGGATCAATAAAGCAAACCAAACCCTTGGGAATTACAAAGAAAAGTAGCAGAGAATGAAATAGATGCAACGTTAAGTCACTATTCAAATCCACAGGACATTCAGTTGTCAAGTAATGCCAGCAGCTCTGTTCCCTCCCGTTTGAAACACGATGCGATAGAAGTGGAAAAGATTCACAGAAGGGCATCATGCATGGTCAAAAAGTATGGAAAAGCTACTGCTCAAGGAAAAATTCAACAAGCTTGGATTCTTCTGTTTAGAAAAGAACGATGGGGAAGTAGGACAGAAGTTTACATAATCATGAATGACATGAGAGATCAATTGTTCATTCCCTCTTCCCACAAAAGAGCTGAGCAGGCATCAAATTAACCTTGTAGAAGCCAGATTCTGCAGAAACAAAAGGAGTGGACGTCTGAAACTCCAGGAGAAAGGATGTTTTGGGTACTAATCAGTTTATAGTGGTTCAGGGGCTGAACAGGCATGTGACAAGAATTCCATTGAAGGTTACTAAAACTCAGAGCTGACCCAAAATACCTCTGGAGTGAAGAGAATTGGAGGCTTAGAAAGGAGAAGAGGATGCGTCACATAAATCTGCCTTGTTCTAACACTCTTGTGCAGGCACTGACTCACAGCTGCTGTCAGGGGACAGAAACGAGGGCCAGATGGACCTTTCATCTGACTTCAGCCAGCCACACTCACCAAATAAAAATGCAGGTATTAAGAATGCATCATGGCACTATGCTGCTGCAAATATTTCTAGTTAGAAAAAACCTTACGTTACTATTAGCAGGCTAGTAGAAGAAACTTCTATTAAAGCTTCATTTTTGCTAGAAAACAGTTGTTTAACTGTTACTTTACATTTGTTAACTGTATTATGTTCCTTGGCTGGAAGGCACTATATGAATTTGTCTACAGCTACAAATAAGGCAAATGTAATGTAATAGTTACTTGTATAGTTACAGAGGCGTCAATGTCAGATCCCTCTCCTTCACCAGCCTCCTTGAGAGGCTGCCAGAACATTCTGTAACACCAAGTATTGGTACTTTGGGAAAATTGATAGCACTCAAAGTTATAGTACTTAAACTAAAAGTTTTCCTTTGAATTATTTATCAGATATCACTTACCATGGGCTTCCAGGTCCTGCATTAGAGCATGGGTATCAAAAGTTACCTTCCGCTGCTCCAGGGGAGTGATTTCAACCCTTCTGACATCATACGACTTCCTAACGAGCGTGGCAGCAAAATCTGGAAGTGACAACATGTGCCTTAAACTTAACCCGATTGGTTTATCCTGCAATAAGATAATTTTAATTTCTTTCATCATAGCAAAGCTGCACGGACATTGCAACAAAAAGCTGGGTCCTTTTGACCGCCTGGTTGCAGCATGTGCCAGAAACCATCAATCCCTTTTCCATAGGAAATCTACACCAACTAGGACTCATATATTGAACTTAAGTCCATTTGTGTAACTAGGAAGCTGTGTAACAGACAAGCATCCTGATACAACAAAAACCCACCAAAACCAATTGTTTTGTAATATCTGAGAAACATCACTTTTAAAAAATCAGCAGTTCTAACATACTGCCAATTTCTACTGGTTACAGCTAACATCATTCATTTGGTTCTTCACAAAATCCCTCAATCATATTCTTTTTACACTTTCTTCAGTCACTATCCTTTCCAGCAAGGAGAGTGCCATGTGCGAAGATAAAGCCACAGTTGTTTTTTTTTTTTAGCAACCTATGCAAATCTAATGTTCAGAATTAATCTGTTGGTTCACCAGGAAAGTAATTGGGAAACAAGGTGATATGGTGTTTGCACCTAATACCTCAGAGATGGGTATTAAAGATTCACTCTTTATTACACAAGTGCCTTCCCACAAGATGTTTCACTGCTTCTCCTACTTTATTTCAAGCATATTTTTCCCTTCATCTTATCTTTGTGGGGCCTTGCACGTTACAGATTCTGTTCTGATAGAGTCTTTGTTATCTAAAAAGCCCTGTTACTTCTAAATCCATGCTTATTCGAAGCCTTTTGCACTGCTGGCTCTCTGCCTTAACCAAAACATTGTTCTGTATCTTATCTAGACCTTTACCCAAAACCTTTATATCATTTAAACAACAGGGAAGTTATATTGTGCCACTGCTAAATAAATCAAGTTATGTGCTACCTTGTATCTACTCTAAAGAAGTGACTATAATGAAGCCAGCTGCAGTATCCAAACCAAAGTCTGCTTAAGATTTAAGAAACGAAGGAAAGATTAGTGTTTAAGTGTGCGAACGTGCAAATAACTTAAAATAACTCTAACATTTACTGTGGAATACAATGTTCTTTTTTCACTAAGCCATGACAGCTTTTAAACACACAGCTCTTTGTCCTCTAAATGCGTTAGTGGATTTTTTTCACTGGATTGAACATATATATTGTAGAGACATTCTCTCAGAAAAGCTAATATTACAGCGTGAAGCTTTGGGTTGCCTAGACACGCTGCTCCTTCTTCTACCGATTCACTCCTCTGTTGACTCGATGCACGGCTCTCGCCCCAAAGCTGTCCTCCAAATGAAGCCTGAGCCTGGCGGAAAACTACCAGCCAAGACTCTTAACAAACTCACCGACGTTTTCACAGACGGTATCCGAGACACCACTCCGCGATGCCTTTCTGCACCCCCTGGCTGACTCCCGTTGCTCCCCCGGCCTCAAACGCTCTGTCAGTCCCCACAACCTACTCAAGCGACCGCTCTTCCCCACGCAACGCACCCCTGCCCTCCGCCTTGTGACAGCCCCAAAGGCAGGCGTTTTGTGCTCCCTCACACGCCGCCGCGGGGACAGGCCCCCACCGCCGCTCTCAGGCAACGAGCCCGGCCCGCCCAACGCCCGGCCGAGGCCGAGGTTACCCTCCACCCCAGCCGAGGTTCCGCCCCCTCTTGCCGCTTTCGCTCCTCGTTCCCCGGGCCAAGGGGCCGAGCACGGCCCTCCGGCCCCTCTCACCTCTCCGAGGAACCGGAGGCAGCAGGGCCCGGAGCGGCAGCGGACCCGACCGGGAGCCGCCGCCGCAGGCGAGGAGCGCGGCGCCGCGCCCGGCGCCCCTCATGGCGCCACAGGCCCACCACTTCCGGCGTCAGGCATCACTCGCCGTCCCCACTGCGCAAGCGCAGTCCGCACGCCTTTCCGCTCCGGCCCCGCAGGGCACGCTGGGTACTGTAGTCCTCGGCCGCAGAGAAGGGGCCCGGCTGGAGGGAGGCGGCGCCGCGCCGCCATGCGGAGGGGAGGAGCGGCAGCGAGCGCTGCGCATGCGCACGCAGCGGCCCTTGGCGGGCGCGCAGCGAAGAGGCCGCCATCTTGGTTCTCGGCGAGCGGCTTTGCGTCGTTGCTCGTCGTTTCTGAGGTGAAGTTGCTGTCCGCAGCCTGGCCGCTGCAGACATCAAGCTTTTCTCGGAGCTTGGCTAAAGCTTGTAGCAAATCAGCCGCAACAAATCAGTCTGGGTTGGGCGGGGTTTTAGGCCAGTGGTGGAAGCGAGCCATCTGGTCTGTGGTGCTGTGGCATGTGTGTGCAAGGTGTCGATGCCTGCTCAGAGCCAAGGTGAACGGGCAGAGTTAAAGCACCCACAGAGTACAGCGGGTAGAGGAAGAGGTAGGAGGAAAATCTGCAGACTGCTCCTGCTTGGAAAATGTACAGAGAAGGGATATCCGGAGATAGGCTTGCGTCAGTGGGCTCGTCCAAGGGCTCAGAGATAAGCAGCGCTCTAACCAGCTCAAATGGAAAAACATCCTGGGTATCACACTGCAAGTTAGAATAAAGGACACTTCACTTTGCTGCTGGACAGCATGTGCACCCTGGGGAGGTTTGTCATAACGTATCTGGGTGAAACAACTCGTGAAGGTGCTGTGGCTATTACCTGTGTTATGCTACGGAGCAGTGGCTAGGCAGCCTTGGGGCCAGCTGAGTTGCTTTTGTGCCATGTCAGCGTGATGGAACATCCGTGAGGTATATGTGAGAATCCAGGACGGTGTGCCCAGTGTTTTGAGCATTCCCCAAAGAGTGCTTAAACAGAAGTTTGAGTTACACAGACTTCATAATCTAGCCCAGCACAGGAGAGCATGTCAAAGACCTTCCTTGTAAGAGCCCTGGTGTTGCTTGCCTTCAGGGCAGAATGATTTCTGGGCAGGCAGGGTCCAGAGGAAAAGCAGGCTGCCTACAAGCCATACAGAATTCAGAGCAATTTGGATCTGTATAGGTGCAGGCGTGGAGCATGCATACAACTAGTGTGAACAGGCAAATTCAGCTCTGGAGGCTGCAAACCTATTGACCGAAAATGCAGGGTCTAGTGATAGGAGGGCTGAGCATTCACTGCAAACACACCATCCCAAGACAGACTTTGGGGGACGAAAACAGCCCTGAATTTCTCTTACATATGGACTTCCATGACTGTATACAGAGTTAGATTTGTGGTGGAGAGGGCTGTGCAGAGTCTACGGGGCTGTTTTCTCCCAGCTCTATTTGGATGATGTGAGCTGCTCCTGATTTAGCCTGATTTCCCTTATTCTCTGTCCTGAACTTACTCTAGCCTCAGACTGCCATAGGTGAACCTCTCTAAGCCTGCCTCTATGTCCAAATATCCCTAACTTTAAATGCAAACCCAGCCCTAGCTCCAGTTCTGAAAGATGAAACTATAACTCTGGGTCCTCGTGCTTTTGAACTCTGAAGATTTCAAATGGCAACCCGTTTTCATTTACTCCCTATGACAGCAAAATGCAGATTTCACAGCCTCAGAATTTTTTTTTCAAAATTGAATTCTTGCTTTTCAGTTTGTGCTACTTAGAATAAAATACATCACGCGCTCTCAGACATCTGTTTCACTATAGAAGTCCAGGGATGCTGAAGTTACGTCTTAAAATAAAAGTGCAGAGCAAAAAAGATTGCTGGTGGTACTTTTTAGAAAAACTTCTAACTGAAATTGTAAAGTTTTAAAGCCATGATATAAGACATCTGTGATTAAAAAAAGATGCATTTTTCAGCAGTTACCAGCAGCTGCAGTTTGTCTGAAGTCACCCCTCTGTGCTTTTCCCAGAGGCCTACTTCTCTCGCAGCCAGTATGATGCAATGCTTTAAGCTGAACATATAAAAATTCAGGCTTTCAGAGCAGAAAAATCTCCTTGGTAATAAAACCCCCTTGATTTTATCCCAAGCACAAATACAGGCTGGGCAATGAGTGGATTGAAAGCAGCCCTGCAGAGAAGTACTTGGGGATACTGGTGGATGAAAAACTGTATATGAGCTGGCAACGTGCATTTGCAGCCCAGAAAGCCAACTGTATCCTGGGCTGCATCAAAAGCAGTGTGGCCAGCAGGTCGAGGGAGGGGATTCTGCTCCTCTACTCTGCTCTGATGAGACCCTCATGTGGAGGAGTACTGTGTTCAGCTCTGGGGCCCCCAACATAAGAAGGACATGGACCTGTTGGAGCTGGTCCAGAGGAGGGCCACGAAGATGATCAGAGGGCTGGAGCACCTCTCCTGTGAAGGCAGGCTGAGACAGTTGGGGTTGTTCAGCCTGGAGAAGAGAAGGCTCCAGGGAGACCTTATAGCAGCCTCCCAGTACCTAATGGGGGCCTACAGGAAAGATGAGGAGGGACTCTTTATCAGGGAGTGTAGTGACAGGATGAGGGGTAATGGTTTTAAACTGTAGATTTAGATTAGATGTAAGGAAGAAGTTCTTCACTGTGAGGGTGGTGAGGCACTGGAACAGGTTGATGCCCCATCCCTGGCAGTGTCCAAGGCCAGGTTGGATGGGGCTTGGAGCAACCTGGTCTAGGGGAAGGTGTCCCTGCCCATGGCAGGGGGGTTGGAACCAAATGATCTTTAAGGTCCCTTCCAACCCAAACCATTCTGTGATTCTATGACTTTGAGTTACGTGAAGGTCCCTTCTGTTGGCAGGTTGGCTTCAGCCTTCATTGAACCACTTGTCTCCATTCAGTGGAAGGGGCTGTCATCTCAGTGGACTCCTCGCTTACGTGGAGCTTTGCTCCTGCCTTGTTTCCTTCTGTTCATAAGAGCCAGTTGGGGGAATCTTAATTTGTTCAGAGGCATTTCCTCTTTCAGGGCATGATTTTCATTCAGAGGATTTCTGGGTGAGAACAAAGGTGGAACTAAGATGTGTACGGGATACTTGGGGGAAGAATCACTGCTACCAGTGGCAGTTGTCTGAACCAGCGTGATAAAGACGGCAAGCAGCTGAGGAGCTGAATGGAAGTGCGCTTGCAGGAAAGCAAGCACCTGGTTACCTGTGCCGAGGTTTAACTTCACAGTCCTGCCATGGTAACAGATGCAGGATTCAGCAGAAATGCTCGAACACGCCTATCCTTATTTAAAGCATTGAGTTTCCAAGTCAACAACTGCTGTGTTGCCAAGATACAGACATTAGAAAAAAATCCCAACAATAGCAACAAAAAGCTGTCACTAAGGGAGAAGAGCCCTGGATCCGCGCCCTCTCTGCAGGGACGTTATTGTTCAGCTCTAACAATGTCACACGCAGGCTCAGGATGGCAATTCCTCCTTGAGCGGCCACACAGGCCTTTCCAACCACAAAGGCTTCCCTTGCAGGACAGAAAGGCTGAGTGCTCCAGGGTGCTGATTTTCTACTTCAGACAGACAGTGAGCCGGCAAACTGGGCGTTTGGAAGATGTAATTTCTGGCAGCCAGTACCATCAACTGAACTCGGTTCATCTTTGTAATAGAGAGAGCTGCTCTGGAGATAATAAGGGCGGCTGTCCCAGTTTGCCATAGGAGGGCAGCAGCCTACAGCCAGACAGGGTCTGACGATGGGACTGTGTATGCTGATCAACTCACTCTACCGCTCTGTTTTATTTATTGTCATTTATACAAATACGGTGGAGGGCACCTGTTCCTATGCTCTCAGCCAGTCATCCTACAGCTTTTGCATGCACACAAGTAACACATCTCCATATTGTCTGTTTGTCCATCTAGATGAGGGATTGCAGCAGGGATTATTTCATTCTGACATACTGTAGGACAGAAGGCACTCCTCTCAAACAGATGAAAATAAGGAGGGCAAGCAGATATGGACCCCCGATAGAAAAATGTTGAAACCAATGAGGTGGTTGGACAGAGGGAAAATAGTGAGACAACTAATTTTTTAACTTTCCCCCTTGTTTTTCATACAGTATATATTTTTCACTATCTGGCGTCCTTCATGGGAGCTCCCACTTGTCTCCCTTGACTTCAGGATACAGATCAAAGTTTTAGTATTGCTGATGGTCATGCTATCTTGTCATTGGTATGTGGGGCTGGAAATGGCCATCTGTCTTGAGTCCACTCCTGCAAACAATGAGCACACGTACCTCCTTTTTTCTCCCTGTTTTCTTTGAGATCTTTCCCAGCCTAGGGTTGATTATTCCACTGAATCACTAGCAAGTTCCTGTCTTGAGTTTAGGTGAACCAAAGATTTTCAAAGCCAGCTATCCCCTGAACTGCATTTAGAAACCTAAACTGCTGCTGGATTTTCAGAGATGTTGAGTACTGAATGACCTTTCTGCTCTCTCCTTTCTGAATATTTCTGGGTCTCCCACTCTTAGAAGAGGCCTGGGTTATGGCAATGTCTATATTGGCTGTGTTAGTGAGCACAGGTCCCTGAATTCAGCCCTTGCAAACCTCCTCTGGGGTCTGTGACCAGTGTCAAACAGAGTACAAACAGCTACAGCAAAGCAAGATACTATTTAATCTCAACAAATGGAACAGAGTATAACAGAACGAGGAGTTTAAAATGATGAAAGTGTCCAAGTGATTGTTTACGTGCCCTAAGTCATACCTCCCTGTCAAAGTCAGGGCTGATGGGCAGGGGCCTCTTGTAGATTTTATTTCCATGGATGCTCAGGCAGAATCCATCCCCTGTTAGTCTGTTCTCTGCTGTCAGCCTCTTGTCAGTCTCTGGTGTTCAGATACTGGTCACACAGCTTTTGTTGAAGTCTGGAAGCATCACGTTCTCTGCTAAAAGATAGTTCCGGTACTGTCTTTTCATGGTGCCCACCCTGCTTCTCTGGAGCTCTTTCTGGTCATTTGGGTAGTTTTGTAGCAGTCCTGCTGCTAAGTGAACCAGCATGGAAAGGGATAGTCAAGGAGACAGGGAACTTTGGTAGCAGTGGTAGGTAGGTGATGCCTGTCTCCTTGAGTCCTTCAGGACTCCACCTCAGTCCTGAAACTGGAAAAAGGGAGCATCACACCGCCACCAAGTGTTGCAGCACTACGGAGCCCTGGGGGAAGGGAGGCCAGTTGGGGACTTTTGGAGAAGGTTGCCTTCATAGATGCTAAAAACTCTGCTGGGAATCAGCCTGTGAAATTTGCCATGATACAAAGTGGCCAAATGTCTTGAGTGCAGCACAAGTCCTTTATCCTCTCCCAACTCATCCTTTACCTGGTGTTGGGACCATTCATCTATCACCCCTGCCCCAATGTACACCTGCATATCCCCATTCCGATCCCTGTTCTCCTACATCTCATGGGGTAAGAGGGAAGTATTGCTGGGGGCTGTGCCACAGGAGGCAGAACTGGCTCTGATGCCTCCATCACCACACCGCTGAGACAAAGCCAAAGTGCTAGATACAGCTTGGGAGGCAAAGGTGGGTGAGGCCCAACAGCCTGGAGTGGGACAGAAGAGTGTCCAGACACAGAGACACCACCAGAAGACAGCTGGTGTCTAGAAGACACTTGGTATTAATCATAGTATTATTGTTCTCTAATCATTTCAGCACTGCTTGGGATTGTATGTATTTAGGCACATGAGACCTCTGCGGTGTAAGTCTCTTTTCCCATCGCTACTCAGGTCAAAATGTCGTGCTTTGGCTCTCTTCCACGTTACAAAGGCAGGCTATACCACTGCTGGCTACTCAAGAGGCTGTTGTGCTTCAGCAACATCTTCAGCTAGCAAACATCTGCCAGAATTTCACTCTCATTTTCCAAAGGTACCTTGCAGGCAGGATGTTGTTACCCAGCAGCTCGCCGGAGTTGCTTAAGCTCTTTATGGAAAACCCAGAGGAAAGGCCTAGTGCATTCTACTCAATTTTGGACTGATTGGAGCTTAGGAGCTTAACTGTGCTTCAGAAATATATTGAGACAAAGAGCAGGGAGCGGGTGAATAATTCCAGTGCAGATAACAACAGAATAGATTCTATATTCCTCTTATAAAGGAATTCACTGAGCCATGCTTTCTGGAAAGCTTTCTTCCTTGTGGAGTACCTATCACAGTCTGCTTTCCAGCTAGATAAGCACATTTGCAGCGAATTAGATTATCTTTGAAATAAACATGCAGGGTGGGGCACAGGAGCCTGTGGTAGGATAGGTCAGTGCTCTGCATGATTAATTTATTTACATTGGGCTCAGCTAAAACTTACCAAATTTAATTACATGGAGTATGGGCAGTGGACAGACAGGCTTTGAAGCTGTGGGTGGTATTAATGACACTCTGTTGCCTTTTGTCCTTGTCAGTGTCTTGAATAACATTGTTTGAGACCCCAGTGGGGAAGGAGGAAATAGGATAGTGAAAGAAAATGCGTGATCACAGGTGTATTCGATTAAGTCCTGTCTAAGTCAGTGAGGTTGCTGTAGTCAATGGAGCCATGCTGACTTGTATCAGCAGAAGCTATTGCTTGTTTTTTGTAATCCTGTAGTACTGAGAAGCCCAAATCCTGTATCAGCATCTCACCATTGTGAAATCTCAATATGTAGATTCTGTGTGTGGCTGAAGGCAATAAAATTCTAGTATGGAAATTAGTTAGGGAAAAAAGACTTCAGTGCTGGGTTGCCTGATGCTCCTCTTGCCTATCTTTCTGAATTATCTTCTCTCTGCCCTCCATAGCGCTGCCATCTACCACCGGTGTGATAGCTTCAGTGGTCAGGTCCACCCCTTGATGACGAGCCCATCTGTATGTTGAATCTCTCCCTAGATGTCCGGATGTTTCATGGGCTCATCAAGCTACAGATAAGTCACCCTTACATTCCCAGTCTAGGTCAATCCACAAATCCAGATGGGTTCTGTTCCCTTGTACTCTGACGGCATTAGGGTACACTGTGCACCAGTGTCCTCCAAAGCCTTCTACTCCTGTGGATCCCGTGTGCCAGGCCATCAAATCCACACCATCCAGTAAATCTTGTTGTCCCTATCCTCTGCCTGGTGAGAGACAGGACCCTGTATTCCTGGCTGGAGTATACGCTATCCGAGTCCTGTGGTCTCAGACCAGAAATTCTTTCACCAGGACCAGGAGGAGAAGTGTTCTCCGCATTTCTGCATCTAGGGCATTGCTGGTTGTCTTTCACTATCTTGGTGGCAACTGGAGTGTCAGTCTTCTTGCATGGGTGCTTCTTAGCAGTGGTCTTCCTTGCAGTTCATGTATGTGGACATCTAGATTTGAGGTGGGCATGTTGTCCCACTTCTTCATGTCCTCCTCCTGGTCATGCAGGAGGAACCACAGGGTGGCATGGTGTGCACCTGGCTCCCCTTTCCCTCTGGCAGGGCAAAGCTGATTCCATGGGGTGTCCCTGACAGCTGAGACCTAGGCCCATGGTGGGGGGAAGGAAGGGAGAATCTCTTTGAACCCCTAGAGCCATTGGACCAGCCACTCCACAGTTTGTGGTTCAGAGTCCAGCGAGTGTATCAGCACCAGGCTGTTGGCATATGACACCGGTGAGTTACATACCACCTTCTACCACATGGACTGGGTGCAGTCCCACTATCTCTAGTTGCCTCAAGCGTTGGATACCTTCTTCAGTGGTGGTCCGCATGCCCAGGCAGCATATCAGATTGTCCTTGAGGGGTAACTGGCTTTCATAGTCAACAGGAGCCATGTCCAAAGGCTGTGGATTCCAGTTCCCTTTCCAAGCACTTTGTCAATCCCAGTGTCCCAGGAAGCTGCCTGGCTTCCCTGCTGTCTAACTCCTGACAGCGGACCCCAGTATCCCAACACTGGAGCAACCAGGGAGCAATCTGCTCACCTGGCTTGTGGCTGTAATCTTTCCACAGATCTTGCAGCTCCTTTAAAACCTTGGGATTTAGGGCCTGAGTGATTCCTCCTCCTTGGTGACTTTGTCACTTCCTCATCCTGCTTCCTTTGATGGTGCTGGACAGAAGCTCAGTAGGCACAGGCCAAGCCCCAGAACATTGCTAGAAGTCACTGGGTCTCACTGGGTTAGGCAAGGCAGCCTTCCTTCAAGTGGTGTGCCAATTCAGCGGGCTTATATGCCTGTTCAGGTGTAAAATCGCAGGCTATCGGAGGTGATAACTGCCCTAGGCACCTGTGCAAATCCTCCCACAAACCCTGCCACCACCAGCTGACCACCATGGGGCACATTTCTTTGTCACCTCACCCAAAAAGTTGTTTACTCTTACGCTAGGACCAGACCAGGTTCCACACACCCAACAACAAGCCAATGATGTTAGATAGTATGATCAAACAGCATGCGTAAGGATGTACAAGAAACTTGGGAGCCCATGCAGCAGGGCTGGACATGTCTGTCCCAGAGGAGCAGAGGGAGGCGTAATCCCTCATGCTCTCCGCAAGGTAGCTCACACAGCACAAAACCAGCATCAATGCCAGGGCCATATGCCAGCCCTGGCGCATGGCCATTGCTTTTATCAAAATGTGTCCAGGCACAGTGGAGTAAAGTGATAAGCACCACAGCAAAAGCAGCCACTGACAAGCCCTGGACTCTACTATACAGTAAAGCAAGCAGGCTCTGTGACCAGCACAGGACCCTGCCAGTTAACAACTATCACGGGTTATAGCACGCCCAAATCAAAACTGTTATCTCAAGCCCCATGCTGCGCTTGAAAAAGACTGTTGTGGGTTGACCCTGGCTAACAGCCAGACACCTACCCAGCTGCTTGCGCACTCCCCTCTCTTGTGGGATGGGGAGAAAACAGAAGGAAGGTGAGGAGACTTGTGGTTTGAGGTAATAGCTTTTTAATAGGGAGAGCAAAAGCTGCATGCACAGGCAAAGCAAAGGAAAAAGGAATTTATTGACTACTTCCCATTGGCAGGCAGATGTTTAGCCACTTCCTGGCAAAGAGGACCTCAGCATTCATAATGCTTGCTTGGGAAGACAAATGTCATAACTGCAAATGTCCCCCGTCCCCCCCCCTTCCTCCTCCTTTCCTTGAGCTTTTCTTGCTGAGCATGACTTGGTATGGCATGGGATATCCCTTTGGTCAGTTGGGGTCAACCATCCTGGCTGGGTCCCCTCCCAGCCCCTTGCCCACCCCCAGTCTACTTGCTGGGTGGGGTGGGCAGAGTAGAAAAGAGAAAAAGCCTTGATGCTGTGCAAGCTCTGTTCAGCAATAGCCAAAACATTGGTGTGTTATCAACACCGTTTCAGCCACAAATCTGAAGCGTAGCTCCATACAGGCTGTTAAGAAGAAAGTTAACTCCATCCCAGCCAGACCTAGTACACCTGTCTGGCAAAGATCCTGAAGGACCCAGATGTACTGGAGAAGCTGACACAAGTTCATAAACAAGTTCATCTTATTTGCAAGTCATTATGGAGATGGATGACAGCTCCCAGGGAGACGGTTTTTCATGGCTCCTGAAGTTGCTCAGAAATTCTGATGGAGTCCAAAATACTTGGCCTTGGATCACACAGTGCACTTTTAGTGTTTTGAGACCACATAGACATTGCTGCATTTCCACGTAGGCACAAACAGCACCCACTTAACCACAGCACTCTGTATCATGGGAACAGCTTGCAGACCATTGTGTTCAGAGATCTTGCTTGAATAGGTTATACCAAGACTAAGAGCTTTTCACAAAGCAGTCAAGTATTTATGAGCCTGGAAACAGAGGAAATATATTTCTTTGCAAGTTAATGTAAACCCAGCTGGGACCTTAAAAAATTTAACAGATGAGCTTCAGAAAGGTACACTGCTTGCTTCAAGACAAGTGGAGATGTGGAGACTTCTCCATTTAGAGCCCCCTCAACACGCAGAGGGTACAGTCATCCTGGATTGGCAAGGCTGTGTCAAGGGAGACATGTCGCTGTAGCAGCTGCTCATTTCTAGATGCTCATTTCATCCATCTGCCCTGCAACTCATCATGCTGTTAACTACATTTGCCTGTAAGGATATTTGTCTTCTCAGCAATGCCGTAATGGTTAGATACACTACAGCCAACTGCAAAATGCCACAGACCTTCAGAAATGACTGCAGCGAGTCATATGTGCCGTTGCATAATGGAGTTAAATGAGGTCATTTTTCTCCCCTGTTCCAGGTACAGCAGTTTACACTGAAGAGCTCTGTCATCTTACACAAATGTTCATTAAACACGAAGTGTCTAAACCACCAAAACAAGAGAGCCCACGCCTGACCTTCAGCCCCCAGGAGCCAGTCTTACTCATTAGATAACTGAATTATGGAGTTGCTGACTTTATGATGCAAACACACACACATTTACTTAGATTTGGTTCCCATTATCATGGCTATAAATTAGGAGTGAATTTACTGCAAAACTATTAGACTCATTTGGTGGCAATCTCTGAAGTGCTTTATGCTAGTTGAAATTCAGTTGAAACCAAATCTCTGCTGATGTCATTCAAATTCTGATCATTTTCTACAACAGGAAATTTGGCCCCTGCTTTGTTACAGTGCATGAATAAAAAGTCTTTTGTTCCTGGCCAGGAGCACACAAACCATGTGAACGAAGGCTTTCTGCATCAGTGACCTCCAGGTTGGTTTGCTGCAGTGACTGTAAGTGGGGATGAATAAGCAAATACTACAGACTTGGTTTTTATTCTGCTAAAGGAACAGAAGTTCTTTGCTCCAATGTTACGCTGATTGCCCAGCAATCAATCCAATTTAAGGTTATAATGCTCCTTTTTGACAGTTTTACTGACTTCAGGTAACAGATATGCAGAAAATGGAAGCCATCTCCCTGATGAGGTTGTTCCACTGTTTCTCACGTTAGGGGCACTCTGTTTTTCCCAACAAGGGATAAGATTTATGGGAGCTAATGGTAAGTCCTTTTAATAACCAGGTTTTGGCTATTTCAGCTTCCCTCTCCAGGCCAAATGAAAGCTTGAGTGTTAGAAACTCAAATGTACAGTCATCTGCCTTTTCTGGTTTGCAATCTCAGCTCCTTCTAAAATGAAAAAATACAGTTTTTGGAGTAGTGAAGAACTTGAAGCTATGAAGCACATGGTAACTGCTGTCTCAATTTACAGGATACATAAAGCGATTACTTTGAGAAAGGCGCACAACAAATTCCATATTAATACCATTTATGTATGTCCAAGGACATGAGGAACACATCCAGCCATGAAGAAACAGGCCTCCGAGCCACCAGTACAAAGTTAGAGCTGAATCACAGTTTCAGACTCCCTTAAGATACCTCTATTCGCTTACTCAGAAATTAAATGCTTCTCAGTATCTACAGGTGACATGCAAAACTGAACTCCCACAACAGACAATTCTAATTAAAACTTACGTGAGGTGTTCAAGATGTTCATCACTGGAGGTGTTGAAGGTGAGGCTGAATGAGGCTTTGAGCAACTTGATTGAAAGATGTCCCTGCCCATGGCAGGGAGGTCGGACTAGATGATCTTTAGAGGTCCCTTCCAACCCAAACCACTCTATGATTCGATGATAAACCTCCCAGGTTTGATGTGACGGGAGAATTACTTCTGAATAAAAGTTTGGTAGATCATCAGTTGCAGCCTAAGTCTATGAGAGGGTAAATGATGCTCAAGATCAAAAGAGCAACAAGATCAGATAAGGGGATGCAAAGGGAAAGCTGACTTGGGGAGGGCTTGAGGTGGAATTCAGACTCCTTTGCAGTAAAATCAGAACATGGGGAAGGAGAGACCTCTCTACAACAGATGAGGTCTTTTGTCAGGAGTAGAGTGGAAAGGCTGCCTGCTTGTACCATTTACAGAGAGAACAACTGAGGAAACAAGAGCATGACGCTGCTCAGAGATCTGTTGTTGCTCAGTGGCAAAGACGAGAGTAGCACAGAGCCCTTCTGGTTCCAATGCCAGGGTCTAGTCACTTCCTGGTATAAAATCTTTTTCCTTACTACATTTTAATCATTTGGAGTGAAATGTTCCAAACTGGAAATTCTGTTCGTGGCTGAATTTGAAAACTTAAGGCAGACTGGTTCAGGTCTTTCTGAGCAGGCAGCTCTGGTACTCCCACCCTTGAAACAACATGGGAATTTTGGCAGGGCGTTAGCTTGGGTCAAACCCTTTGCTTTCTCCATTATCTCTGTATTGTATAATGAAGACGCTAGAAGATGCTGCAAGATCATCACAGTTCTGCAAGTGGGGGCTTAACCCACACTTTTGTGAACCACAGAGGTACATACTTCAGTACTGAATGAACAGAGGTCTTAAGGAAAATAGCATGTGAGCATGTTGTTTACAACTGAGTCATAACACATGCACAACATGAGCACAACTAACCCTAAATCTGGCATTATGATACTTGTGTATGCTTAGTTTTGCAGTTTTAATAGTATACGTGTAATGCATATTTATGCATGTGTGTGTCTATATACACATGATATATATATTTAAGCTTTGCTGTTGAAAAGCAGCCAACCTCTGTTTCAATAGCAGTTGGAAACAAATTATACAGAACACTGAAATAAAGCTGAAGAAAGGATTGTTTTGATCTGAGATATTATTTCTGTTCTGATTCCCCTTTTCTTTTCCTCCTTTGCTTTAATCAAAACTATTAACCCGAGATCATACCTCAGAGCTAAGACAAGCCCATGGGGAATTTCTGAAATATCCATAAGGAGTGCAAAGAAGGAATTTTGCTTTATTTTGCTAGTTGTGATTGTAGGTGTTCCGTGCCAGGTCTAGTCCCTCCTGTATGCTCAGGAAAATTACTTATGCAATCCTAATTGATGCACACCAATTAACTGACATAGGTGAACTAGCATTAGCGTGCCATCCCATCCGTGCATGAGATGAACCACCCCCTGGAACAGACCCCACCTAGTAATTGTGCTGCTCTGGGAGTTGTAATAAAATGATTTGACTTTCCACATTTTAAAATACCTCTTCATCTCAGTGCTGATGTGTGGACATGGCTAGCAGCAACAATCCTGGTTGTAATAGGATTAAATGAAGGAGTAATAGGATTAAATTAAGGAATGGAAAATGAAACTTCTGTAACAAATTTCCTGATGCTGAGACTCAAATAACCTGACAAGTAAAGCTCATCACCTGACATTGAATCACTTAGGAAATATACAGTACAGAAATTTGATATGGGAAGGGATTAAATCTAATGCCTCTTCTCCATCTCAGACTTTTAATGATTCCTATCTTCTTTGCAGACTCGTGTAATTTAGCATGAAGAAAACAATTAAAAGGAACAAACACTGTTGCGAGTTTACTTTTATAAATTACCCCTCTGGAGAGAAGGTGGGCTGCTTCTGTCATTGGCTCTGAACAAAGTGATCATGATTTGAGAGAGAGGTTGGAGCACAGTGTAGTTACTCACATTTACAAAGGGGAGAGGAAGACATCCTAGACTGCCAAGGATTTCAGGCTGCAATTCTATAAACCTGCTTTCAACCAAGGCGAATCCTTTTTGTTTATTTCAAATGCCTTTGAAATATCTTTAGTTATTTGCACATTGCTTCCTTGAAAAACAGAAAAGATACGTGTTTGTGTATGATTCAGCTGAAAAAAATCTTTCAAATGGCCATTCTCTTGTTCCTGATACAGAGATAGCATTTTGCTACTATTTGTTTGCATTACAGAAGTTCCAGCTGAAGTTATCTCCCCCTGTAGCTAGACAAGACACTTGCTCAGGAAAAGGTTAATCTGGGTCTAGGAATGTAAGTCCTAATTGTACCCAGCCGGCAGTGTGTTGGATATTTCCCTCCTGTCTGTCAACTTTCTCCCTAGAGGAGCTAAAGACTAGGTTTACAGGCAGCAGACACAGATGGAGAAGTTGAACAATTCCTTTTGTCCTCAGAAACACCTGGAGAGCAAGATAAAATACAGGAAGCATCCTCGCTTATGCACCATACTGCGTGTTTCGTGTACGGGTAGGTCGGTAGCCTGCATCTCACTTAATGCCTAGGGCGCTTATGGGCACCTAAACAATGAGGAAGGATGTGCATGGGCTTTCACTAACAAGTAGACCAGGCTAAACCTTCTCCTTTTTTTTTTTTTTTCCCCCCTTTTCTTCAGAATGTGCTCAAAACCAATACCTGAGTGAATTTCAAATCGAAATAGTTTGGATTCAAGGAGAGCATGGGCTCAGGCTATCAATTAGACACAGCCAGGATGGTTACGTGGCTTGAACTGAAATCTCTTAAAACCTGGACCAGTATCTTAACCAGAGATACTATTTCCTTCTTGGGTCAGTGGGATTTTATCCACCAGGGCCAAGAATCACATTGTTCAATGGTGGATGTGTAAGCAGAACCTACTACCGTTTTTACTAGCTTAAAGCCATGACATTTTCCTTCCTTGAAATTGGGTTGGTGATGGGAAGGAGCATAGAGTTAAAACAGTTATAGCTACCTTCCTCTCTACTTTCTCTCCCTTTTTGGGAGGAAAGGAAGGGTCTCTCCTTTTGTAGGCTGAAATTATCACCTGCCTTCTTCAGGAAGCCTTTGACACACCGGGGGCACTAAGAGAGGCGTGTGGACGTTGTTCCTAGAGATGCGTTTGTGAGGCTGGACATGACGGCCGCTGCCTGGTCTTCGGGCAGATCAGCCACGCAGAGAGATCTGCTGTAAGTCTGATCATCGGCAGCAAGGAGGCAGGTTTAGGAGACAGTGAGCAATTCAAAAGGATGCGATGAACTTCCCAGTGCTGTTTTAGAGCCAAACATTTCTTCAGCCGCTCCTGTGTTAGGCATAGATAATAGGTTTGAATAGGAGATGCGACATGGGCAAAATTGGTTGAAACCTTCCATTTCTCCATGAATCTGTCAGAAAGCACTTTCCAAAGTGTTTCCTAGCCTAAGAGGTCTTGGTACCTTCTGGTCTCTGAGACCAGTACATCAGCAGAGCCCTGTCTGCTTGACAGACTGACCTAATGTTATTTCAATTTGTATCAACCGAAGACCAAATGTGAGTGTTCTAGCTTTGCAGATGTGAAGGCCAGGTAGGTAACTAACTTGAATCACAGCAATTCCACAGGCAGAACTGTAAGTGTTGCTTCATAAAACAATTTCCTAAGTCACTGATAGCAACTAAATTTGAACACCTTTGTTATGCTGCCAAGCAAATCCAGGACAGTAACATGCCAAGGCAGTGGAGAGAGTGAAAAATCAACTTTCATTTAACTCTGGTAGGGGTTAACTGGAATGTGAAAATTTGGTGGTCAGTTCTTGCTATAGAAGGAAACCATTCTCATTGTCCTGATGTCCTGAGGGGCAAAATTGTGGAAACAGCTGATTTTTTGTATTCATGGCCTGAGTGAAAATCGCTAAAATTAGTTTATTTGGGCTTGATCCAAAACAAAAAAACCCAACAGTAAGATTTCATGTCAATTGGAACAGTTAATTTTCTTTTTTTAGAGTTGAAAAACTACATCCAGGGAAAACATAGGTCTCAAAACTTTGTTTCTGTAAGAGAAAATTCCAAATGTTCCATTAAAAAAACAAAAGGCGGAAACAGGACTTGACACTTTTAGTAGCTGAGAGTATCTGAATTTGTAATTTATGGCAATTAAACTTTCTGACCAAACATTTCGTGCCGGTCTGCTCAAGGAAGTCTGGTCGCAGAGCTACAAGCTGCACAGGGGCATGTTTCTGTATGCCAGAGCAGACGCGGTTAAACAATCCTTCCACCTCACAAGAGAGAAAGGAAAATGTTCATGCAAGCGAAAGCTCCAGTACGAAGGAGACAGAGGGCTATAAAAGATGAATGAGCACTGGCAGCGCGGTGCTCTCCTCCTGACGCAGGGAGCCCATGCAGTAGTACTTGCAGGGAGGACTGAAGAGCAAGTCTGTCCCAGGGTTGTCAGGCTTTGCCTTCATGTTTAAAGCAAGCTGACGCGCACGGAGGGGCTCTCCCGCGTGTGGGGGGCTGTGGCTTGTGCTGTGGGGCACGTACAGCCTGTGTTGTGCTGCACGAATCCCTAACGCAACCAGCTCGCTGTGACGGAGGAGCCTGCAGGCAGTTCTCGTTTGCTGTCGGTGATTACACCACCTACGTGGCCTTGCCTTTAGTAAAAAGCGCAGCAAGAACCTCTCATGCAAATGTCCCTCCTGTTTGACAGTAGAAATGATGAATAGAGTTGTTTCCTTGTGAGAAAATCCTGTAATAGTTCAAATGACCAAAATGGCAGAATCTCTTTTATGGATGGGATCTGCGGGATTGGAGGGCTGTTTGATGCTGTACCACTCAGGGTTCCCAGCATCTCCAAGGGTGTAACTTTATCTGTACTAGTCTCTCTTTCTCTGTAGTCTTATATCTAATAAATAACATCTTAAATGATACTTTACAGAGTCTGAATGCCCCGTCATTTAAAAAGGATGTTCAGGTCCTTGAATGTGTCCGGAGGAGGGCAACAGGGCTGGCGAAAGAGCTAGAAGGAATGTCCTATGAGGAGCGGCTGAGGACTTGGGTTTGTCTGGAGAAGAGGAGGCTGAGGGGTGAGCTCCTTGCTCTCTGCAGCTCCCTGAGGAGGGGACGTGGAGAGGGAGGTGCTGAGCTCTTCTCCCTGGCATCCAGTGACAGGACACATGGGAACGGCTCAAAGCTGCACCAGGGGAGGTTTAGACTGGACACCAGGAAGCATTTCATTACCGAGAGGGTGGTCAAACCCTGGAACAGGCTTCCTAGAGAGGTGGTCCATGCCCCAAGCCTGTCAGTGTTTAAGAGGCATTTGGACAATGCCCTTAACAAATGCTTTACCTTTTGGACAGCCCTGAAGTGGTCAGGCAGTTGGATTAGATGATCCTTGTAGGTCCCTTCCAAATTAACCTATTCTATTCTATTCTATTCTATTCTAATCTTACTGTGATCAAAATGGACTAGCACCTCTTGGTGCAAAACAGCACGTAGGTTGTTTCAGTGTGGGAGCTGGTAGTTTCAAACACAGGAAGGTAGCAAGAAAGACTTGACCCTGCACTGTGAGGCTCAGAGAAGGCTCCAGAAGAGGCTTTCACAAGTTGAGTTCTGTAACGAAGGTGGTGAGGCACTGGCACAGCCTGCCCAGAGAAGCTGTGGCTGCCCCATCCCTGGCAGTGTCCAAGGCCAGGTTGGATGGGGCTTGGAGCAACCTGGTCCAGTGGAAGGTGTCCCTGCCCATGGCAGGGGGGTTGGAACTAGATGATCTTTACGGTCCCTTCCAACCCAAACCATTCTGTGATTCTATGATCTGGGTACATTTGTCCACATTGCTGCCTTTTAGCTTCAAAATGCCATCACTGTCCTTTATAAAAGTACAAACAACGGAGCTTCAGTGGGGGCGTGCTTCCTTACCACTGCCCCTAGTCCATCCAGAGCACGAGCCAGAACTGATGTGCAAAGTGTGCCTTGAACTGTCCCTACACTCTCTGTCTGCTTAGCCCCACTGGGAGCTCTGGAGCTGGGTCTATGCCTGCACCAGAGTATGTCCTGCATAAACAGCATGGAGAGTAGAAGTACATGCACCAGACTCATGGACAGACTGTGAAAAAGATAAGTAATTTACTGTGAGGTTGCAACTGTGCTTGCAATGATGTCTTCACCTGGATTGGGTGAGAATGCTCAAGCTGCTGTTCTGCTGAGTTCCTGTATCCTTTATCCACTTGGTAAATGGTCCTGTGGGACCACTACAGCACAAGAATGATCCCTCACTACTGATTATCTTAAAACTATATACAGGTATCTCTGGACTATCTTAACTATGCACAGAAAACTGTCCCACGTGGTCATTTTTGCACCTGCAGGCACCGTTACTACTGTATACTAAAGTATCTTATCTATGTACAGTTAGGTCAGTTCTGTAGCAGGAACTGCCTGGGAAGTCTCTGGGATGGCCAGATTCACTGCCCCAGGATGTGACTCGGCACATGGTGACAAAAAAAATTGGTCTAGGCACAGGCAGGAGCTGCCACGAAGAGTCTCTGAAATTGAGTTAGTCAAGAGTTTAGTTGCAAGGGTCACTAGGAGGGCAGTAAATCACCTTCTCTCAGGTTGGACTGTTGTCTTAAGCCAGTCCATTGTCTCATCCCTGCAGATAATGAGCTCAGGATTTTCTGGACACCCAGGGAATTAATGACTCAAGTGCACCAGGTGTGCACATAGACACAGCCTTGATACCCAGTTACACCACAGCTATAGCTGTAGGACAAACTTGGGTTTCACACTGACGACTTAAATGCTCTATCTCTTGCCACAAAGTCTGCACTCCAGGTGGCTGTAACTCACATGCTGACAACACTGGCCTAATGAGATGTCTGCTTGGTGACTTTGCTGCCATTTATCTCGCAGATCTTATGAGGAAGAGGCTGTCGACTGGGCTGTCCGTTGACACCATATTTAACAGAAGAAACTTCTCCTGGGTGCCCTCTGTTTCCTTACAGTAGCCAGTAGGGCTTCTTGCATCTTCTTCAGAAGCCTGTGAATGTTAGGAAAAAGATCCTGGACTAGGTAAATCATTCCTCTGGTCAAATATGGCAGTGCCGGTATTCCTTGTCTATACCTATGGTATGTGATTTATTACTGGATCACAGGGTAACGGAGGCTGGAAGGAACCTCAGGAGGTCTCTAGTTGAACTTCCCGCTCACAACATGGTCAGCTATGAGATTAGATCAGGTTGCTCAGGTCTTTATCCAGTTGGGTCTTGAAAACCTCAAAGAACAGAGTCTGTCCAGTCTCTCTGGATCACCCGTCCCAGTACTCAAATGTCCTCACGAGGAAGGTTTTTCCTTATATCAGTGTGAACTTCTCTTCCTTGAATTTACATCCATTGTGTGTTGTCCTCCTGCCACGCACCACAGTGAAAAGCTTGGCTCTGTCTCCTTCGTGACCTCCCATTAAACACTGGGGGCTGCTGTTAGATCCCCCGAAGTCTTTCTTCTTCCAGGCAGAACAAGCCCAGCTCCCCCATCCTTTCCTCAGAGGTCAGATGCTCCAGCCCCCACCATCTTGGCAGACCTCCCCTGAATTTGCTCCAGGTTATCAATGTCCTCTTTGAATTCCCTCTATCACCCCAAACCTGGATGCGGTACCTACACGTGGTCCAGTGCGTGCTGAGCAGAGGGGGATGATAACCTCCGTGGCTTTCCTGGCTCTGCTCCTGTTCAAATGGCCCAGGAGGTCTCTTTGCTGCCAGGACACACGTCTGGCCCATCCCCAGCTGCCAGGACCCCCCAGGACTTTCCTGCAGAGCTCCTCCTCAGCCTGCCAGACTTCTGCCTGTGTTGTTGCCGGCGGCTCTTGCCTCCCAGGGGAAGAACTTTGTATTTGTCCTTGTTGAATTTCACGAGGTTCCTGTTGTTCCCTTCCTCCAGCCTGTCTAGGTCCCTCCGAATGGCAGCCCTGCTTCATATTGACTTTCTCCCCAATGTGGTGAAAAGGGAAGGAGGATGAAGAAATAGATATGATGTTTCTGCCCCTGATGTTCTTTCAGCTGCAAAGGACAAAATCAAGAAGTATCTACTAAAAAAGTATAATTCTGGAGAAAACTGGTCAGTAAAGTCCACTTGAGTAAGTAGGCAAACAAGCATAAGTCTATGTTGAAAAAGTCAGCTCTGGATGGGAAAAAAAGGATGCAAAATTTTAAAGAGCTTTCGTTGAATGTAAAACAATGCTAGCCTTTTTAAAAAAGGATTCAAATGGTGAATTCCTTTTTTGAAAAAAATGTAATCCAGACATTATGGACATTTGGACTGAAGCCTGTTTTCTCTGGTCAGAATGTGAGCAGAGCTGTGCAGCACCCAGGAGTGATGAGATCAGTGTCCCTGGCTCACTTGATACAGAATTACATTAAACTAGTG